>NC_032010.1:8397403-8416573 GCF_001865875.1 Lupinus angustifolius | reverse complement strand
TGTTAAATGAAACTAACCTCCCAAAATATTTATGGGTTGATGCAGTTAGCACTACGTGTTATGTTTTGAATCGAGTTCTTATAAGATCTATTCTTAAGAAAACCCCCTATGAACTCTTCAAAGGTATAAAACCTAAAATTTCTCATCTACATGTTTTTGGTTGTAAATGCTTTGTTTTGAACAATGGTAAGGATAACTTGGGCAAGTTTGATGCAAAAGCTGATGAAGGAATTTTCCTTGGCTATTCTCTCACGAGTAAAGCTTATAGAGTCTTTAATAAAAGAAATCTAGCCATGGAAGAATTTTTTCATGTATCTTTTGATGAAACCAATCATGTACTAAAAGATGTGATATCTTGTGATGAAGACGAATTGCCTAGTTCCCCTACTAAAGAAAATTCTGTTATTGATATTACAACTGAACCAGAGGAATTGAGAATGGATGATAATCTATCGTCTCAAGAAGAGCATACTCACTCAAATCTACCAAAAGAATGGAGAACTCATCGAAATTATCCTATTGACATCATCATAGTGATATAAGTAAAGGTATAACTACTCGTAGAATGCTTGATGCTTGTCTAAACATGGCTTTCGTCTCTCAGATAGAACCCTCCAATATTGATGATGCAATCAAGGATGAAGACTGGATTCTTGCTATTCAAGAAGAATTAAACCAGTTTGACAGGAATGAAGTTTGGGAACTTGTTCCTAGACTGAAAAATAGGCATATCATTGGAACTCGTTGGGTCTTTAGAAATAAATCTGATGAAAAATGGTGTTATTGTTAGAAATAAAGCTAGACTAGTAGCCCAATGATACAACCAGGAAGAAGGTACAGACTTTGATGAAACCTTCGCTCCGGTTGTTAGACTTGAAGCTATTAGGCTATTACTTGCATATGCTTGTTCTCTTAATTTTCAGTTATATCAAATGGATGTCAAGGGCCCTTTTCTCAACGACTACATTCAAGAAGAAGTGTTTATAGAACAAACTCCTAGTTTTGAAGATTACCAACATCCTTCTCATGTCTACAAGTTAAAGAAAGCCCTCTATGGTCTAAAGCAAGCTTCACGAGCGTGGCATGATCGTCTAACAACTTTTCTTATAGAAAAATGTTTTACCAAAAGGAAGGTCGACACTACGCTATTTATAAAGAAAATAAACCATCATACTTTACTAGTTAAAATTTATGTAGATGATATTATTTTTGGTTCTACTAATGAAAGTTTGTGTAGTGACTTTGGCAAAATGATGCAAGGAGAATTTGAAATATCCATGATAGGAAAGTTAAATTACTTCCTTGGACTACAAATCAAACAGCTTGATAATGACATTTTTTTAAGTCAATCCAAGTATTGTAGGGATTTGCTGAAAAGATTTGATATGTATGACTATAAGCCAATAGCTACTCCTATGGGATCTAGCACATACATTGATACCGATGAAAGTGGAAAAAGTATTGAAATATCAAAGTATCGTATGATCGAAACTCTTTTATATTTGACTACCACTAGACCTGATATCATGTTTAGTGTATGTCTGTGTGGATGCTATCAATCTAAACCAAAAGAATCACACTTAGTTGTTGTTAAGAGAATTATGAAATATCTTAAAGGTACAACTGAAGTTGGACTGTGGTATCCAAAATGAAGTATATGTGAATTGGTTGGTTATTCGGATTTAGATTTTGTCGGATGTAAATCTGAAAGGAAATGTACAAGTGGTACTTGTCACATTTTAGGCAATGCTTTAGTCTCTTGGTCTTGCAATAAAAAAGCATGTGTTGCGCTAAGCACTGCTGAGGCTGAATATATAGCAGCAGGAAGTTGTTGTGCCCAAGTGTTGTGGCTTAAGCAACAATTACGAGATTATGGCTTAGACTTAGGCTGCACTCCGCTGAAATGTGATAATACTAGTGTTATAAACCTTACAAAGAATCATATTATGCATTCTAGAACCAAACACATAGATATAAGGCATCACTTCCTAAGGGACCATGTTCAAAAGAAATATGTATCTGTAGAATTTGTTGATACTCATAACCAACTTGCAGACATATTCACTAAACCCTTGACAAAAGAACCTTTTTACAAAATTAGACTTGAATTAGGCATTCTTGATGAAGCTTACATATCTTAACTTGCTATATATGATTATATGTTTGCTTCATTATGATTATCTCATGCCTAATTGGTCTTAAATATATTTATTTGTGTTCAAAAACTTAAATTTTTGGGTTAAAAATCATTTTTATAGCTTGCGGTGCATCAGTATGCTTAAAATAATTTTTTTCTGGGGTCAGTAATCGATTACACTGGAAAGTAACCGATTACAGGGTTGAACTGCGTGTTTCAGTAACCGATTACTCAAAGTAAGTAATCGATTACTCCAAGTTGCTGTTTAAAAATTTTAAAATTTAATCTTGAGTAACCGATTACTCTATGCCATTATATATGTATTTATGTTTTTTTTTAATATTTTCAAACTCATCTTCCTCACTCAACTCGTGCTCTCTCCTTCTCAACCTTCTCAAAAAACCTCGTTTTTGATCCGTTTCAAGTGATTTTTGTGTATATTCTTATGACATTTTCACTTCTAAAATTTTATTTTCGTGTTTGGTAACCTAAATCAAAAACCCCCAAATCTCCAAAACCCAAAAACCTAAAATTACCAAACCGAAAAACCATGGCTTTCTCTTCAAAAAACCAAGAAGCAAAGCACCTCCACGACTCAAAAGAGGCAAGGAACTACTTCTATGGAGTCCAACCCTCTGGATTTGGCAAGACTTATAGCTAATGAGGAACAATGCAAAGTGTTTGAAGAACACTTCCGTGGACGCATTATTTTCACTCCAAAATTCGGTAATATTGACAATTTTGAATTTGAAGATTTTCTATTCCCTTATCTTTTACATCAACAAAACCTTTTTGATTTTTGTTGTGAGACAAATGACATTTATCTAAAACTTGTGCGAGTATTTTACTGTAAGTTGAACTTTCAGAAAAATCGTCTTACTTCCTATGTCAAAGGAAAAGACATTGTTTTGGATCTTAAAACTTTTAGTTCATTGTTATGTAACATACCCTCTCAAGGTAACATAACGGGTTTCGGCCTTGTCTGTGAATGGGATAATTATGATTGAAAGAATTTTTATCATTCTTTATGTAGACTTTTGAAAAGGGAAATAGAAATTGCGTAAGCAATAGGGCTTTCGCGAGACCGTCAAAAACCGAGACATCCTATATGCTAGATATCTCAAGCTTGAGGATCGTTTGCTTCATTATTTTTTGAGCTATGTCATCTTACCGAAATTCTCAAATCATTCTAATGATAATATCAATATCAATATCAATTGGGCTCTAATGTAATGAGACAAATGTGGAATGTTATAGGTACTCAAAGTCCTTTGGCATATGCAATCTTCATAACCAACATTCTTCAGCATTTCGGTGTTTCTACAAATGGTGAAACAAAAGTGCCTCTGAATCTTCGAGAAAGCCAAATTGATGAGGAAGTGATCCACAAAATGGGTTTCATCCAAGACCCTCGAACTCGCACCTACAAACATAGAACCGACAAGCCGACTGCTGCTGCTGAACCATTTGAACCTAAAGCTCCTAACCCTCCTGAACCACAACCGTATGAGTTTCATGCTCAATCGTCCTCATCTGCTGCCATGCCCATGAACTAAATGATTATGGATGAGTTGTTTTCTCTCCGATGCTACATCACTAACCGAATGGATGCTCTCGACTCTCAGAATCAGCAAATCCAATATGAACTTCATTGCCTCTCCTCTAGGATGGATAACATGGATATTGATGAAGATAATTCGGAGTCTGAGTCTTAGAATATCTGTTGTTAGAATTTTATGGTTGTGTTATTTTCAAAATTCGGACAAATTAATTCTGCTTATTTATTGTTTTTAAGTTATTGCTGCATATTTCTGGACAAGTTACTTTATAATGTTTTGTGCTTTATTGTTCCATTCCTGGATACATGTTTGAAACATCTTATTTATGCATTGCAATACTTGCTTATCTATATCTTAATCCATACATGAGTATATGCTATCATATTGATATATCTTGATTATATACGTGTATGTATGCTATATATATTGTGCTGGAATCTCTTTGCTTTTCTACTTTTTGATGAAGTCAAAAGGGGGATAAAAGTTGGGGGAAGTGTATTTTCTGTAAAATTATTTCTGACACATTACTCCAAAGGAAAGGGGGAGCATACAACATGGGGGAGCATACAACATAGGGGAGCATAGTCAAGTCAAACTTCAATATATCACAAAGTATGCTACTCTCGGAAAATTCGGAAAACTACACTGTCAAGAAGATATTGGTTTGTCATCATCAAAAAGGGGGAGAATATGAAGAAGATCTTTGCTCCTGACCTTGACACGATTTTGATGAAGACACCAACATCACCAAAAAGAAGAAAAGGAATAATACTTATGAAGACAAAGAAGATTAAAGCTTCAAGATAATTATATTAAGTCTCTATAGGTACTTCTATCCTAAAACTCTTAAATATACAAAGTAGTAATGCTCAAACTATTTTTAAAGAAAGCTGAAACACTTTAAAATACTTAAAACAATTTTCAAAAATAGTGTGTAACGAGCTACTTCATCTAAGTAACCGGTTACTTGTGTGAGAAAATAGTTATCCAACTTAAAACTATTCAGAGTAATCCATTACTGTCTTTGAGTAACAGATTACCAGTTTTGAAAAGTTGAGTAACCGATTACTCAGATTGTTGTAATCGATTACTCTAATTTAATTTTAAATGAACAGTGGACAGAGAGTTTGAGTAATCGATTACTCACTGTTAGTAATCGATTACTGAGAGTTGTTGCATGAGATTTCAGATTTCAAAATGAAATGTTTCACTCTCAACGAAATCTCTTCACTTCAAACAACTCATACACTTTCAGAAAGGCACCATGGGTTTTGGAAAGTCTATATAAAGGCTCTAACTCTCACAACACAAATATACAACAACACACAACTCTTATACAATTTCCAAAAGCTCTTAAATTTATTCTGAAGTTATTTCTCTACACTTTTTGTAACTTGCACTCAAACTTTCAAAGTCATTTTTCTGAAGTTGCTTAGAAGTGTTTCAAAGTTTTCCAAAGAGCATTATTACTTGGTATACATAAAGAGTTGATTTGATTGCAAGTTATACTACTTTCATACTTGTAAAGACAATCTGCCATTTTTGTACATTCTTCAATACTGCTGTAGAATACTTTCTTTCACAGGGTGTGAAAAGAAAGGGGATTAGAATCAATTGGAAATGTGTTTTCCAAGAGTGAATAAGGATTAGGGAGTGTGTAAGGTACATAGAAATCTCGGGGTGAGATATTGTAATTACAACTTATAATTCTTAGTAAATAAATCTCTTGTGCTGTAAGAGTACTGGACGTAGCCTTCGGTGGACTAGAAGGTGAACCAGTATAAAAATCACTGTGTATTCTCTTCTCCCTTATCTCTTTTATTTTATCTTGATTATTTTTCTGCATATATTTTTCCGCTGCACGTTAACTCTTGATTTTACAGAAAAAGTGGCCATAATTTTTAAGTCAACTAATTCACCTCCTCTTAGTTGCAACCTCGTTCTTACAAGTATAACAAAATCAAGTTTTTGGATTATCTTTGATTTTCTATAACTTAGTTTTGATATATTCAATTTAAATTATTGATCTATGTTCATTGCTGGTTAATATCTCTACTCCATCAATAGGAAAAGGCAAAAGTGAAAAGGGATGAACTTCTTTATGTGATAGACATGAAAAGTTGATAATGGTCTTGGCTTTCATGACATACATGACACGAAGATTGATATAGTTATTAAGCCTATGGAGGAAGTATTTTAGTAATCAATTTAACTAAATAACCGTTATTACTATAGACTAGTATTTATAGTTCAAGTTATAATTTGAATGACGTTGACTCTTGTATGACTATCAATGAAGAAATACATGTGATTTTATTAGCTTTGTTATTTCGACAAGTGTTAGAACCTTAGTTCTTGGTAGGAGCAATTTTGCTTCCTATTTGGTATGGAGTTACTTCTATTTTGTACACAGGTTACTCCTTCCAAGGCCAATTCTGTTTTTGAGGCTCCACCATCTATATGCTGTATGGTAAAAGAGCAACAACAAGGAGAATGTCAAGGTTAGGATATATGTATTTATCCTAAGCCTCAAAGACCCCTTTTGATATGTTGTGACTAGTTACTATGTGCTGAGTATTATTCTTTTCTGAGAATTGAATGAACAGCATATTCATCTTTAGCCTTCTCTCTTGACTAAAGGCATATTGTACTTCTAGTTAATTTGTTGCAATTCAGAGGGATTTCATTAAGAACATGATTACCAGAACCTCCCAGGCTGATTGTGCTGTTCTTATCATTGATTCCACCACTGGTGGTTCTGAAGCTAGTATTTCCAAGGATGGACAGACTCGTGTCGTGAGCATGCTCTCCTTGCATTTACTCTTGGTGTGAAGCAGATGATTTGCTGTTGTTACAAGGTATATGAATGAATGAGATGTTGTCCTTTATTGCCTTGCATTTAAGTAATACCTTTTTGTGTTCCATTCCTGGGAGCGACACTTGTTGGAGGGGATGCCACGAACTCTGAAAGGGACTAGTTCCTTACCCAAAAAAGTGAGAGGATACCATTGGTACTACTAAAAAAGTAATACCCTTTTGCTTATTTGTATTCAATGTATAAGTTCTCATGTTTTGTGTTTTATGGACCAGATGGATGCCACTACACCTAAGTACTCTAAGGCCAGGTATGATGAAATCTTGAAGGAAGTTTCTTCCTACATGAAGAATGTAGAGAAGAAGGATCCTACTGGAGCCAAGGTCACCAAGGCTGCAGCAAAGAAGTGTATGGTGCAGGATGCTTTGTCTAGGGAAGTTTATCGATGCAATAAATGTTGGTTACTTGTTTGCAGTATTTTATATTTTCTAGGTAGTTTGTTTGTTGGGCACATATTGAAGTCTGCTCCATCATCTCGCAAGTTTTATTCCCAGAACTGGGTTCTGGATCGCGGGTGGCAAGGTTTTATCGGTGTTTTTATGCATTTTCTACATTTTAATGTGTCACTGCCGTAACACCTGTTTTTGTAGGTAGTTTGTTTGTTTGCTGGACGCTTTTCCCATGCTAAATAAATTCTAAATGATTGATATGGTTCTGTAAACTGACACAAGCAATTGACTCCCTTGCATGTTTGAGCATAGGAGATAATTGTTTTATGTGCTAAAATGAAGTCAATAAACTCTGTTGCAATGTCCTCAGACCTGTAAAAAAACATGCTATCAGATCCCCATTTGCTCTTTTCAAAAGAATAGATAAAGGCTACAACTTTGGTTTCTTTAGGAATCCCTGAACTTTTTCATGCTGACCATCAAATAAGTTACCTTTAATTTCAATACAGGCTAAGAAACAAGCTAAAACAATTTGCTGATCAATATGAACTATCTCAGCAGCAACATGGCCAGAAGGTGATGCTTATTTTGAATTCTTGTGGTTGACATTTGTTATACAGTTATGTTAATTGATTATCTCGAAAGTGATTTGTTTAAATGATTTTGTACTTGAATTGACAGTTGAAGCAAAAGTAATTGGAACTACAACTTGCTGATTTAAAAATTAAGCAACTTGAGGAAAAATTGGCTCAAGAATAGCCTCAGTTAAAATTATATGCAGAACAAGTATCTCAGTTATTAGCAACTGAGAAGAATTTACATTTGCAGTTGACAACTGATGGAGAAAAATTCCAAGTTTTATTTTGATTCCTTTTTTTAAAATCTGTCACAATTTGAATTTAAAATCTATTCTACTATAATGTGTTTGTCATTTGCATAAAGGTATATTTGAATAAATATTATGTAAGATATAAAATCATATATTTATAGTTATTTCACTTATTAGTTTGGACTTTTGTTCTCCAAACTATTAATATCTTTCACTAGTTACTTATCTCTCTTTTTGTCAGTCAAATGATGGATAATAACTCATTCCTTTCCCTAAATCCTAACCTTTTTCTTAAAGGTGTTCATTGGTCCTCGCACAGTTGCACTTACTGCAAAGGATTCCTCGAGCTGAAGTGCTGAACTACCTTCAACCTTCACTAGTTCTTCCCTATATCTATATCTAAATACAACCTGAAACTTGTTTATTGCCTGCTCCAACTGTTGTGATCTTTTAATGCATGTTGGTTTCTTATCTTTATTTTGACTGATATGGCCCACCTTCAATTGATTGAGTTGAGGCATGCCATTGGTAATAGAGTTATGGAAACATATCACACAACTAAAATTGAATTGAGAAAATAGGAACTTATACACAATATTTAATACGGAAAAACCCTCTCAAAATGATGATGAGTAAGACTAGAAGGTTTTCACTATGTGGGAAAATATTACAACCTCTCTACACACAAGGAGAAAACAATCTCAGTCTCTCTTAATATAGGAGAAAACACATTTCTCTATATAAATTATGAGAAATATTAAGAAGACACTACAAATGTTTTATACCGAGAGATTTGTGGGATTCTCTTTGGTGTTTTACCCTGAACTAAAGTTCTCTATTTATAAAGAATCTTTCATCCACCCCATTTAATTCCACCGCCCAATACCCATGCTTTGCCTACAAAGTTGGACTTTCAAAAGCCAAAAAATGTGGCTTTACCCCATACTTGTGTGTTTGATAATCTACCACTTAAAGTCATTTTTGGTGAGCTTTAAAAACATTTCTTAACTTGCCAATTTCATGCTACTCACGTTTCTGATAGGCCATAGGAGGATCTACACCATGTTAACTTATCAATGTTGATTGGTTTCGTCATTACATATGCTAGGTTCTCTTCTATATGCATCTTCTGCATATTCACACTTCCTTCTTCTACTACTTCTATGACAAAATGATATTGGACTCCTATGTGCTTTGTTCTTGAATGAATGGCTACATTCCTTGCAATGTGTAAGGCACTCTAACTGTCACAATACACAATAATCTTCTGTTATTTGTGCCCGAGTTTTTCTGCAAACCTTTGAGTCCAAATTGCTTCCTTTCATGCTTGGGTAGCTGCCATGTATTTAACTTCTATAGTAGATAAAGCTACTATTGACTGTAATTTGGATAACCAACTTCCTGCTCCTCTTACTGCTCCTTCTATAGTAGATATAGGTTGTAGTAGACTTCCTTTTATCAAGATCACTTGTAAAATCTGAATCAACATATCCTCTAATAGTAAACTTCGATCATCCAAAATATAATGCAACATTTGAGGTCCCTTTAATATATCTTTGGATCCTCTTAACAACATTCCAATGCTCATGACCTGAATTTGCCATGTAACGACTGACCACTCCAATTGCTTGAGCAATATCCGATCTCATACATATCATGGCATACATAAGACTTTTCACCGTAGATTCATATAGTACACGAGACATTTCCATACTTTCTACTTCATTGCTAGGACTCATACTTGAGTATAATTTATAGTTGATAAGAAATGGGTAGAGGTAGGCTTACAGTCTTGTATATTGAAGCGACACAAAACTTTCTTCAAATAATTATTTTGAGAAAGCCAAGTCTTCCCATCTTTTCTATCTTGGTGAATTTGCATCCCTAAAATCTTGTTTGTCGGTCCCAAGTCCTTCATATCGAACTCACTACCAATTGTGTCTTCAATTCCTGGACTCGATCATTGTTGGGGCCTACCACCAACATGTCATCCACATACAACATTAAAGTGATGAAATCATTGGTACCAAACCTCTTGTAATATGTACAGTGGTCTAAACTTAGTTTGTTGTATCCTAGGCTAATAATGAAGGAAACAACTCTTATACCAACATTTGGGAGCCTGTTTTAGACGGTATAGAGATTTGGTTAACCTACAAACCAAGTTTTTTGGTTCTTCAAAGCCTTCTGGTTGGAGCATATATATCTCTTCCTTAAGTTCTCTATGAAGAAAAGCGATCTTTCCATCTAGTTGTTCAAGATGTAAATCAAATGTAGCACACATAGCTAGGGCTATTCTAATAGTGGTAAGTCTAACCACCGAGAGAATATCTCATTGAAATCAATGTCTTCTTTCTAAGCATATCCCTTTTACCACTAATTTTGCACGATAGCGTTCCACCTGATCATTGCCATCTGTTTTAATCTTATAGACCCATTTATTACCAATGGCTTTTCAACCTTCAGGAAGTGTAGCAAGCTTCCATGTTTTGTTTTTATATAAGGCCTCCATTTCCTCATGCATTGCTGTCATCCATTTAGAAGCATATGAACTGTTCACAACTTCCTGAAAGGTTAATATTCACCTTTTTTGGTTAGAAGACAATATGCATCGTGGCTTGCCATCACATAATCTGAGTGTCATGGTGGTGGTCTTCTCACTTGTTCTGATTGTCGAGATTTTGTATCATTGGCCTCATCTAGTACTTGTTCCTCGTGTTCTGGTTCAACTTCATAAGGATCATCTTCTCCAGACCTTTCGTCTATCTGAATTGTAGTTCATTTACCTTCTCACTTTACAGTTCATTTTCTACAAATATTATATCTCTACTTATCACAACCTTATGGGTAGTGGGGTCCCATAGGCCATACTCCTTAACATCGTTAGCATAGCCTAAAAATATACATTTCCTAGATTTCGGATATAGTTTGTTTCTTTCTCGAGAGTTGTACATCATGTACACAAGTCATTCAAACACATGGAGAGAAGAATGACTTGTTGTCTTGCAAGTCCACATCGCTATTGGTGACTTCAACTCGATTGTAGTTGATGGCAGCCAATTTACCATATAGCACATTGTTTTGACTGCTTCTGCCTAGAAAGACTTGGCTAATATTGTAGTTCTCAACATAGCTCTTGTTCTTTCTTGGAGAGTTATACTGCTTTGCTATTCCATTTTGCTTAGGTGCATGGGCAACTTTGAATACCCTCTTGCCTACAGAATGAGATAAAATTGCCATCTACATATTCTCCTCCATTGTTTGTCCTCAAGCACTTAATTCTTTCATCAATTTTAAGTTTCACTTGTGCTTTGAATTACTTGAATACTAGAAACACATCTAATTTATTCTTTATTGGATACACTCATAATCTCCTAGAGTAATCATCAATGAAAGATACAAAGTATCTTGCTCATCCTAGAAATATTTCTGGCGACTCCCACATATCAAAATGAATCAAACGTAGAATGTGTTTGCTCCTGGCAGTTGATTTATGAAACTTCAATATATGTTGCTTGCTAATCACAGTGCTCACAAAAAGGTAAGTTCGCAATTTTGAGCCCTAATAAGAGATTATGTCCTATAAGGAGCTTCAAGCCTCGTTCCGACATGTGGCCTAGTCGGCAATGCCACATCATTGTTGTTTCCTCTTGACCGACTGCTACAACCGATTCATATCCCTCTTCTAATGTATCTCCTAGAAGCGTATACATATTGCATAGATTATTTTATCTTTCTAATTACATTAAATGATTCTATTATCAAAAGATTAATTAATTAACATAGAATGGAAATGGTAAATAAATGAATCATAATAATGAATGTGATTTCATAAAATATATCTACTTTTTATGAGAAAAAATGTATGTACTATTAATGTAAGAGTTTGATATAATATCAATCTATCATTTATTATTTATTTTCAATAATCATTAACTCTTAAAAAATAATACAAATGAATAAAAAATGAATACACCCATTTTCGATATATTTAGTGAGACGAGCTATATTAACTGAAGTGCTTAATTTACATAAGAATATTCAAAATGTAGATATAAAAAAGAATTAATATGTAAAGTGGGAAATTAGATTTTGCAAGTCAATTTTTTGGGTTGTGAAATGCAGTGTACTATATCCATTTGTTAGCTCTATATTATAATGAAAAGAAATTAATTTTCTTAAAGTGGAGCACATATTCTATCTCATATAGTATGTTATTGCATGTATCATCAGTTTTGATGGGTTGAAAAAATGTATTTAATTTAAAATTTTAATTTTGAAGTATTTTTTGACCAATCACAGCTCAAAATATATGAAATGACACATTATAACATAGAAGATGTGCTCCTGCTACAACTCTTTATCTCTCTTGCGCCCTCCAGCCGTATATTTTCATTCTCCTTTAACAGATTTTTCTTCAATAAAAAAATTTAATTAGTAATTTTTAGCAACCTATGTTTTCATGTGTATATGATGGGCCAATTATTTGTTGTATTGGAGAAGCCAATAAAGTAAAATAAAATTATTCAAAGAGCAGGAAAAAACAATGCAGAAACCACACTTTGGCATATATTACACGAATGAAGATCAGGTTCATATCATCTAGTAACTATATCATAACTTTGTTCTGTTTAGGGAATGCAAGCATGCATGTTATAAATAATAACTCTTTAATTATCTCTCTCTATCTGAATTACTAAGATGGAGAATTGCAACAAAAACAACACTAACTTCATGAACATCAACTTTTATGTTGTTTTTGCATTACATTGTGATATTCCAGCAATTCAACTTTTGCTTTTCCTCCTTCCAAAAATGGTGGCATTTTATTTTTCAATGGATCATCCATATGGGGAAGGAAGCCATCCGGTTAACCAATCTACCAACCCTCATTAATGTCAAACTTTTCCTATGAATTTAAAAACAATTAATAATTATCAAAGCTCCATAAAAAATAATAATTATTATTACATTTAATGATCTGAATTATATATTACAACTTCTATTATTACTTATCTATCCTTCATAATTCATGTGTATTACTATTTTTATTTTAAGTGATACATAAAACAATAAATGACATGATATGTACAAACTGTAAAAAGTTATTATAGAGTGAGTGCATTGACTATTTTCTCATGCTAATTACATTTATTGATTCTATTACCAAAGTAATAATTAAATAACATAGAATGAAAAAAGTGAATATGTGACTCATGATAATGATGCTGATTTTATAAAAATATATCTAATTTTTTTTATATATTTAGCGAAATAAAACATATTGACTAAAGTATTTAATTTTGATAATAAGAATATGCAAAATATTGATATAAAAAGGATTAATATTTAAAGTGGGTATTTAGGGTGTGTTTGATTTCAAGAAATGTTTGTATTTCTTATTTTCATTTTTAAAAAATAATTTTCCATTTCCATATTTTCATTTTCTCATAACATGTTTGTTATTATTGTTTTTATATTCAAAACCATTCTCTCTAAACTTCACAAACTAGAACAATTACCCTTAAAATTTTCAATTTTAAAATTTAATAAATAAATAGTTAAATTAATGATTTTATAGGATGTCTACTTACTTGCATTTTATTTTACAATAGATTTTATGTCAACAATATATTGAACACCTTTAATTGTTGGACTAGGTTATTAACTACCACAAAGAAGTGTCAAAAAATCATAATAAGCATTATGCAGTTGCTCTCTAAAAAATTTAAAGTTTAAATAAATTAATAATATATTGTATTCTATTGTTTAACTAATATTAAAGTAAATTGAAGGGGCGTCAACTTTCAACCCAAAATCATATATTATCATATCCATCATCGAACTATTTCAAGACTACCATAATATATAGTTGAAGAAAAATTGTTATGTTGAGAGATGAATAAATAAATTCTATTATGATAGTGTGTGGTGGTGTGGACGAGAGAGATACTCGTTCTTTGATTTTAAAATTTTGTTGATTAGTTGATAGAGTAATTGAAATATATACTTCCCTCATTGTATATCATTTGATTTTTTAAAGTTATGCACATACTTTATAGAATTATTAAATATATATAAAGTTGGATACAATTTGACTAAAATAGCTGCATTTAATACACATTGAAAACTGAATTAAAAAAATAAATAAACATGAAGTGAAAGGATGAGTAATAAATAAGGGTATAGTTAATAAGTAAAATATAAATGTATAGAGATTTCAAAACATCAAAAGATTTGAAATAACATGAAAAAAAATTAAAACTTTAAAAGATATAAAATGAATGAAGTAATAAACTTCTTAAAATTTTCAATAAAATGTCATTCCTCTTATTGTTAAAAATGTTGGAAATGACATTTTTTTCATTTTCAAATTCTACAAAATGAAACTCATGTTTTTTGATATATTTAATGAAAATAACAATACAAATATGTTTTCACCCTCCTTATCTCATTTCATTGAAAATGAAAACAATAAATGACCAAAACAAATACACCCTTAGTGTTTTTTAGGCTATATATGTTGTCATATATATTAAATATTAAAAAATATATAAATATATATTTGAACTTGAAAACTCATTGGATATCCACAATTATTCAACTTGGAAAAGGTGGTGGTATAGGCACGAGAATGTACTATCAGCACTCACCCCACTCATTGTCATCCCTAATTATCAGTAAGGAGAAAATTGAATATTTAGCTACTAATGCTTTCTTGAATTTCAAAAATCATAAATAAATATGAAAAAAATATGTTTAGCAAATTAAATAGGACATGTATGTTGTTCTTATATAAATAATATATCAGGTTAGTATATTAACCCTTTTCAGTTTATAATATTCATAAAATTTAGTGATAATTGCAATACATTTATTTAGATCATAGTATTAAGTTACACATGTTGAATTTTAATTACAATTGGTTTTACATCTCAAATATTAACCATGTACCTTCATTTTTGGTATGGTCAATTGGAATTATTATTTGTAGTAAAAAAAATAATTACTTTTGAGTTTGGCATTTTTCACAAAGATAAGCATGTTACTCATATCTATGGTCAAATTTTTATTTATTAAATAAAATGAAAAAATACATCAAGAACGATTTTAAAATGTTAAAAGTTGAAATTTTATTCAACATGTTAATAAGTTTATATATATGCCTTGGGATATTACATGCTAATATGAGTTTAAATCCTCTACACAGTCCATTATTAAAATATAACGGAAAACAGAGGTTTCATAATTTATTTAATTATTTTATTCAGAAATAATCTAAAATCAAACATAAGAATTGTGCTTTTACTCTATTCATATGTTAAGAATGGAAGAACTTGCCTTATCTTATTCAAAATGGAAGAACTTGCCTCTATGTCTCAATTTTAATTGGACTATGTAATATTGGATATCAACTAAATTATGATAACATGCAATCCTTTTATATATAACATTATTATTATGGAAAATGTGTAAATCTTAAGTTTTATTTAACATTTGATGACTTTATTAACTTTGATATTACATAAAAATAAGATGAAATCCATCCTTATCATCATTTTATTATTCAAAGGCACACTTTTGGTACTCATTCTTTGGATGCTTGAATAGGGATTTTATCAAACAGTTATGGTGGAATACAATATGTGCTAATACATTTGAAACCAAGACCAAAAGTTCTTTGATATTCTAAATCTGAGTGATAATGATTTAGGATATAGAATGTAAGTAAATTTGGATGAATAATTAAAGTAAGTACAATGAATAATTAAAATAATATAAGAAAACAAAATTCATATCATACAATGTAAGTAAATTTGGATGAATAATTAAAGTATTGTGATAATGATTTAGGATATAGAATTGGATTCATATATTTGGACAAGAGACACAATGAGGGTTGAAAGTAAAACAAAATTTCTAACCTGATGTAAAGATGAAAACCAATACGAAAGCACTTTAATAATAGACATCATCATACTCAAGTAATTGTCCACACTTAACACTTGATCAATTAAGCACTCTTGAATAGATATCTCAATTCATTGTGAGCCCTCTTTATATAGTACGAGGGTGTTACAATTTTGAAAAGATGAATTAGGCATTTAATAGTTTACATTTTAATACTAGAAAGTTTTCATCTCATTTATTCTAAAATAGATGAGTTGCTTCAATAGTCAAAGACCAATTATAACAAGAAGTTGATACATTATTTTAAGATCTCAATCTATCACTAGCTATCGTACAATATCAAATGCTTATGTTTAATATTTAGGGTCAATCATGACATTTTATAGACCATTCACACATAAAAATTGAGAGACCTTATTTATCATAATAAAATATGTTAAATTTGAATGTTGGAATTTAAACGAAAATAAAGGTTCAAAGCAAATCATGATGCCAACAAAAAATAATTATGATTCATTATAAAAGAATGTAATTATGTAAAATAATTTACAATATCATTTCAACAAAAAAAGTCTCATGGCAATCGTGAGAAAATGTTATTAATTTTATTTTCTAACTCATTTATTATTGTTTCTCGTTGTATACTCGAGTCTAATATATTTTTTATTTTTTAGTCACATTCTTAATAATCCTTAAATGATCTCATATTTTATATGACCTTTTATTTTTAGTCACATTCTTAATAACCTTTATTTTTTAGTCACATCTCATATGAAGATGATTGAATCCAATATTGTTTTTCATTTGTAGTCACATTCTTAATAAATTCATATGTGAAATGCAATAATTAATAAAGGCATAAACGCATACATGTTCTTTAGTAGTGAGATTTTTGTATTAAAAGAAAATTTCTAGGGGTAGGTATAAAAAATTAGCCACCATTACTTATGGGTCACGTGTGGCACACTTGCCACACATGCATAGGTCTAGGTATGCTAATACTTATAAGTGATACTTATTAGGAGGAATAATTATTTATTCTAGAAGATATTAGTACATCTTTATTTGGTACATTAAACTTATAGTAATATGAAACTTATTCTATGAATTTTGGACATAATATAAAATATTATTATTAGTAAATAAAAGAATAAATAATGTCAATGACTATAAAAAATAAAAAAAGTTCTTACATTAAATGCTATATTATCATTTATATGGTAGTCCATCTTTTTTAGACAGTGAATTTTTAAATTGTATATTGCAGATTAGTACATGAATTGATTCTGACTTTCAAAAATATTTTTTCTAGATTTCTACATGCATAATTTTGTTTATCTATCTCCAATTAATATTATATTTTACCTATCCTTTATATTGTTGTGCAATATATAGGTAGCCGTTAACCAATAGTTTACATTTTCAACACATGAAAACTATTTATAACAAGAAGTTGATACAATTATATTAGACCTCACTAAATACCTATATATAATACAATGTAAAATGTTAGGGCTTTGTCCTCAAATTCTATAGAACATCCGTGAAGAAAACGTGAGACTCTATTTATCAAAAGAAAATATGTGAAATATTTATGTCAAAGCTTAAACTAAATTGAGAGATTAAAGCAAATCGTGATGAAAAAATGAGTAAGTGTTGATTATAAAAATAATTTATAATAACATTTCAACAAAAAAGTTCTCTTCTAAATGATCATTTCTCTTCTGAATGATGCTCTCTAAGGTTTTGTTTCCAACTTTCTTGGAACGTTGATCCACTCACATCTCTCTGTTTCCAAACTTCTTGGAATCATCATGAATTTGGACAAAACTTTCATTCCTTGGAGCTTCTTAGACACATCTAATCCTCCCCCTTCTTCTCCACCTCCTCTTGCCCCATAAAAAAATCTTTTGCTCAAGCATTGAAGAACTCATGTAATATTGCAGTGTCACAACTTCCACTACCTTGCATAAAAGGTGATGCCATTGCAATCAAAATACTAGAAGAAGAATACCAAGCTGGGCTTCAAAGATGTAAAATCATCTTCATGACAGGTTAATCTTGACCAAAGGTGATAAACCCATTAAGTTTGTTGAATTGAAAGCTAAGCTTGCTTCTCAATTGAATATGCTCGGAAAATGGGATATGATTTCCCTTGGAAGAGGATTCTATGACTTCTCCTTCTCTTCGCTTGATGACATGAGAAGCGTGTGTGCCACAGGTTCTTGGAATCTCAAACCAGGTTTTATGCGTCTCTATCTTTGGACATTGGATTTTAACCCCAACCTTCAAAAGCTAACTCACTCTCAATGTTGGGTTAAAATCTTGGGGCTGCCTCAGGAGTATTGGAGTCCTAGAATCATCTTCTCCATTGCAGGGGGGATTGGCACACCAATATCCTTGGATGAGGCCACAAACCGAAGAACATGTGGGCATTTCCAAGGTTCTAGTGGACATAAATCTAAAAGCTTCTCTGCCTAATCAAATATTGGTTGAAAGAGAAGGATTTACTTTCTTTGTGGCCATAGAGTATGAAAACTTACATGAATTTTGCTCAACTTGTCAAGCTATTGGACATTTAGCTTATAAGTGCAGGAAACTTTCCAAAAAAGAAGGGGTAGAGGATCCACCTCCTCCTAAAAAGTCTCAACATATGCAAAAAGCTCCCTTGCATGTATCTCCTCAGGTGGTAAAAGAAAATGATTTCTTCATCAATCTGAAAATAGAAAGCAATGAGGCAGTTATTATGCCCGCTATTAATGAGGCAAGTATTATGCCTACTCTGGAGAAAATAGGTCTAACCCCTACTGATGAGGCTCTAAAAGTGAACTCCTCTAATGAAGAGGATAGGTTAGACACTAGAGTTGAAGATTCTATAAGAAATGTTACTACAGAGTGTAACACCGTGAATTTTACGATTTTGAATTATAAGATTTTATTAATTATATTTTCGAAAATGAATTTCTGGGAATTTTCGGTAAAGAATTAGACGAAACTCTAGTTTAGTTTTAGTCTTGTAATTCTATTTCCAATTTGGTGGTAAATTTTCATGATTTTTGGAGACAGTCGGTTTCGGACCACTGTCGAGGCCAAATCTCACCCGATACGGCTCAAAAAGTGGTTTTTGAGTTCCGTAACTCGAAATCGAATTCTGATCGTGCTGTTGGTTTTGTAATCACATTTCGAGTCAAGATAGACCCTGAGTAGGTCCATAACTATTTTCTAAAATATTTTCACTCAGAATGCCGCAATTCGAAGTTCCAGCCGTAAAGTAAAATCGGGCGATCATTTTTGGCTACTCGAATATTGGCCGACAATACTTGAGCATGGTTTTAATCGCGCACGTTTCGCCGAAGTCATCGCGTCGCATGAGTCACTTCACAAAATCTACCTACTAAATCTTATAGATTTACTACCAACAAATCCCCTAAATCACTCACTTAACCCATGATTCACTCACCTTCTTGGAT
>NC_032010.1:8396772-8397303 GCF_001865875.1 Lupinus angustifolius | reverse complement strand
AACACTTACTAACCCTTGAGGTTTTTTTCTAAAAAATTAGGAGGTGTTAAGATGTTCATGAAAATTTGTTTTAGTAGTTTACTTGAAATAATGAGATTTACCTAAAAGTCTCGACTTTATAAACTTAAAGTGTTATGCAGTCTTAGATGGTAAAATATTTTAAAAATGTTGAATTTTAATTAAATGAACTTACTTTAAAATGGTAAGATTTACTTAAAAGTATTGATTTAAAAGTATTGACTTTGTTTAAATTGACTAAATTTAAAAATGATAAGTCTAGCTTAATGATCTTATTTTAAAAGGTTGGTTTTAGTAAAAATGTTTTATTTACAAAAAAATAAGATTTATGAAATATCGGAAAAATGTAATGAAGTGGGAATACATGTCTATAAAGATTATGTCTAAGGAAAGACTTGGTATTTAAGGGTGTCTTTACGACCCACCTCTCTTTCCTGGGAACTAGCCTGGTGTATATCCACAGATTATGACGTAATTCCGGTATAAGTTTTATTGAAAATCTTACTTTAAAGA
>NC_032010.1:8395796-8396672 GCF_001865875.1 Lupinus angustifolius | reverse complement strand
AAGAGTGTTATTTGATTTTAAGACTTTCAATGACAAATGATGATTCAAGGATATTCAACCTTGAATCGGATGGACGAAAGCAATTAAATTCATTTTAAATCGAAAGTTTTATCTTCGCGTAAAAAGTTATTTCATAAGTATAATAATTACCGTCAGTTAACTAATTAACGTGATTTTGGCGTAATAAGAGTTCGAGAGGAGATCGGATCAAGTAAGCTCACCTGCAAACAGAGAACCTTGCGACCCGACACACTCAGGTGAGGGAGAAAACATCGTGACACAGTGGTGTCCGAATATGCATCTGGACCTCCAAACTCCCTCACAAGTTTGGAGTTGTCTTGAGTATTAAGAAAACTCGTATTTAATCAATTGTTTGTTTGTTTGGATTAAGTACAACAATATTTCTTATACCGATTTATGTCATGTTTATATATGCAAATATCATGTTTACTCTTGAATTATAATGTTTGAATGATTATTATGGGAATGATATGTGTGTGATAATTGTTAAATTCTAGGTTTAAAAACATGTGATAAAATGAGAAATATTTTCCTTGAGAAGTAAATAAAATGATATTCAGGCCCTTCTCGCTTGAGCAAGACAGCTCTCGCTTGAGTGAGAAGTGTCTAGAGAAAACGAGTGTTTTAGCTCGGGGCGAGACAACTCTCGCCTGAGCCAAAATAGGCACCAAGAGAACTGATTATTTTCTCCCTTAAGCGAGACAGCTCTCGCTTAAGCCACAAATGCCTCAAAAATGGATGTGCCCTTGCTTGAGCAAGACAGCTCTCGCTTGAGCGAAAAGACTCCATACAGACATGACTTCTTTTTAAGTCGTCTGAACGATAACTCTCATATACGAGAGCCTAATGGCATGT
>NC_032010.1:8387960-8395696 GCF_001865875.1 Lupinus angustifolius | reverse complement strand
CTTGGTTATTTCCGAATAGTATATTGGGAGGATATTGGTGAAAGGATGGATGAAACAAGCATAACATTCATACATTGAGATTGTGGACTTTGATCCTCATAATCTGAGATTATAACATCATTCATCATTGTGCATTTTTTTTATGTGATGTATATATTATGTTATTATGCGTGTCTGTCTAGATGTAATATTCTGTGTTATTCCATGCCGTCAATGAGTAATATTCATTAGATGTTTTACTCCATTTTATTTCTATTTTTCTTCTATTCGCATTTTGTTTAGATGGATCATTCTGCCAGGATTCTGAGTTACCGCTTGTCGATGTCCCAGGAGGGGGCATGGAGGATTGAGGAAAACGGTTATACCTACACCGACCCTTGTGCTTTTTGATTAGTGTACTTGTGTAGGGCATTTATTTTGCGAGTAGTTTTATTTGGGCGACGATTAGGATTCCGCCTTGTACTTCGTACCAACATTTCATAATATTCTAATGAAGTGTGATTCAAAGTTATATTGAGTTATATTTTTATTACCTTTAGGTAATGGTGATTTTGATTTTCTGCATTGTATGTTACTTAAAGTGATGTTCCGAAAATGAAATGAATATATGGAAATAAATTTCATATGGCATAAAAAAAATATACCATTTTTGAGCAAGATTTTTTTGGAGTAATTTTCGGGGCGTTACACAGAGCCTTTGGAAGAAGTAGCCAACTCTTTTGGACAAGAAGCTAACAACAACATCACCATTCAAGCAGACACTGATGTGGTGAATTCAAGGGTAGCTAGTGACATCAAAATTGTGGGAAGACTATGGGTTGATGATGACACAATTGAGGAGGTGGAGGAAGAAGAGAGCTTCACAAGTGTAATGTCCAAATCACAAAAGAAAATAATGAAAAAAGAAGCAATTCAGAAAGGATTCATAATACCTGAAAGGGTAGATACTTAAACTCTGCTCAATGAAAGTCCTTTATTGGAACTGCAGGGGTTTTGACAACATCAAAACAAAGCTAACTTTAAAAATTCTCTGTTTACTTAATAAACCAGATCTGGTCTTCTTGTCTGAACCTATTATTTCTCCCGATGATGTGAGCAACCTTTTCTGGTCTGAGCTTAGCCTAAGGCTTTTTTTGGTTAATGATTGAAGTCCCTTGATTGCTAACATTTGGGGCCTTTGTAGAACTGACCTCTTCCTTAATGTTATTTCTAATTCTGCTCAACAATTGTCTATTTCCATAACCATAGAGGGGAAGTTTGTTAATCTTTGTGTTGTGTATGCTCATTCCAACAACATTCAAAGGAGGCAGCTTTGGACTGATATTCATTCAGTTATGAGTTTGCATGATGGTCCCTGATGCTGCATACGTGACTTTAATGTAGTCTTGGGGGCACATGATTGTAGGGGCTCTAGACTTCCTAGCAGAGGTCCTTCTGCGAAATTCAAATCCTTCTCAAACACTGCTAATATCATTCATTTGGATACTAGAGGTGCTCCTTACACTTGGTCTAATAGAAGAAGACCTTCTAATCTGACTAAAAAGAGATTGGACAGAACCCTTTGCAATGACAATTGGTTACAATATTTGAATCAAGTTTCTTGCTGTACTTTGCCAAGAATTGCTTTTGACCACCACCCTATCTTATTAAATGCTTCTCTCTCTTTTGTTACCAGGAAAACTCCTTTCAGGTTTCACAAAATGTGGTTGACTCATCATGATTGCAAGCAGGTTGTGAATGAGACTTGGAGGCAGGCTATCTTTGGTTGTCCCATGTATATCTTGGCTCAAAAGCTGAAGTGTCTTAAAAAGGAGCTGAAGATTTGGAACCTCAATGTCTTTGGCAACATACATCAAAGAGTGAGAATGGCTTCAGAGACCCTGGACACAATTTAGTAATCAATCTCTGTCTCTGGTCCTGATCAAAGTCTGTTAGATAAGGAAACATCTGCCCAAAATGAATTGATAGAGGCTCTGATTGTTGAGGAAGAATTTTGGAAAGAAAAGTCTAGATTAAGTTGGCAAATCAATAGGGACAGGAACACCTCTTTCTTCCACAAAACAACAAAAATTAGGCAGGTCTACAAATCAATATCCTTGTTAAAAGATGGAGACACTATTTTGACTTCTCAACAGGATATTGCCAATCATGTGGAAAATTACTTCACCAACTTATTTGCAAGTTCTAATGACTCATCTGCAAATGGTTTAATTCAATTTGTCATAACAAACATGGTCTCTTTGGATGAGAATGACATGCTCACCTCAATTCCTAGTCTAATGGAAATAAAGCTAGCAGTGTATGTTATGAATGGTGATGGAGCTCCAGGGCCAAATGGTTTTGGAGGATGCTTCTATCATGCTTTTTGGGACATTGTAGGGGAGGATGTTTGCAATTCTGTGCAACAATTTTTCACACAGGGGTGGATTCTTCCTAACTTGAACTCTAACACAGTGGTTCTCATCCCTAAACATTCTGGAGCTAGCACAATCGAGGAGTTTAGGCCTATTGCTTTGGCAAACTTTCAATTCAAAATAATAACCTAAGTCATTGCGAATAGATTGGCTTTAATCACTTCAAGAATCATTTCTCCTCATCAAAGAGGATTCATTAAGGACATGATCATTTTTTATTGCATCTGTTTGGCTTCTGAAGCAATAAATCTGCTTGATCACAAAGTGTTTGGGGGTAACTGAACTATAAAACTTGATATCAAGAAGGCTTTTGACACTATGGATTGGACTTTCCTCCTCAACACCCTTCATGCTTTCGGCTTCAATGATAGGTTTGTCAATTAGATCAGCACTATTCTGCATTCTGCTAAACTCTCAATCAATATGAATGGTGAAAATGTGGGTTTTTTCTCCTGTAAAAGGGGAGTCAGGCAAGGGCACCCTCTATCCCCTTGCTTTTTTGCCTTGCTGAGGATGTTTTAAGTAGGGGAATTTCAAAATTGGTTTTTGAAGGCAAACTCAGCACCATAAATGGCCCAAGCAGCTTGAAAACTTGTAGCCATATTCTTTATGCATATGACATATTAATCTTTAGTAAGGGTATCAAGAGAGATCTTCTAGCTATCAAACAAATTCTTCTTGCTTATGTTGTTGCTTCAATAGTTTATAAAAAAAAAGTAGTTCTCATAAAATCTTGAGAACATAAATATATTTTATTTTCTTGCTCATTTGTTTTTGTTACTCATTTGAGACATAGGTATAATATATTTTTTAATTATTAGTCACATTTTTCATGAATCTCATGTTTTTTAGACTAAGGGAATACCTAAGTTTAGCTCTACCTTAAATGTGATAGTATAATATAATGATTACTACAATTAATAAAATATAATATATCAACTGTAATAATTAATAAAAACAAAAATTCACAAGTTATCTGGAATTGATATTTTTCTGTAAAAATTAAAAAAATATGAAATTAAAAAATATTTATGATTGTACAAAATATTGTACTATGTTAATTATAGGCTATGTGTGACAACATGCATCAGGTTGACCCAATTAATACCTACAAATGACATTTGTCGAGAATAATTACCACTCATTCATAAAGATATTATTATATTATCTATAAGGTGACATTGTACCTTATTTAACAAGGAGAAGAAGATACATTCTACATTAGAATGAGTTGTTGAATTTATATCAATTAATATTTTATATTTTTTACAAATTAAAACTTACTATCTCACTTATTTAAAAATAAATGAGATGATGTTTATAGTCAAAAGCATTTATTCGAAAATATTTGTTATTATATATATATATATATATATATATATATATAATATTGCTTGGTTTTCAGGCTGTAGTACTCTTACATTAATGTCAAACTTTTTCTATGTGTTTAGAAATTTTTTTATCAAGGACCATAGAAAATAATAAAAATTCTTACATTTAATGATGTGAATCATACCTTACTACTTTTATTAATACCTATCTATCATTCATCATTCGAGTCTATTACTTCTTTTATTTAAGAGAGACATAACAATAAGGAATATATGATATATAGAAAGTGTAAAAAGTTATTATAGAGTAAGTGCATTGATTATTTTCTCTTTTTAATTACATTAACTGATTCTATTATCAACTAGACTATCAACTATGGTGTCACCAGGATAAAACAGTCAATATCTCTGTTGTCGAATTTTTACTACACTGTAAGAACTAATCTCGAATACACCCACCACAATATGGTTACCAGTATCAATTCTCGAAATTCCCACAATATGACTACATGTGCCAATTCTTTTCCCATAATACTAATTACCAATGTTAGTTCTTGAAATGCTTATAATATGGCTACCCATACCAATTATTTTCTCTCAATACTGACTACTTGTGTCAGTTCTTGAAATTCCCACAATTTGTTGTATGTGTCAATTCTTCGTACCACATAAAGAAAGGGGGAGCAGTTTGCCAGAAATGCATCGGCGGAAAATACGAGGGAGAAAGAAAAAGTTGAATGAAAACGCATTCCACTTGGGGCGAGTAATAATGAGGGGAGAATACCTCTATTTATAACATGAGATTTTGTCGAAGTTCCTCATCTCTCTAATATGGGAATTGGGAGTTGTTTTCTCAAAATTCTTCTATGTGGGACTTGAGAGTTTATTAGATTTCACACCCAAAAGTTCCCACTAATGGCTTTCAACAAACCAAGTTCCAACAATACCCCACTTGAAATTAAAAAGCGATTTTCGAGAATTTTTGTGGTCTCAATAAGATTGTGCATAAACAAAGGTGTCATGCAACTTGAACCTTTACATAATGAGTAAGATTCAGATTTTACTAGAATGACTCGTAGTCTCAGACTCTATCTCCAACATCAAACCACACACAACATTTTCAAAGGTGCATTCTACAAAGCCCGTGCGTTAAAAGTCATGCACGTCTATCCTAGTTTAGTGAACGCTCTAGAAATATATGCCCCTAAATTTCATAGGAAGCGGCCCTCACTTCTACATTCACATAGGTGAGTCTATCAAGAGTACTCCTATAGCCTAGGTACTCCACTCCAATTGGAGTATATATTTCATTAAGAGTTTAACTCATCCTTACATGTGCTGCAGGAATCATGCTTCTCATAATGTTGTAGCATGTTCATTCTCATATCACTTCAAAACTTGTTATTACTCATTGAACTTATTTCTTGGAATCTCTAGTCAGTTAGGTCGGGTTTCCATCATGAGTGATCCTTGTTCTAATGGCAATAGTCGTATAATCTTAATAGTATTATGGACTTTCTCTCTAGCTAATCCTTTCGTCAAAAGATCTACTAAGTTATTCTTAGTGCGTACATGATCCACTCTAACAACTCATGTAGAGAGTATATCTCGAATGGTGTTGTGTTTACGACGAATTTGTCGTTTCTTACTGTTATAAAAACGATTCTCAATTTTTGCAATAATCGCGGTACTATCACAATGTGTCAACACAAATGGTATAAGTTTTTCCCATAGGGGAATCTCTGCAAGCAAGCTTCTCAACCAACTTGCTTCTTCACTAGCTGTTGCTAGTGCTATCATCTCAACTTTCATAGTTAATTGAGCTAAAATAGTCTATTTCTTGTTAGACTCTAGATAGTCCATCTCATCACTTATGGCTTCTTGCCACAAATCAGCATCCAAAGAAGTCAAAACTTATTGGAGAGTTGATGGATTCTTCTCCAATATATAGACAATATAATCAGGTCTATACTCTCTAGTAGTTGTTGCTCTCTTACTTCTTCTAGGTTTCATTTCAAACCTTTCATTTTTTATCATTATCTCTAATCTCAGGTATGTGACTAATTGATGTGCCCCCACTATTCCTCAATTTAAAAGAGAATTTTTTTCATTAAAATCAATATCGTTTAGACTCAATGATTACTTTTGCATTAAGGTTATAAAACATGTACATCTTGCTGTTTACAACATACCTAATGAATACACATTCATAGGCTCTATGAGTTTAACTCTCTAGGGGTATACCATAAAAAATGATTTAATGAGCAATTTTATGTATCGCATTAGACTGGGAATCTACAGATTTATCATCAGTCATATGATACTTGAGGTAATGACTAACAACATACATTTTAGTCTCAGTTTCCTCAGTACCATATTTCTCTTCAAGTGTATACCAAATTAATTTGGCAGACTTGTATAGATTATAGTAATCATAGAGATCATCAGACAACCCATTCAAAATGAAATTCTTACACAAGTAATTATTTTCATTCCAGATAGCTATTTCAATAACTAGTTTATCTTTTTCTCCTTTCAGCTTTTTCTGGCAACACTGGGATATCGGTGTTTAGAACGTGAGCAACTTTTCTCACAGTGAGGAAAATTTCCATCTTATGTTGCCACCATTTGAAATTTGTCCCATTTGTTCAGGTCAAAGTTGTTCAGTCCAGTAATATTATCTACGAATGTCATTACAGTAGAAAGGTCTTAAAATTGTTGTTACCATAGCTTGCAACAATTCTAAATGACACGAAATAATACTTGTTGTTGGAACATGGTTTGTTGAAAACCATGAGTGGGAACTTTTGGGTGTGAAATATAAAAAACACCCAAGTCCCACATAGGAGAGTTTTGAAAAAAACAACTCTCAAGTCCCACATTGGAGAAACTATGAACTTGGGAAAAATCCCAAGTTATAAATAGAAGCCTTCCCCCTTCATGTTTTCTTGCCCCAAGTTGAATGCGCTTTCATTCAACTTTTTCTTTCTCCCTCATATTTTCCGCAGATGCATTTCCGGCAAACTTCTCCCCCTTTCTTTCCGTGGCACTAAGAAATGGCACATGCAGCCATATTGTGGGATTTCGAGAACTGACACTAGTAGTTAGTATTGGGGGAAAGAAGGCACACGTAGCCATATTTTGGGAGTTTCGAGAACTGACACTAGTAGTCAGTATTGAGGGAAAGAATTGGCACAAGTAGCCATATTATGGGAATTTCGAGAAGTGACACTGGTAGTCAGTATTGTGGGAAGAGAATTGGCACAGGTAGCCATATTGTGGGAAATTTCGAGAATTGACACTGGTAGCCATATTGTGGAGGGTGTATTCGAGATTGGTTCTTACCGTACAGTAAGAATTCGATAACAGAGATCTGGGCTGTTTTATCCTGGGGACGGCGTGGTTGATAGTCTACTTGCACTTTTGGGCAGTGCCACGAAACGTCTTAAATAGAGCGACCTGGTCGTGACTCAGCCAGTAAGTATTATTTCGTGGCATTTAGAATTGCTGCAAGCTACGGTTACAACACTTGTTGGATGAGTCACGACAAGATCGCTCTCTTTAAGACGTTTTGTGGCATTGCCCAAAATGTGCGAGCAGACTATTAACCACGCCGTCCCTTGCAACATCCCGAAAATTATTTCATAAATACTGTGATTAAAACGGGTAAGTTTTTTTTGGAATAATATATGATAAAATTTGTTTTCCTTGTATTCATTTCCTTTTCGAGACATCACATTCTTAGTAACACAAACTGCGGAAAATCAATAAGTGTTACCTAATGGTCACTGAAAATGATAGAACATTTTCCTGAATATTTCTTGAAAGTGCGCATGTCAAGATAGCACTTTGGAAAGCTTTCTCTATGTGTTTAGTTTTGATGAGGACAACTTGTGATCATGAAAGCTTGAAGATCATCAACAAATCAGCATGCTTAAGTCTCTAGATTGGTATTAGACTTAGACTAATAATTAGTTTAGGTTGTTCTGAA
>NC_032010.1:8387377-8387860 GCF_001865875.1 Lupinus angustifolius | reverse complement strand
TGTTATATGAGACTTGTGTGAGGGTTTTAGAATAAGATCTTAATTGTCTGTTTTGAGCATCATAATTGCTTTAGTTTACTCTATGTTTTTACTATGAAAAGTGTTGTACCATTGGGAATCTCAAGGTGTCTTACCACCAACGAGATTGTGTTGTATCTTCGATAGCTTAGTGTTCTTGATAGGAAGAATAGGTTCTTGGCCGGGGCTACACCGCAAGAAAGGTTTTCTTGGGCAGTAGGAAGGGAGTCAAACCAAGGAATAAGTTTCTTTATGTTTCAAGTGAATATCTAAGTGTTGTAATTGGAAGAAGTGCTTGTAAAACATTACTTCAATTATAGTGAAGAAAAATCTTCCAGATCAGCCGGGAGGCCTGGATGTAGTTTGCAAGTGGACACACAAACGAACCAGGATAAAAATCATTTTGCAAGATTTTTCTCTCTCTCTTTCTCTCTTTATTGCTTTAATCGATTACGTTGTATAGTT
>NC_032010.1:8372676-8387277 GCF_001865875.1 Lupinus angustifolius | reverse complement strand
TCGTTTAAATCTCGGTTAATTGTTGTGCAAAGAAACCGAATCTGTTTGTAATTTCTGAGCTGATTTAATCGATTAAAGTAATTGTGTTAATCGATTATTTGTATTCTGTTAATCGGTTAATCTGGGGTTATTTTTGAATAATTTGTTGTTTTTGAAAAAGCGGATACTCTGACCGCTACACCTATTCAACCCCTCCTTCTAGGTGTATTTTAGCCACTGATACCTAACATTTCTTTATTATAATAGGCTTAACCCCACATCACACATAGCAAGGTGTTTCTTGGTCAAGTGAATTTTTAACATATGGTACAAGGCAAAATCTAATCATCGCCCAAATAGAAACTATAACGAATACAAACTAAGTTGAATTCGTCAACACTACAATAAGTTTCCTACACAGGTATCTCTAACTCAAAAATCAAAGAGGTGAGAAATAGCACCTTGTGGCTGGCTCCAAGACTAGGTGTATCGTTCCCCATCAATTCTCCATGTCCCCTCTTGAGACATCGAAAATCACTAGCTCCAAACCCGTGCAGATTTGTCCATCTGGAGAAGGATGTGTACCAATATACAAAGAAGAAAGAGAGGGAGTAAGACATCTAATGAATGCTCTTCATTGACAACGTGGATTTACACAAGATATCACACCAAGACAGAAAAACAAATAATAGACATAATATGTTATCACGTACATAAGTGAAAATGATGAGTGATGTTTGTAACTGCGAATATGGGGATCAATATCCACAAATACAATATATAAATGTTATGTTTGATTCATCCATTCTTACACCAATATCCTCTCAATAAACTATTCGGAAATAATCGAGAGTACAGGTCCCATAATAAGTCGATTTGAATGCACCAATTCATTCCTCTTAGGGATAAGAGATCATAAGTACTTAATCCTAAAAGACAAACAATTGATTAAGTACCAGATTTCTTAATACCAAGACAACTCCAAACTTTTGAGGTAGTTTAGGAGGTTCGGATGTCATATTCTGACACCACTATGTCACAATGTATTCTCCCTCACCTTAGAGTGTCATGTGAGTGGTTCCCTTGGTGATAAGTGCGAAACGAGTATGTTGCCCAACTTTGGAAGCTTCAGAAATAAACACAAGAACAAGTCAGTAGGTTTGCGAGTTAAAATTCTTGCATGATAACCATTAGGTAAAGACATCTTTTAACCTATCATGGACTCAATCACTTTCATCCATCCGGTTCAATATTACATATTCTTGAATTGTCCTTTATCATCGAAAGTCTTGTTTAAGAAAATGGTCCATTTAAAAATAAGACTTTAACAACGCTTGTACTTTTAACTTTAACACAAATTAATCCTTTCATGAAGACTTTTTAAGTCATATTCACCACTTTAAGGTAAGTTACTTGAGCAAAGTCAACACTTTAAATCAAGATATCTTAAGTTAAACTTACCACTTGCAAGTAAGCTAACTCAAGTGGATTCAATACTTTTGAACAATAAAACTCCATGGTCATTTCATAACATTTCATTCTAAAGCAACTGCAAGGGTTGATAGTGTTGATCTCATTCATAAAAATAATATTTTAAAATCAAGATATTTTATGTGAAACTTACCACTTCAAAGTAAGCTAACTAAAGTAGATTCAACAAAACTCTATGGTCATCTAAACATATTTCATTCTAAAGCAACCATATGAGTTAATAGTCTTGATCGCATAATCAAGAACTACATATCAAAAGTTAACATTTTAAATCAAGATCTCTTAAGTTAAACTTACCACTTTAAAGTAAGCTAACTGAAGTTGATTCAATAAAACTCTATGGCCATCTTAACAAATTTCATTCTAAAGCAACCACAAGGGTTGATAGTATTGATCACATAGTCAAGAACAACATATCAAATGTTAACATTTTAAATTAAGATCTCATATGTTAAACTTACCACTTTAAAGTAAGCTAAATTAAGTTGATTGAATAAAATTCTATGGTCATCTCAACACATTTCATTCTAAAGCAACCACAAGCGTTGATAGTGTTGATCACATAGTCAAGAACAACATATCAAAAGTTAACATTTTAAATAAGATCTCTTAAGCTAAACTTGCCACTTTAAAGTAAGCTAACTTAAGTTGATTCAATAAAACTCTATGGTCATCTCAATATATTTTGCTCTAAAGCAACCACAAGGATTGATAGTGTTGATCACATAGTCAAGAATAACATATCAAAAGTTAAATTTTAAATCAAGATCTCTTAAGTTAAACTTACCACTATAAAGTAAGCTAACTTAAGTTGATTCAATAAACCTCTATGGTCATCTAAAAACATTTAATTCTAAAGAAACCACAAGGTTTGATAGTATTGATCATATAGTCAAGAACAACATATCAAAAGTTAACATTTTAAATAAAGATCTCTGAAGTTAAACTTGCCACTTTAAAGTAAGCTAACTTAAGTTGATTCAATAAAACTCTATGGTCCTCGCAACACATTTCATTATAAAGTAACCACAAGGGTTTATAGTGTTGATCATATAATAAAGAAGAACATACTAAAAGATTATAACAATCTAACGGTGTATGTGTGAGAGATTGAGAAAATAAGAAGAGAAATACCTTGAAATCTCTTAGAAGTGCTTAGAATGCAAAGTGAGAAAGTGAGGAAAAGATTATTCTCCCTCAAGGCCAAGGGGTTTCTTTTATAGAGTGTGAAATTAGATTTGGGGGGAGATCAAAGTGGTTCCCCAAAATCATGGTGATGTAAGGAGTTCATGAGTGATTTAGGGGATTATGTAAGTGATTATACTTTTGCTTATTCAACAAGCAAACTTGACTCATGAGTTGGTGATGTGAATAATGAAATGAAACATCGTGACTGAAACCATGCCCGAGTATTTTTGATTAAAACTCGGCCGGAGATTAAAAATCTCCCAATTTAGGGTTACGTTTAGAACGTCGAAACTTGGATTTTGAAGTGAAAAATATCTAGAGATGAGTTATGAATAAACTTGGTGTTTATTTTGACTCGAAATAATATTTCGAATCCAATTATGCAATCAAAATTTGATTCCAAGTTACAGAATTCAAAAATCACATTTGGGCCGAATTTAGGGTGAATTTGGGACCGAAAGAGGCCCGAATACTTTCTGTCTCAGAAAATTATGAAACTTTACCATAAATTATGAAATAAAAATACAATACTAAAACTCAACTGAGGTTTATCCTATATCAATACTGATTAATTTCTAAAATTAGTCGCTTGTCAATTAAATAATTAATAAAACGCGCACAGAAAATCACGGTGTTACAATGGGCACTTGGGCCCATGGGTGTGCTAGGCTTGTAATCCTTATTCTCTAATATTATCATCATATCCACTCAACACTCTCAGAGACGTAGGCACAATTGACTGAACCCTGTTACCAATTTCTTTTCTTCTTTTCTTCTTTTCCTCTATTTATTCAATGCACTTTATTTAATTATTTGCAGCCAATGATGTGCAACGATCGCTTCCGCTGCACCAACTATTAGTATTAGAGTCGATTGGTAGATTGCATGAGTAATAATAAATTAGATAAGTTGAACGAGAAGAAAACATTGTGGAATTGTGGTGGGGAGATATATGTTGATCCAGAACCCCAGAAGTTCATGTACTGGATTAGGATCAAGGTGGAGATAGGGACTCAGGTGTTCAGTTTGGCGTTAAGACAGGTGCTGACAATATCTCTCTTGATGTTGAGAGAATGATCTTATTTGAGATGAGAAGTGGAATATCGTAATGGCGTGTCTGGGACGTCAAAGTGAAGGATATCAATTGTTAGGAGATCCACAAAAGCATAGAGGTGTTGGCTGACTTTGATGTAGAGTATAACATGTGCATTGGCTTTGATGCAAGATGTAACACTAACATTGATAGAGATGCAAAGTATGACATGTGCATTAGCTTGGATCCAAGAGTGTGGTATAGGAATTGGTTAGCATTGATGCAAGGTGTAGTTGTGAGTATACTCCTTATCCTGGAATGTAATAGTTCTTTTGAACTATAACTGTCTGGCTAGACAATGGTGGTAGCACGGTTGAGGCTTTCCATGGAAGCTCCCAAGTTTAGTTTAACTGAGTATTGAAGAGGTTAATTGTTGGTGAACTTTTATGTAGAGATTTCATATATCGAAAGACTTCCTAGCAATAGGTGGCTAGGCGGCATGTTCCATTTGATGGTGGCACAGGAAGTGACACTACTAGTTTGGAGAGTTAGGCTCTTTCTTGGTAACAACGTCAAAGATACTCAGAAGTTTTATAGTGTAGGGGAGCAGATTCTTATATGGAGGAGTTGTTAAAGAGAATTGGACATTGAATAAGATGGAGTCAGATATTCGCTATGGTGGAGATTCTTGTAGATTTCCAAATGAGCGAGATATTCGTCTATTTCAAACAAGATGGAGATTATTGGGGATGCTTGAAATATGTTATTGTATTAATCTCATATTGCCTAGCATTAGAATATAGTATAATATCAATGTTATATATTGGACTCATGTCTCTTGTTATTATGTGCACCAGATATAATCACCAAATAAAAACATCCCCATGGGCACTTGGGCCCATGGGTTTGCTAGACTTGTAATTCTTATTCTCTAATAATATCTTGTTAGCCGTTCAACACTCTCGGTGACGTAGGCACACTTGGCCGAAACCTGTTACCAAATTCTTGTCTTCTTCTCTTCTATTTATTCTATGCACTTTATTTTATTGTTTTTGGCCAACATTGTGCAACGATCACTTCCACTACACGAACACATATTATACTCATTTTTTATATAGCTATATTAACTAAACTACTTCAATTTCTAAACAATATTCAAAATTTTGATATAAGAAAGAATTAATATGTAAAGTGGGAAATTAGATTTTGCTAGTCAATTTTTTGGGTTGTGAAATGGAAAGTGTACTATATATTATAATGATTAGAAATTAACTATACCAAAAAGAGCATATCAGATGTCTAACAAAGTTTGTCATTCCATATATTATTAACTTCAATTGGTTTTAATTTTGAAGTATATTTTTTACCAATCATATCTCAGGACATATGAAATGGCACACATTGTAGCATAGAAGATGTTCTTTCGTTACAACTCTTTATCTCTCTCTTGAGCCTTCCACTCGGGAGCACATCTGTTGTCCCAAAAATTGTGTCACTACATATACCATCAACCTGTGATTGGTTGGAAAAATATATTTAAGTTAAAAAACCAATAATTAACTATTTTTCTGACCAATCGCAACTGATGACACATGCAATGACACAAACTATGGGACAGCAGATGTGTACCCCTTCCAACCATACATTTCCAGTCTCTTCTAACATATTTTTCTTTAATAAAAAAATGCAGTTAGTAATTTTTAGCAACCTGTGTTTTCATGGGCCAATTATTTGTTGTATAGGAGAAGTAGTAAAGTAAAGTAAAATTATTAAAAGTACAGGAAAAAAAATGAAGACACCACTTTGGGGTATATTACATGAATGAAGAACAGATTTCTATCATCTAGTCTAGTGTTCTTGTAATGGTGTTATGGTGGAAAGTAATATTTAGGAAGATTTTATATTTTCAACACATTAAAACTTGTTATTTCACTCATATTCATCTCAATTTTTTGGATTATGAAATCCACGCCATACTATATGCATCCATTAGCTATGTTAAAAAATGAAGACACTTTGGGGTATATTACATGAATGAAGAACAGATTTCTATCATCTAGTCTAGTGTTCTTGTAATGGTGTTATGGTGGAAAGTAATATTTAGGAAGATTTTATATTTTCAACACATTAAAACTTGTTATTTCACTCATATTCATCTCAATTTTTTGGATTATGAAATCCACGCCATACTATATGCATCCATTAGCTATGTTATAACTTTGTTCTTGTTAGGGAATGCAAGCATGCTTGTTATAATTCTTTATCTCTATCTGAATTACTAAGATGGTGAATGGCAACAAAAACAAGTGATTCTATAAAATAGTAGTTACTGAACATAGTATGGAAAAAAGTGAATATGTGACTCATAATAATGATGGTGATTCTATAAAAATATATCTAATTTTTGATATATTTAGTGAAACAAAACATATTAACTAAACTACATAATTTTTATAAGAATATTCAAAATATTAATAAAAAAGAATTAATATTTAAAGTGTGTACATAGGGTGTGTTTAGTTTCAAGAAATATTTTCTATTTCCTATTTTCATTTTTAAAAAATAATTTTTCATAGGATGTCTATATATTTGTTACTTGCATTTTCTTTTACAATGAATTTTATATCAACAATACATTGAACACCTTTAATTGTTGAACTTGGTTATTAGCTACACAAAGTGTAAAAAAGTCATAACAAATATTATGCATTTGGTGCTCTCCAAAAAAGTTAAAGTTTAAATAAATTAGTAATATACAAGGGCTCTATTATTTACTTTAAGGTAAAGTAATTTGAAGGGACACCAATTTTGAACACAAAAGTCATATATTATTATATTCATCATCAAACTATTACAAGAATATCATATGAGAGTTGAAGAAAAATTGTTATGTGAAAAGATGTATGTATAAATTCTATTATGATAAGTGTGATGGTCTAGACGATGGAGGTACTCATTGATTATGTTGGTGTTTTTTTATTAGTGAAGAGTGAAACTGAAAAATATATGTATCCATTCCACGTCTTTTGATGTTTTAAAGTTATGCATATATTTTAAAAAGTTATTAAATGATATAAAAATTGTATATAATTTGACTGAAATAACCACATTTAATGCACATCGAAATATGGATTAAAAAATAATAATAAACATGAGGTGAAAAGCTAAGTAGTAAATAAGGCTATAGTTGGAAAGTATAATATAAATGTGTATTGTTTCCAAGACATCAAAAGATTTGAAATAGCATGAAAAAATTAGAACATCAAAAGATATGAAACGAATAGAGTAGCAAAAATCTTAAAAACCTCAATATAATGTCATTCCTCTCATTATTAAAAATGTTGAAAATGACATTTTTCATTTTCAAAATTTACGAAAATGAAACTCAAGTTTCCTGATATATTAAATGAAAACAACAATGCAAACATGTTCTTACCCTACTTATTTGTTTTCATAATAGAAAATGACCAGAACAAATATACCATAAGTGTTTTTTAGGCTATATATGTTGTCATATATATTAATTATTATAAAATATATAGATATATATTTGAACTTGAAAACTCATTGGATATCCACAATTACCCATTATGGTTATTGGTATATGTAAAAAGGTGAGAGTATGGACACGAGAATGTACTATCCGCATTCATCCTAGTCATTGTCATCCCTAATTAGTGGTAAGTATAAAATTATAAATTTAGCTATTAATGCTTTCTTGAATTTCAAAAATATGAAAAAAATATGTTTTCCGAATTAAATAGGACATGTATGTTGTACTTATATAAATAATATATCACATGAGTATATTAACCTCTTTCAATTTATAATATTCATAAAATTGTAATAATTCAAATATTTAGGTCATAGTATGAAGTTACACATGTTGAATTTTAATTGCAATTGATTTTACATCTCAAATATTAACCATGTAGTTCATGTTTGGTATGGTCAATGACAATTATTATTTGTAGTCAAAAAAGTTTTTTAATTACTTGAGATTAACATTTTTTACAAAGATAAAACATGTTACTCACATTTATGGTCAAATTTTTATTTAGTTAAATAAAATGAAAAAATACATCAAGAAAGATTTTAAAATGATAAAAGTTGAAATTTTATTGAACATTTTCATAAGCTTATATTTATATATATATATATATATATATATACATTAGGATATTACGCGATAATATGAGTTCAAATATTCTACTATATTGCGCAGTACATTATTAAAATATAACGAAAAAAGAGAGGTTTGATAACATTTTTAATTATTTTATTCAGAAATAATTTAAAATATTAAATAAGGATTATGTTTTTACTCTGTTTAGATGATAAATATTTCTCAGATTATATATGTGTAAATCTTATGTAGAATGGAAAAACTTGCCTTTATGTCTCAATTTCAATTAGACTAAGTAATATTGGATTTCATCTAAATTATGATAATATGCAATCCTTTTATATATAAGATTATGATTATCGAAAATGTTTAAATATTAAGTTTTATTTAACATTTCATGACTTTATTAACTTTGATATTTCATAATAATAAGATGTAAGTCATCCTTATCATTATTTTATTATTCCAGCGCACACTTTTAGTACTCATTCTTTGGATGCTTGGATGTAGATTTTATTAAACAGTTGTGGTGGAACACAATCTCTGCTAATACATTTGAAACCAGGACCAAAAGTTCTTTGACATTCTAAATCCGAATGACAAGGAAAATTTACAATGGGACCTCGCGCCTCAGAATCTTTATACATATTTGTATTCACATAAATAATACAAGAAAACAAAGTTCATATCTTACAATGCAAGTAAATTTGGATGAACAATTAGAATATTGTGAAAATATTTAAAATATAGATTTGGATCTTTACGTTTCAACAACAGACACAATGTGTATTTGGATCTTTCGGATCACAGGAATGCGGTTGAGATAGCACGACGTACTAGCTCTAATACCACTTGTTAGGTATTGGTGGCGGAATACACCTAGAAGGGGGGGGGGATTGAATAGGTGTGACGGAGCTCAAGTTCCACTTTTTGGGTTTTTACACACTTACTGAAAAATGCCTAGTTAATCGATTAAACACTGTTCATAACCGATTAACCAGTAACAGAACCAGAATGATCAGAACAACAAATTGCACAGTTATTAACCAACACACAAACATATATACAACAGATACTTCTATGCAAGATTAACAAGAACATAGCAAGGAACAAGTATGCAAAATATTAGCTCCAAACTCGCATTAAAACATCTTGAAATATAAAAGAGAAAAGGATATAAAAGATTGCGTAGAGATTTTATCCTGGTTCGTTTTGCTGTCCACTACAAAACTACATCGAGTCCTCCCCTCTGATTTGGGAGATTTTCCTTCTTCACTATAGAACACAATGTATGTATTATACGCGCTTCCAAATACAAGACTCAAACGCTCCTTTCTTGGAACCCAAAGAACTTTGTCACCCTTGGTTTGACCTTTCCCAAAACCGCCTCCCAAGAAAACCTTTCTTACGCGATTCGGCCCCAGCCAAGGTATCGCTCTTTATCCCAAGACCTCCAAGTCTTTGTGTGAAGAACACCTTACCTAACCGCAGCTAGGATTTTCCCAATCCTTTAACAATGCTTTGAGTTATGAATGAGTACTTATGAGTACTTAATACTTAGATATTACAATAATGATCAAAGCCTAAAACCTAAGAAAGAACTCACAAGACGTCCTAGTCTAATATGAATGTTCATGCATGAGGTTTATGAAAATATGCAATCTTTAAAGACTAGCTCTTTTTATTTTCAAGAAACACAAGAATGATGCAAGAAAGCTTTTCAAAGAATCATGCAATATGAATATGAAAACTAAAGCCTTAGCATGATCTAATCTTTCTCCTAATTCAACACTTTCTAATAGATTCTAACAATGATGATTTATCTTTTTTCTCTGTGTTTTTTTCTCTTAGCTGTTTTTGCAATCAGCCAGTATTTATACAAAACAAATTTTGCCTCTAAAACGGTTTTTTAGTTATGCAGTTGAAACAGCAGAAAACACTCATGTTAATCGATTAAGCCATGGGGTTAATCGATTAGCCAATGTATTTTTAATACATGACTAAATGATAAACTACTTATATGATATATGCTCATGCAGTACATGATTTCCAAAATATAATACCGTTAATGCATAAAATCAATGTATAAAATGCATGAACCTAATTATCGTATACTTCTAGATGATGTCTCATTTTAGTGGATTAATTACTTTATTAAGTCTTGTGAGACTCACACCTAGGTTTACCTAACCTAGACTCAATATCTATGGCAAACATCTTAGACTTCTAAAAAGATAATAAAGAATTATAACATAAGTCTAATAAGACACCACTTGAGCCCTCGGCATGTGGATTGTTGAGCCATCTTCAAGCTTTAATTAATTCATGGTCTTCATCAAAACATAGGCAAAACATTTCTAATACAATCTTTGACGCTTTGCACTTTCAATCTCCCCAGTTTTGATGATGACAAACACCACATCAAATAATACGTTACATTTGATGAATTAGCTTGATGATGTTGTACACTTGCATAATTGAAGCGCTTTTCTCTCCCCCTTAGGTAAGCAATGATTAATAAACCTACAAATAACATCAAACACAACAAGCAACCATTCTCCCCCTTTTGACATTATAAAAAAGATACGAATATTCAATTCTAGTCAAAAGTAAGAAGAGATATAGCAATTTATTTTGAAAAACTGTAATTATTAGCATAAGCAATAACCAGTTTGAGAAGCTTAAACAAATGCATTGATTTCTGACTCTATAGACAGATTTTGCATGACATGTCTATTATGTAAAAACTTTAGACATGGAATTATTAGTATACCACTTGTTAGATGCCATTATCACCACTTACTAGCACTTGTTAGACAATTTTCATTTTAAAGCATATTTCAATCATTCAATTATAATATTAAGACATGTTCAAGATTCACGCAAAAACAAATCCTATTTAACATAATTAGCAAGGTTCAACGTAGTTACAAAATACTAAAAGATGGTACAACCATAACCATGAGATGTACTAGACTAAAAAATATAGATGTAAACCACAAAACAATAAGAATTAAATTTCAAAAAAAAATTGAGCCCAGTTAATCGATTATCACAAAATTTAATTGATTAAAATGATTTACTTCAGAAAACTTTAGCTACTGGAACTCATTTAATCGATTATCCTCAGGGTTAATCGATTAATGACAGAAAGTTGACAGTTTTAATCACAATTTTGAGCTTACTAAGAAATAATTTTGTAACCATGTCAATGTAATTACCTTACTTACCCTTGGGTGATAGGTCAAGATTACCACTTGTTTGATGAAAGGTTTGATGATATGATCAAAGTTGTATATTTGACATTCAAAGTGTGCTGCTTCCCCTTTCATTGTTCTTCCCTTTATCTTCTCCCCCTTTATTACTTAGAGAAGTACTCTTGGTAGGTAGCATAATACGGAAGCTCCTTTAACAACCTTTCTCAATAGATTTTCTTCTTAATAACCTTGATCTACTCACCAACCTTGTGCCTAGAACATATTTTGTTGATTTTTCCCTTGATGCTCAAATGTCCTTTGGCACACCTGTAAACACAATTTACTTGTCTCTTTCGGGTACCCAAGTTATTTTGGGTCCCTTCTTGTTAGTAACTAAGGGATCTTGCCCCTTCTTTACCCAAACATATTTTCCACTTGCCACACCAAATTTTCTAATAAAGCATGTGTTGGTACCGTAGCTTGTAGCAATTCTAATGGCACGAAATAATACTTACTGGCTGAGTCACGACCAGGTCGCTCTCTTTAGGACGTTTCATGGCACTGCCCAAAATGTGCAAGCAGAATATCAACCACGCCGTCCCCAGGATAAAACAGCCCAAATCTCTATTATCGAATTCTTACTGCACTGTAAGAACCAATCTCGAATACACCCTCCACAATATGGCTACCAGTGCCAATTCTCGAAATTTCCCACAATATGGCTACCCGTGCCAATTCTCTTACCACAATACTGACTACCAGTGTCAGTTCTCGAAATGTCCATAATATGGTTACCTGCGCCAATTCTTTCCCTCAATACTGACTCCTAGTGTCAGTTCTCGAAACTCCCAATATATGACTACTTGTGCCAATTCTTTCCTCCAAAACTGACTACCAGTGTCAGTTCTCGAAATTCCCACAATATGGCTACCTGTTCCATTTCTTAGTGCCACGGAAAGAAAGAGGGAGAAGTTTGCCGGAAATGCATCGGCGGAAAATATGAGGGAGAAAGAAAAAGTTGAATGAAAGCGCATTCAACTTGGGGCAAGAAAATATGAAGGGAGAATGCTTCTATTTATAACTTGGGATTTTTTCCATGTTCCTAGTTTCTCCAATGTGGGACTTTAGAGTTATTTTTTTCTTTTTCAAAACTCTTCAATGTGGGACTTGAGACTTGTTTTTTCTAAACTCTCCTATGTGGGACTTGGGTGTTTTTTATATTTCACACCCAAAAGTTCTCACTCATGGTTTTCAACAAACCTTGTTCCAACAGCATGTAGTGCATATGTGACCATGTGTACCACAATAGAAACAAGTAGGCATGTTTTTATTTGACTTTTTATGCATATGAACTACTGGATTTCTATATGGTATTTTCTTTGGTTCAGATTTATATCCAATTCTAGATCGATTACCAATATTTCTTGTATTAGCAAGCAATGTGTTAAGGTTCTTGACTATATGTGAGCTTTGAAAGTTTTTGTTTTAAAACAGAATTTTCAGTATTTAAATTCTCACAAATATCACATATAGAGGGTTGACATAATTTAGAAGTAGAGCAATCACATGAGGCACATGCATAAATAAAATCAAGATTTTCATTTTCAAGTTTAAGTTCATCTAATTCCTTTTGCATTTCAATTATTTTCTTTTCATGCAAGGAGATAACTCTTTTTCTATCTATATTTATTTTAACAATTTTCTTTAACTCCTCATGCATTTCGACATAAGCTGCATATAATTCATCATATGGAGGAGAGTCATTAGAGAAGTTCATCTAATTCCTTTTGCATTTCAATTATTTTCTTTTCATGCAAGGAAATAACCTTTTTCCTATCTATATTTATTTTAATAATTTTCTTTAACTCCTCATGCATTTCGACATAAGCTGCATATAATTTATCATATGGAGGAGAGTCATTTGAGCATGATGAAGTATAGGAATGTACCTCAATAGAATCATCTTCATCACTAGATGTGCACTTCTCATGCACTTGTGCCATAAGGCATACCTTTGAATTTTTCTCCTCATCGGATGAGCTTGAAGTCGAATATTTTTCGGAATCGTCCCAAACAATGTATGCTCCTTTTGACTTGGACATTCGAGAGTTGCTCTTCTTGTTACCGATATTCTTGAGGTGGCTCGGGCATTGATGCTTCATGTGGCCCTATTTTCCATACTCATAGCAAGTGAAGCCTTCTTTGGGAATCTTGCTTTTCTTGGTTGACTTCTTAGCTTCTTTATTTAGATTCTTGATCCCTCCTTTCTTCTTGAGATACTTTTTGAATTTTTCAAATAGGATAGTCAAGTCTTCATTGGAATCAGAATCTGAACTAGAATCCTCACTTTCTTGATCTTCTTGAAATCTTGTAGCCTTGAGTGCGATTCCGTTCTTGTATGACTCTTCATTCAGTCTCAAGCGACCTTAATCTATTTCATGTTCTTGGAGTTTCCCAAATAGAGTAGCTAATGGCATGTTGTCTAAGTTCTTTGATTCCATTACTCCATTATCGCGGTTACCTTTGGTTGCCATTTCCTATCAAGACAATGCAAAACTTTGTTAGACAAATCAGCATTAGTAAAAATTTTATCAAGGGCAACCAAATGATTTACAACATGAGTAAATTTTTTTTGCATATTACATATAAATTCATTAGGAAGCATGCGAAATAACTCATACTCATACGTAAGCGCATTTAGTCTAGCGTGTTTAACTTCACTCGTGCCTTCGCGGGTAACTTGCAAAGTATCCCACATTTCTTTTGCATTAAGGCACGGCGAGACTCTAAAGAATTCATCTTAAGATAAGACCGAAGTAATAATGTTCTTAGCCTTAAGGTCCTGTTGAACCTTTCTTTTCTCAATATCTGTCCATAAGCCTTTAGGCTTTTCTTTACACTCGCCATCCACCATATAAAGTGGAATGTATGGACCATTGACAATAGAATCCCAAATGTCCGTGTCTATTGCCTCGATATAGATTCTCATGCGAACCTTCCAATAGGCATAGCCATCGCTACTGAATACGGGAGGGCGGTTAATGGATGCGCAATCAGCGCCAAATGGATTATTAGAGCCCATATGTAGTCCCTTTCGGATCACGCGAATGCGGTTGAGCTAGCACGACGTACTAGCTCTGATACTACTTGTTAGGTATCACTAGCGGAATACACCTAGAAGGGGGGTTGAATAGGTGTGACGGAGCACAAGTTCCACCTTTTGGGTTTTTACACACTTGCTGAAAAATGCCCAGTTAATCGATTAAGCACTATTCATAACCGATTAACGAGTAATAGAACCAGAATGATCAGAACAATAACTTGCACAGTTATTAACCAACACACAAACATATATACAACATATACTTCTATGCAAGATTAACAAGAACATAGCAAGGAACAAGTATGCAAAATATTAGCTCGAAACTCGCATTAAAACATCTTGAAATATAAAAGAGAAAATGATAGAAAAGATTGCGCAGGGATTTTATCCTGGTTCGTTTTGCTGTCCACTGCAAAATTACATCCAGCCCTCCCCTCTGATTTGGGAGATTTTCCTTCTTCACTATAGAACACAATGTACGTTA
>NC_032010.1:8366472-8372576 GCF_001865875.1 Lupinus angustifolius | reverse complement strand
CTTCTTCACTATAGAACACAATGTACGTTACATACACGCTTCCAAATACAAGACTCAAACGCTCCTTTCTTGGAACCCAAAGAACTTCGTCACCCTTAGTTTGACCTTTCCCAAAATCGCCTCCCAAGAAAACCTTTCTTACGCGATTCAGCCCCAACCAAGGTATCGCTCTTTATCCCAAGACCTCCAAGTCTTTGTGTGAAGAAAATCTTACCTAATCACAGCTAGGATTTTCCCAATCCTTGAATTAACAATGCTTTGAGTTATTAATGAGTACTTAATACTCGGACATTACAATAAAGATCAAAGCCTAAAACCTAAGAAAGAACTCACAAGATGCCTAGTCTAATATGAATGTTTATGCATGAAGTTTATGAAAATATGCAATCTTTAAAGACTAGCTCTTTTTCTTTTCAAGAAACACAAGAATAATGCAAGAAAGCTTTTCAAAGAATCATGCAATATGAATATGAAAACTAAAGTCCTAGCATGATCTAATATTTCTCCTAAGTCTAATAAGACACCACTTGAGCCCTCGGCATGTTGATTGTTGAGTCATCTTCAAGCTTTAATTAATTCCTTATCTTCATCTAAACATGGGTAAAACATTGCTAATGCAATCCTTGACGCTTTGTACTTTCAGTTGATACAATTATGTTAGACCTCATTGAAATACCTATATATATATATATATATATATATATATAATACAATGTCAAGGGCTTGTCTTGATATTTTATTAGCATCCACTAAGAAAAACTGAGATTCTATTTATCAAAAGAAAATATGTGAAATTTTTATGTCAAAGCTTAAACAAAAATGAATGATTAAAACAAATCATGATGGAAAAAATGAGTAAGGATTGATTATAAAATAATTTACAATAACATTTCAACAAAACAATTTCTCATTAAATTGTGAGAACATGTAATATATTTTACTTTTTCCCCATTTATTATTGTTATTCATTTGAGACTTGGATATAATTTTTTTTTTTAATTATTAGTCACATTCCTGATGGGTCTCATATTTTTTACACTAAGGGAATACCCTAATTTTAGTTCTACCTTCAATGTGATAGTATAATATAATGATTACTACAATTAAAAAAATAATATATGCACTATAATAATTAATAAAAACAAAAATTTACATGTTCCCCGAATTTATATTTTTGTGTAAAAATAAAAAAAAACGCAAAAATAAAAATCATTTTTTATGGTAAAATTGTCCCATGTTAATTAGAGGCCATGTGTGAAGTACATGCATGAGTTTGGTCTAATTAATAGCTATGAGTGATACTTACTGAAAAGATTATCACTCATTCAAAAAGATATTACTATATTATCTATATGGTGACATGATACCTTATTTAAAAAAAGATATGTTCTACAATAAAATGAAAAGTTGAATTTATTTCAATTATTACTTTACATTTTTTTACAAATTAAAATTTATTATCTCGCTTATTTAAAGATAAGTGTGATGTTGGTAATAGTCAAAGTGTGTAATATTGCTTGGTTTTGAAGCTGTAGTTCTCTTGCATTAATGTTAATCTTTTTCTATGAACTTAAAAAAATATAATAATTATCAGGGGCCATAGTAAATAATAACAATTATTACATTTAATGATGTGAATCATACATTAATATTTTTAATTACTACTTATCTATCATTTATCATTCAAGTGTATTACTACTTTTATTTAAGAGAAACAAAAAACAATAAATGATATGATATGAAGAAAGTATAAAAACTTAATATAGGGTGAGTGCATTAACTATTTCACATTCTAATTATTAAATAGAAAAAAACAGTGTTATAAAAACCGGTTCGTGCTGGTAAACTAGTGAACTAGTTTCAATACTAGTAAGATACAATAATTATATCAATCATGCAATCATATCAGTTAAAACCGATCATACCGGCTGATTTTCAATTAAACCGAACCGGTTATACCAGTGAGTTTTTATTTAAAATTAATTTTTTAATGAAAATAAAAAAAAATTATTGTTTTTTATTGATTTTTTAACATTAATGTTAATATATTATATATGTATATCTAATTTCGCCATAATGCAATTTAATTAGTGAACCACCTATTGAACCGCTATATCACTATACTAGTACCCTAACAGGTTTGATGACTATTACAGTGTTAATAACACTGAAAAAAAAGTGAAAATATGACTCATAATAATGATGGTGATTTTATAAAAATATATATAATTTTTTATATATTTAGTGAAACAAAACATATTAACTAAACCACTTGTTTTTCATAAGAATATGAAATTGTTTTTTTTATATATTTAGTGAAACAAAATTAATTTTTTAGTGAAAATAAAAAAAAATTATTGATTTTTATTGATTTTTCAACATTAATGTTAATATATTATATATGTATATCTAATTTCGCCGGTACACAATTTAATTAGTGAACCACCGATTGAACCGCTATACTAGTACCCTAACAGGTTTTAGGACCATTACAGTGTTAATAACACTAAAAAAAAGTGAGTATGTGACTCATAATAATGATGGTGATTTTATAAAAATATATATAATTTTTTATATATTTAGTGAAACAAAACATATTAAATAAACCACTTGTTTTTCATAAGAATATCAAAATATTGATATAAAAGATAATGAATATTTGATGTGGGTACTTATGATACCAACAATTTATTGGTCTAGTGGTGTTCTTCTTTTTAAAAGCAAGGGTGACAAGACACCCACTATTATATTAAAGAGGAATGAAGAAGCCAAAAGATTACAAGTTTCAGAATCTATAGTTAGGAAGCAAGTTCTTATTCCTACTATAATCATCAAGTATAAAAGGAGGAGGATAATTCCACCAAGAATCTGTGTGAGAAGTCACTTCAAAAGAGGTTAGTTTATCTACACAAGCATTCCCCTCTCTAAAAATGTGGCTGACATTAATTTGCATAGATTTCATGAGCTCTCTGCACTAGTTCATGAAGTTGCTTCGTCTCCAAGGAATCAATTTCCTGCCAAGAAAAGTTTCAACCACCATTGTAGAGTCTACTAGTATTACTAATACGAATACGAAAAATATTAACAAAAGTCTTATATTCATCAAAAAAAATTAATGTGATTTTTTTCTAACCCACGGTCATAAACTACTAGTATTACTAATACGAAAAATATTATATTTGACTCTAGTAGAATTATTATAATTGACAAGGTTAATTTTATGAAATTTTAAAATCATTCCTTGAACAAAATATCAAATTTTAAATTTTAAACATCCCTAAAATTCTAACTATCTTATCTCTTTCATATTGTCCACCATTGGAACCCTAAAGTAAAACTATAAAACTTAAAGAATAATTATCCATTTTGGCCCTCCCAACTCTGTTTCTAATAAATTTAAGTTATAATTTTGGTCTCCAAATTCTAAAACATAAACTTGCATTAGTTCTTCTGTTATCCCTGTATGTTAACTTTAACAGAATCACGGACTTGACATGTTAACGGCACATTTTCGTGCTGGAAAATTTTACCAACTCTACGAAATGATGTTGTTTTGATTTTAAAAAAATTGAGACACGAAATAACATCGTTTTGTGGTATCTTCTTCCTTCTCACCAATTCCAAGACAACACTCGTTTTAGTCACTTAAGATTTTCCTACGTACCATATTAGTATCCACTAGCAAACGAAATCTTATATCCTAAATCAGATTTCTTCACTCCAAATCATGCTTCCTATTTAGCATTGGCAATTTCGGCAAAGCCCATGAGGCCCACCCGCCCGCACTTATTGGGCGGAGAGGACATGAAAAATATGTTCATCCACCCTAAAATGTCTGCCGAACATGCCTTATTCGCCTGCAGGCATTTCAAGCGAGCAAAATGGGCTGCCCATGGGCATTATCAGATAAAATATTGAATATCAAATATACAAATATATATGTATTTTGTCAAATGTGAGAAAGTGTGTTCTATTTGTTATATTTACATTTGTATATCAAATGTAAGAAAATATTATTGTTTTCATATTATGTATATGCATTTGTATTTTGTATATTATATATGCAAATGTATTATTCCTTTTGTATTTTACAAGTAAATTATGTACTTTGCATATTTTGTATTATATATCCATTAATATTTTGTATGTATTATTCTATTAGTATGATTATTTATTATGATAAATGCATTTGTATATTTTCATATTATATATTGTTTATTTTGCAATGAAATGTACATAAGTTTGTATATATTTTTTAAGTTTTATTTAGGGCAGCCCGCAAGTCCGCCATGTCCAAGTTTAGGGGGGCAGTGCATGATATTTCATGCGCTATTTAAAAATGGGCATGTCCACGCCCATCCTAATGTAGGGGGCTTTGCATGGGCATGGGCATGGGCATGGGCACGGCGGTCCTAAATTCCAAAATTGAAGATATTTTAGAAGATAGTTGGTGGTTAGCAATTTAGTTTTAGGTGTTTTAGTTAGTTAACATTTATTTCCTTGTATATATAGTTTACTTTCATTTGTAAACAAGAATTCATTCAATCCATTTCAAGTCTATTCATTCAATTCATTGAATCAATGAAATACATTACCATCGTGTTGCTCTTTGATTTCTAATATGATAACAGATGAATGTAATTATGTTGTTACTTCTTCCTTTTCACACTACCTTCTTCTTTCTCTATCACTCTGATGTGCTGAATTAGATCCTAGCATACTTCTTCCCGTTCTGTTTTTCATTCTCCTTTGTGTTCTTGTGGCAACGGTTCTCTTCATCGGCTAGGATCAATAAAATGTTTTACATCACCAATCTACAACAGTTATGGCTCCCACAAGAGATAACCAGGTTGGCGATACAAAGCAACATTTGGGAATATCCCGTTAGTGGATCTTGTTGGACGTGAATGCATCTCTCAAGAAAATACAAGTGGTACATGCAAGATTGAAGTTTTTTTCCTTTCTTTTCTGAAGAGGGGATTCTTGATGATAAATGTAGTTAGCTTGTTCCACAAATGTCATGTGTTACTGCTTCTGATTGGTTGAAACAATATATTTATGTTAAAATTTAATAAAGTATTTTTCTAACCTATCACAAACATTACCACATAGAATGGTACACTTTTTGGGATAGAATATACCCCCTCATTCAAACCTACCAAATTAGATTACTACTACTCTACTAAAAAAACATTGTTTCAATTAGGAAGTAAGGATAATCTTTAGACAAATGATGTATTCCCTTTCCCAATTATTGAAGGCTCCTAATTAGATTAACTATATTATCTATTGAAGTATAGTGTTAGCAAAATCTTATTATATTTGTTGTCTCACATTATCTTCAAATAATAAAAATATTGCATATTCAATATAAAGAAAATATTAAAATAAATAATTGAATTTTTTATTTTAAATTATTTATGCATCTAATTACTCAAATTAATAATTATTTAATTAATAAATAAGCAAATAAATATTGGACGTACTTTTTAGTTAATTTTTAAATGTAAGATGGTTTAAGTTAGTTAAAAAGCTAGTTTTACTAAATAATTCTAGTTTAATAAGTGTTGAAAGCGTATCTCGGTGTATTTTATTGGGAGTTTTCTCCTCTCAACAAATCGTCCTGACAGTAGTGTCAATTTGTCGAAAGATTAATACTCTCATTTTCATTATGTCCTTTTGTAAGTAAGAGAACTCGGTTTTATTCTTTATTCGCTATCTCGGCTTTGTTGAAATAAATTCCAATGCCGGTATAATGGTTTCAAGATTATTCCAGTTACAACTTACTTTCTTAATAATAATGTGAATAAGTCATTCATTCTTTGCCTCATCTCGACTTTGTTAGAATAAATTCTAACACATGTATAATGGTATCGAAGCAATTACCTATTACATAATTATTAAGTACCTTTGAATATCATCTCGGTTTTATGGAATAAATTCCAAAATCGGTTTAATGGTATTCTAATATATAAAAGTGATGAATAGTTAGTTGTTAGATACAAATAAATAAATAAAGAACAAAAGAATAATAAATTTAGGGACCTTTTATTTATTTACTCCCTTTCGGGTTCATTTTATTTAACAAACCAAACTTCTTCCTT
>NC_032010.1:8301246-8366372 GCF_001865875.1 Lupinus angustifolius | reverse complement strand
GTTAACCCCAAACACCAAGGTCTGAAATTCTCCTTTTAGTGTATATCCTAAAATGGTAGAATGATGAACACCCTAACCATTGGTGACTCTAATATTGAATGAGTGATGAATGTAAGATCTTAAGAAAAATGTGCTTAACTTGGCAAATAAACTAAGTAGTACAACTACTCCAAAGTTTATTTGTTAAGTGTTTGAAACAAGTAGTTTTATTGACTTGAAATCATTTTTTAGGGGATCAATCTAAAAAGAGCATTAAGTACTTCTCAAACAAATAATATTAACCAAAGCACCAACTTGAATGATTAAAATTCAAACTTTAGAATAAAAGAAGAAGTAGAAATACATAATCAACTTACAAATGAAATTGTTAGGAGCATGAGCCATCCATCCAATGATTGGATGCTTTTGAGTTCCAAATGAGAGTAACAAATTGATTTTTGCATCTCATTTGCCTTCTCCTTTTCTCCTCTTGAATTATATGAAAAACTACTCTAAAAACTACCTAAAATGAAAGGAAAAGAAGAGGAATCAACTAGGAAGAATTGAGAATAAATTTACAATGTTTTTCAAATGAGAATTTTGTGCCTTTTTATAGGCCAAGGTGCTGCATGCCCAGCTGCCTTGTTTGGTAGCTAAGTTGCTCACTTTTGGCCCCTATGAAGAGCCACTTTGGCCCCTACTTGACACCTATGGCGGGCTAGGTTACATGCATGGTGACACCTACACCTTCTTCCCATAGCCTTATGTCATCCATGAGGTCATGTTCTTGGCCTTTAAGCAAAGAAAAAGTAAGATGTTCCATGAATTGACCTAAAAATCACTTTTCTGGTGCGCCAGCTGCTTAGCACACCTGGTTCCCCGCTAAGCTGCTTGTTTCAGCAACTTAGCTGACCTGGTTCCCCGCTCAACTGCATGTTTCAGCCACTTAGCTGACTAGTTCCACGCTAAGCAGCCTGTTTCAGCAGCTTAGCTGACTTGGCCTAGTGCTTGGTGCTGACTGACCTGGTGGTGCTTGGTGCCTGCCTGACCTGGCTGGTGCTTGGTGTCTGGCTGACCTAGCCTAGTGCTTGGTGTATGGCTGACCTGGCCTGGTGCTTGGTGCCTGGCTGACCTGACCTGATGCTTGGTGCATGGCTGACCTGGCCTGGTGCTTGGTGCTTGGCTTGGCTGGACAGCTTTGTGCTTGATTTCTTCATGGTGAAGCAACCTTTTTTCCTTTGGTTTGTTACTTGATTTTTGTTGGTTGCTTGGCACTTTTGGGCTGTTTTCTTTAAGTAAAGGTAAGCATTTGATTTTTTCAAGTTGTTTGGCCTACCTTAACATAGGTTTCTTCAAGATGAAGAAAGCTACCTTTCTTCAAGGCTAAGTAACCAAATTAAACACATAGCTTGCCATGCTTTAACTTGATTACTTTTAGCAATTCATTTTGAGCTTTTGTCTTGAATTCTTATTCATCTTTGAATTTATTCTTTAATATTCAATTTCCTACAAAATTCAAAGAAAACTTGGACAAGAACTAATAAGGAACTAATTTATTTAATTATGCAAAATTTACCTAAAAGTGTTAATTTAAGTTGGTTTTCTACAATTTGCATAGGATAAGTGCCATAAAATGATGGTGAAAAGTGTATATTTTTGGCACTTATCAATAAGCTACCTACATAACTACAAGTTTTGAGCTACTTTCACAAGTGTCAAGCTACAAGTTCATAGCTACCACCTAGAAGCTCAAAACTACAAGTTAATTTTGCTGAATAGACCGTATGACAAAATAAAAAATACATAATTTTTTTTTAAATTTAGTTTTGAATCATTTTTACAAATAAATTAAAATACAAAAATATAAGTTTCACGTATTCACAAGCTAAAAACTGGCCTTATATATTAGAATAAGTTTCCACCCTTTTTAATTAGTCTATTTAAAGTATATATTTGACATCATCTTATCCTTCTCATTATTTTTTGCTCTCTTCCCTTCCCTTATTATGGTATCTATCGAGTCTTTCTTTGTCAAAAAAATCATATTAGTTTTGTTATTAAATTATAGAAAATGGCATTTACCATAATTTAGTTCTCAATCTTGTCTAGGCATTTAGATAAAAAAAAAATTATTTGTTTCACTTTCCTCTTAATTTCCTATCATTGATAGACTAAGTTGATAAAGAACTATTTAATCCAAAGGGCCAACTTAGTATTATGCTTATGTATTTTCAGGACTGGCATACACATTTACACTATGTGAATAAGAATTATATTAGTCCAGTATATCCATATTGTGGTTTATATGGCACGTTTGCTAATATGAGAATGTTACACAATGACATGATAAGTAGAAATACATCAAAAAAACACAAATGAGTGTATTTAAAAAATGTTTGAAGTTATCTACAAAGCATTCTCTTTTCACTTCAAATGCAAAAGGTGCAACTCACTTGATATGTTTCACATTAAAATTAAGTTTTAACCTCATATTTGACAGTGTATATGTTATTTACATACCTTGCCTATTTTTTATATATGAATTTAAAAATACATCTACTTCGCAAAAATAAAACGATATCTTCAACTTGGAGTGTTGATACTTTCTAGGGAAAATATACATACATGGTATAGTTTGACCGATTATCTACCACTTTCGCGTAAGTTTTGTAAAATTTACGAAAGTGTCACATATTTTATAGAACCTATGTTCGCCATGCCCGAGTTCATTATTTTTTAATTTTGTTTTGCATGACTCATGTCTTCCATGCACAAGTTTCTTTTTTCGGATTTCATGGACTCGTACCTTCGTGCACAAGTCCTTATTGTTTTCATTTTTGTTGGACTTGTTCCTGCCACACATGAGTTCTTCACACTTATCTCTCTTCCAGAAATCATGAGTGGCATCTACGAGTTCACTCCCCTCGAATCTCATATACATGTGTACTTCAAGTTACCCTAGGTTAAGGTTTAAAATTTACCAATAACTTGGTGAGGAATGTTAAAAGGCTTAAAAAATTACAAATTTAGCAAAAACAACATTTATAAGAAATTGTAGTAATATACTAAAATCCCTAATTATTATCAATGACATCTATTATATGATGAAGTGACACACTGAGGAGGCTTACTCGTGCGAGGTGGAAGAACTCTTAATTATTGTTGAGCTTGTTCAAGGATTTCTTTGGTTCTTCCCTTACCACATCTGGTAAGTTGTTTCTCTTTTTCCTCCTCCTCCTCATCACTATTTTCAATATCATAAATATTGTTTTATTCTAGTTGTGATAATATAGTAGGACGTAAAATTCTTTTGACCAATATGCCAATATTTGTGTGTTTGAACATGTAGCAAACATAGATGGTAGTGATCCTTAATATTGAGAACATTGTCCTAAATGGGAGAATGGGTAGCTAGTTGGAAATATTGTGAATGTTCTCAGTGCAGATGAGGTGATGGAGTTTGTTCCTGAGAGCAAACCTCTATTTGACTTGTACATTCATATTGAGGTTGAGACTCGTATACAAAAATATTAAAATATATAGCAGGAGGAGCTTTAGGTTAGGAAATGTTTAAGGTTGTAGGATTTAGATCAACTAGGGATGGAAATTAAAACTGAACTCGTGAGTACTCGCCCGAACCCAATTCGAGTTTAACGGAGAAAACCCAATGTGATTGGGTTCGAGTATTACCTGAGTTCAACTTTCGATTTAAAGTTTGCTAAAGTTGATACCTACCCTGAACCCATCCTGAATCCGATTAATACATATATAAAACCTACATACATACAAATATATATATATATATATATATATATATATATTTGACATATATATATAGAACCTATATATATATATATATATATATGTATATATATATATAAACACATGTTTTAGGCAGGTTCCAATCAGTTTGGGATACCCGAAACCCGATAGGTTCGGGAATGATATCATTATTTTTAACATCGTTTAATTCAGTTCAATTTGGGGTTTTGGATTTCGGGTTCGGGGTTGGGTAAGCACAAACCCGATTTCAATCAACCTCGTTGCCATTCCTAAGCTCAACCAATGCCTTCAATAAATCTTTACAAGCAAAATTGATGTCATTTATAATTTCTATGAGATTATTATAAGCATGAGGAGGAGCAGTTCGTTCACAAAGCGTTGCAAAGTTGAACTATAAAAAATATATAAGAATGTGAGCTACTGAATTAAATGAATATAATAAAAAATATAATTAATAGAAAAAACTTATTGCTCCAACAGAATATGCTCTGTGTGGAGATATATATTTAATTCTCCATTGTAAGTACAATAGCATATACTATGGGGAGTGATACAAAGGATCGGAATATCATCAACCATGTATAGTTCTCAACTAGTCCACATTTCAATCCACCTTTCATGCTTGTGTGGTCAATAATGGTCATTCTTTCCACGTAAGTCTATCTTATGTAGTTTATCGAAGTTTGGTGGATCTTGTGAGATTAGTTGTTGCAGCTCAAATTGTCTCATAACCCAATCAACAAGATGTCATTCAATAATTGTGAAACAAATCAATGGCAATATGCTCGGGAATATTAGGTACTCATCCCCTAATATTCATGGTCTTGTACGAGTGCACAAAAATGATAAAAAAGTTAGTATATTTTATATGATATTTAGAAAATGGAAAGAATAATAAATTGTATTTAGATTCACTTGATCAACATGCAAATAATAATCTAACATTACACGAATGGTATTGGCTGCATACCTAGGAATATTGGTGGTGGTCAGATATTGTTACTACATGTGTGACATAATTACATATAAGTTAGTATATAAATAAAATTTGTAAGTAAATGCTTCTAATTTTTTTAGTAAATAAAATTATACATTTTAACCAAAGGATAAAATTGTTGTGTGTTGTCTACAATCTTGGTGCAAGAATTGAGATGTAGTCATATGCTCATGACTGAAGTAGTAATAGACATCCTCTGATGTCTTTTGTTCGCTAATTGTTACTACACGACAAATTCCTCGATACAGACAAGTCAAAACAGTTGATCCCCAAATGCATTGAAATGTCTCTGATAGATCATCGAGCAAAGAGAGATACATCTGGTAGACATAGGACCTTGATGTATCTGACATGAGAAATCATTCTATCATTCTCAGAACTGACATTGGTAGTCAGCATTGGGGGAAAGAATTGGCACAGGTAGCCATATTGTGAGCATTTCAAGAACAGACATTGATAGTCAGTATTGTGGGAAGAGAATTGGCACGGGTAGCCATATTGTGAGTAATTTCGTGAATTGGCACTGGTAGCTATATTGTGGTGGGTGTATTTGAGATCGGTTCTTACAGTGCAGTGAGAATTCGATAACAGATATTTGAGCTGTTTTATCCTGGGGACGGCATAGTTGATAGTCTGCTTGCACATTTTGGGCAGTGCCACGAAACGTCTTAAAGAGAGCGACCTGGTCGTGACTCAACTAGTAAGTATTATTTCGTGCCATTTAGAATTGCTGCAAGCTACAGTTAAACAATTTTAAGACTTTTCGACTACAATGACATTCATAGATAATATTACTGGACCGAACAACTATGACATGAACAAGCTATTTCGGTTTGATAGAACAAATTTCAAATGTTGGCAACATAAGATGAAATTTTTCCTCACTATGAGAAATGTTGCCCACGTTCTGAAAACCGACATCAAAGTGGTGTCGGATGAGGCTGAAAAAGAGGAAAGGGATAAACTAGCTATTGAAATAGCTCTCTGGAACGAAAGTGATTACTTATGTAAGAACTTCATTCTGAATGGGTTGTCTGATGATCTGTATGATTACTACAACTTATACAAGTATGCCAAATTAATTTGGTATGCACTTGAGAAATAAAGAAATATGATACCGAGGAAGTTAATAAATAATATATGTCATTTATAAGAGAATGTATGATTATTATTATATGCAAATAAAAATATTGTATTAATATCTGAGTATAATATATAATTACTACTATCATTACATTAATTTACATCGTGTTATATATACCTATATCTAGTCACAATGTATAGAATCATTCCACAGAAACAAATCAAACAATGGTACCCAAAATCATTACAATCGTTTATTTGGCTTGGAAAAGCCAAAAGCTAGGTTCTGTTGTTGAACACAATGTTTCACACGGTGAGCACATAGTGAGACAAGACCTGTCTCGTCATTACAGATCACCCAACAAATAATATCACACTAGAAAACACTATGAATTCATTGAGTGACATGACCATTTGGCCTTTATCAGGAAATCTTATTCCTTGTTTGTTCCAGTTTTAAATTGTATTTCACAATTACAATATTGATCACAATATTATGATTTCATCTGTATTTACAATAATATTGTCATTATATTTTTCACAATTATAACATTAATTTAAAACATATCTAATAATATTAATGCTACAATGTCTTTCTTCTCTTTGCATGAACATATTATTACTTAGAAATTAAGTAGCTTCTCTAAACTTTTATTTAGAAGGGCAACGAAACTGGAAGAAAGAAAAAGGAAAATGCTTCCTACACTCATATTAACGCCTCATATTGTTTACATTTGTTTGGTGACACAATTAAAGTGTAGATGTACAAAGAATTGTATCTCACCATACTGTCACATTAAGTCTCTCTTTAAGGACAGAATTAGAGTGAGAGAAAATGGTGGGAGAGATTAAAGAGAAAGAGGTAATTTCTCTTCTTTAATGGTGAAGTCTTTCTCATCTACTTTGGTGAGAAAGTGGAGAGAGAATGAAGGTTTTCCATGAAATGTTAAATGTGTTGTTCATTTTTTTACTTTCTCTAATTGTTGGTTTTAAATACTACTAAACATGAAGTCTCTTGGATATAAAAATAGTAATTAAAAAATTAATTAAAACATAATAAAATATATATATATATATATAGTAAAATCTATAATTTAAAATTATAATATTTATTTTTAATTAATAATAAAACAACATTTTTCTCTCTTTTCTTTATTTTAGAGACATTGTTATTCTTCAAAGCATAACAACATCTAACTCTTGTCAATTTTTATCCAACCAAATAAAAAAATAAGAGAAGAAAATATATATTTCTTTTATTTTCTTCCATTCTTTTCTTATACTAAATATTACAAAAATATACTCTATTTTTATTTTTTCTCTTTCTCCTCGTTCTCTTTCTTATATTTTTATATCTTCTTATTTTCTCACATACACCCAAATAAAGCATAGAATTTTAGGTGCATGTGTTTGAAAGATTAAAATGAAGTATACTCCCCCATATGTAAAAGCTTCCCCCTGCAAATTAATTATGTATGTACCACTTCAAATTTCAAAGTGCATGTAGGACCGTTGCTAATAAAAATGAGTCTTATATTCATCAAAAAAATTTAATGTGAATTTATTCTAAACCGCATTCATAATCTACTAATATTACTAATATGAGAAAATTATATTTGAGTGGGATAGAATTATTATAATGGACAAGGTTAATTTTATGAAATTTCAAAATCATTGTTTGAACAAATTATCAAATTTTACATTCAAATATCCCTAAAATTCCAACTATCTTATTTCTTTTATATTGTCAGCTAGGGGTGGTAATGTGGGTCGGGCCGGTCCGTATTGTTAAAAGAGCTCAAAATGTCAGTTCGGCCTATATTTTGCAGGGCTGGCAGGCTGGCCCATTTCCCCCCTCCAAAATGTACATAATAAAAGCTTTTAGACAAAAATAATCAACAAACTTGATAAATGTATTTTAAAACAAAAAATCACAAACATAAGTCTACAATATTACAATAACAACATAACATTTTAGCTTAAAACTTGTAAATTCTAAAGAAGAAACCAACATAGTCTTAAAGTTTTAGACTATTAGTTCACAATAAAACTTCTAAGTCATAAATTTCAATTTTTAAATATTAGATGCTCTGTTGGAAGAAGATGCCTCAACTTTTCTATTATTATCACCATCAACGTCTTTGAAATCTTCTTCTTCATCATCATCTGCATTATGTATATGATTAAATTAATATATGCTTATAAGAATAAATAAATAATTAACTAACAAATATATGATAACTGTACTGAAAAAAATAAATAACCTTCACAAACAAAACCATTCAACCAATTCCGAGTACAAATCAAAGCTTCCACATTTTTTGATAAAAGTCGACTTCTATACTTGTTAAGAACATGTGAACCAATGCTAAATGCAGATTCAGATGTAACAGTTATAATAGGAATACAAAGCAAGTCACGAGCCATAATTGATAGCTCTGGAAATCGACTTTTATTTTCTTTCCACCACTGTAACACATCCAAATCATTGTTATCTTTAAAATTTAAAGATACCTCGTCCAAATAAAGATCAAGTTGTGACTTTCCCATTTTTGTGTCAAGTTGTGTCTTGTGCCTATCGAGTTCCTATTAAATATTTCAGAAATAAAAAATATTAATAACAAATATAATTAAACCATTAATTCATAAAAGTATAAAATACTTACATCAAACATATGCTAAGAGAAAAGTAGTTTAATGGTTTGTGGCTTTTGCACAATGCCAGTTGCTACGCCCCACACACAATGTCACATACTTTAGTTTTTTTATTTTTTAACATGGCCCGCCGGGACAGCCCGGCCCGGTCCTCCTTGGCCCGTCTAAAAAACGGGCTACTAAAATGGGCTGAATATGGGTTTTTGGGCTAAAATCCTCAGTCCGGCCTGCTAAAAATAGCTATCCGAACGGGCTGGCCCGTCGGGCCAAGCCCATATTGCCACCCCTATTGCCAGCCACATGAACCCTAAACTAAAACTGTAAAACTTAAGAGTAATTTTTAATTTTGACCATTTATAATTTCATAGATACTAAATTAGTTCCTAATAAATTTAAATTACGATTTTGGTTCCTAACTTTTAAAGCATAAACTCACATTAGTTCTTTTGTTATCCATGTATGTTAACATTAACAGAATCACTAACGTACAGGTCAACTGCGCAAATGGCAATTTCATGTTGGAAAAATTTGTCAACTCAACAAAACGACATCATTTTAACTTAAAATAAAATTCATATATAAAACAATGTCATTTTGTTTCATCTTCTTCCCTTCACAAAATCCAAGAAAAAACACTCCTTTAATTTGTTAAGATTTTTATAAGCACCATATTCGTCCTCACTCACAAACGAAATTTTGAACCCAAAATCATATTTCTACCTATGAGAAATGTGGTAATGTAAGTTTTCAGACCTTGAAACATCACAACCAATATAATAAAAGTAACTATGATATATCCAAAAATATATAACCCATCACTTACAGAATACCTAGTTGTATGATTTACATTCTGTTTGGTGTATAAAAGAAAAGGGAAAGAAAGAAAAGTTCAGAGAAGAAAATATATAGAAAATGATGTGATTTTTTAGTTGTTTGGTATGATAGAAAATGAAAAGAAAATAAAGAAAAAATAATATAATTATTATTAAGAATAACATTTTTTGTACCATCAAGAGTATCTCATCACTCTATGATGAGTAAATAACTAATATCTTTCATGGTGTGTGATTGCCCCTTCTAATAAGTGTCTACCACATGAACCGAACCCTTGATATTTTGGTCTTTCTGTGGATCTAATGAGATTTAGACCATTAAACTAACACATTATTTATTAATAATTATATTGACATGCATGTATTAGTTTGTTTACTTTGAAATTTTAGGAAATTATCGACATTTATATGTGTGCCTAACATGAAATACAATTTTTTTTAATATATAGGGAGTTAGAGGCGAGAAAATGTGTTATAATTTTCTTGGACAAGAATTTGACGTCTCAAAGTATGTCCTAATCCAATGAAAATATGTCATGTCAATTAAAAAAATTAAATATTCGTAATTTTTTCTATTTTTTCGTCGTCGTTATTGGTTTGGGACATGATTTATGATATACTCTGAGAGAGTTGATCTTGATCCAATTTTTTCTACTTATTTTCCTCCTAATATCTGAGAGAAAACAAAATAACATGGGTCCCACCATTTTTTCTTTTCTTCCTTCTTTTCTATGCAATCAAACAATGGAAAATATTTTTCATTCTTCTCACTTTCTTTCCTTCATTTTTTCACCCCAACCAAACATAACTTTAAGGGTTAGTTTGGAAGTTAGATTTTGAAGGGGAATGAAAGGAAATAGAAGGTTTATGAGTCATGAAATACACTTGTAAGATGACTCCTAAGTCTTCTATTTCCCTTTATTCCCCTCCAAAATCCAACTCTTTACTCCTAGCACTAAGCATAAAGATAAAACCATACAAATAATACAACAACTGGTTCTTAAAGGTTAGTTTGAGATTTGAATTTTTAAAGAGAATGAAGGGAAATAAAAGGCTTGAGAATCATCTCAAAGTATATTTCATGACTCTCAAACCTTCATTCTCCTTTCATCTCCCTCCAAAATTCAACTCTCAAATTAACCATAAAAAACTTTATTTTACTACTAATTTAGCTTAGTTTCTTTTTCTCCTTTTGCTTAGAAAAAAGAAATTTTATTAAGGAAGAAAATAACAATACAAAGAAAGAGATAAGAGACATCCTCATAAGAAGGACGCTAAAAAATAATCATATCCCATATATTATATGTCTGGTTAGTCATATTGCAATATATGTAACCCGTAAGAAAGGAGAAACAATAAAGTCTAATATGGGAATTAAGATCTGCAGTGTATCCTAATAAATTAAAGGATAATTTGGTAACAATAAATATGATTTGGGGTTGAAGATCTGAGTTGATAAACTTAATTTTAGGGTTCAAAATTTCATTCACCAATAGACTAATAACGTACATATAAAAGTTTTGAGAGACTCAAATGTGTGTTTTTCTTCAAGTTGGTGAATGCGAAGAATATGACACAAAGCCCCTTCATTTTGTGTGTTAATTTTTTTAAAATTCAAAACGTTTACAAATTTTTTAACTTGGAATCTCCATGTGTACAGTTAACTTGTCACATCAATGATTATGTTGATGTTAACATATGGGAGATAAGGAGGGATTAACGTGAGTCTTTCTTTTAAAAGTTGGAAATTAAAATTGTAATTTAAATTTATTAGGGACTAAATTAATGTTAATGGAAAACATGAGGTGTCAAAATGAATAATTACTGTAAAATTTAATAGAAAACACTATATACTTTTTAAAAATAAACATAATAATAAAATAAAGTAGAAAAAATAAAAATATTTTTCATTTAAAATGAATTTCTTATTATTGTGTGTTATGGGAGATGGCACTTGTTGATGAATGGGCTTGCATATTTAAATCAACAATATTATTTGACATTCAATTTGTGATAACTTTAAATTATAATTTGATTTTTAAATTGGATTTTCAAAATATGTATAAATAAAATATGAAAAGTAAGGAATAGATAGAGGTTTTATTTTAAATTGTTTAATTAAATTTGAAATATTCAAATAACACTATAATTTTAATATATATCTTCCATGAAGCTATCAGTGCTACTGACAGAGAGATATAATAACAACTTCAGCTACAGTTGTTTTATTTGTTGGTATAACAAATTTAGATGATATTTTAGACAACTATTTTCTACATTTTATCTTTAATCATATGATAAATTGATATACCAACAAGATGTTGGTCATCATGAGTGTAAACGACATCTATTTGGGAGGGGCAATTTCTTACCCATAGAGTGAAAAATACCACTAGTAATACCAAAAAATATGATAAATTGATATTTGTTTAAATTCAATAAATCAAATGGTTTATAAATATTGTAAAAAATTATTCCTCTTTTAGATAAAATTATGGTGCCTCCAAATGAAGGATGAAAGAGAAGCAAGCCATTTTCTATTTACACTTGAGTTCCTTTCTTAATTTTCAATCCATGATATCTTGGAGATAATAGGAATCTATGGTGGAACTTATTGTATAAATGTATATTTAATTATTTTTCATTTCATTTCAACAATGGCATAGATTTATGAAATTTGTAATAAAATTTGAAAGGGTATAATATCTTAGCATGAAGTATCAGTATCTTAGTCTTGGAGATCATAAGTACTAGGTAGTGCACCTGAAGGCAAACCTTGCAGAGAATGTCAGTATACAAAGTTAAGAAAACCCAAACCAAAAAAAAGCAACCACTTTCATTACGAGTTTTTTTCAAATTATATATACAACACTAAGTCCAAATTAATCTGAAATTTTTAAACCATGTATGGAACTTTACATGTGGTTGTAGTTTGAACCTACATGTCCATACCAACAAGGGAGATGGATCCTCTCCAGCACTGGAGAGGCCATTGCGGAGTAGGATGATGACACGTGGCAATTTTGTTTTTTTAACGACTACGATTATATGTTATTTTCTATTAAAATTAAATAAAAACTCTTTAAAAAATTCTCAACCTCATATTCCAGTACTGATTTCTCCAGTACCGGAGAGGAGTTGAACTCACCAACAAGTATCAAAACAAAAATTGAACTATTAAATAGTTTTTTTAGGATTTAGCATAACTTTAGCGTACTAGATTAACCGTGACATGGTGGACAAAGATTAATAATTTCCAACAAAAATTATTAATACACCGAATAAGGGATAAGGTTATAGACTCTCACCTCGCAGATGCAAAGCAGCAATGGATCCAAGATCCCCTATTATTGAAAAGATACAAATCCTTGAATCATTTATTGCTGATGCAGCATCATCAAGATTCTCAACACCAAAACAAAACCCTACTATGGGAGGTAGAACTTGTGTATGTGTGAATCTTGATGCTGCTGCACCTGCAAACAACGACTGTGGTGCATGTAATTGGCTCCAAGACTAAAGATTCTCAATATCAAATCAAAATTTGCTCCAAGAGTTACACGGTATGAGTTAATATGTGGAAACAAATCATAAGTGAAAGAACAAGATTGACAAACACAAATTTACAATGACCTCCCAAATTGATTTTTGCAATATGACAGATACAGCAGAATTAATATATACAGTGAATAAATTAAGGGAACCCTAGCAGAATATACGGTATCAGATATATTATATAGAATATAATTTAAAATAGAGGCTGTTAGGAGAATATATTTAAAAAGCAATGATGTTATTTTTTTTTAAGGTCAGAACAATTATGCTATTTATACTCCTACATCAAACTATTATAAATGAGAGAAGAACTCACAACTTCTGTCTTTTTTATTTTTGTTTTTTTATATCCATCTTTCTTTACCAAAATAATAATGTCTAAGGTTAATGTATGAATTAGTGAGTTTAGTGTGTACATTGTTAAAATTATCCTTATATCATCTATCATTCATAAATTATTTAACATGTATATTACTTTTACTTAAGGGTAACTTGATATTAGCACCTGAATTATTTTGTGTAAACAAACATTTTTAATTTGAAAAAAAAAACTGTAAAAAGTAACAAAGTAGTAAAAGATAGGGAAATAATGAAGGGGAGCAACACAGCTACACAAAAAACCAAAAACCTCAACAACCCTTGTGAAGTGATGATTAAAGGGTTTATTGTGTTTTTGGTATGATGAATCTTTGGTGGTAATCTGGTATATATATGTATACTATACACATCATATATATTTGTAGTATATGTATGTATACTATACGTAAAGCACAATTTAATTTGTGGCTTTTGATGAATGTGAATTATCATATGCCCATTAGAGACCTTATATATCTCTTATGGTTGGGATAGGAAGATAGAGAGAAGGAAGATTTGAACAAAATAAGAGGAAGATGAAAATAAATTATAATATAACTTATTGGATACCAAGTAGGTGAATATGCTTAGACATATATAGAGAGAAGAAGAAGAAGAGTATGAGAAAGAGGGTTTAGTTTGAGGTTGTTATATACAGAAAATGTTATGAGGTGTACCCAACAAATTCTGCTGAGACAAGATAGCTCACTGTAGTTTATTGATTTTGTTTTTAACACAGAAATCTTTTTTATCTTCTTTTCAAGTATCTGGCCACGTGAACATGGTACGGAATATGATTTTAATAAATAAACGGAAATAATGGAGAGGAAAATAACCAAGGAGAAGAGAAATGCACAAATTAAAAATAGGACAGATTTATTTCTTCAACCAAATTCAACAATTTCTGATCTCTTACAAAAAAATCAAATTATATTTACTTCTACTACTTTTTATCTTTTATATTATATATATCTCGACAATTTATTCAAATTATTAAATGAAAATTTTAAAATTCTTTTAATTTGATTGTAAAAATAACATAATAAAGTATCTACATAAATTATCTCCTTTTACCACTACATAAATAAATTAAAATAAAATTTAAAAAGTACCTAAACCCTATGTCTCTTTCCAAACCATAATGGATAAATGGAGTGGAAACTTTCATGATGGAATATGCGATGTATTTCTATGGCATGATACGTTACTTAACCCAAATCAATATTTGGAGCGATGAGGACTTGATCTATACAGCATGAGAAGGTGCATGTGGAGATTTCTATGGAAATTGAAAAAGTTCAATGCAATTTAATCTGGAACATAATTACTTAGGGACAAAATAGCTTGTTTGGTCAGCTGAACAGAATTTGTATGAGTATGTGGTTCTTGCCACTTTTTACATTAATTTTATTGCACACTCTTTATGACGAAATCAGTACACTGAATTCGGTATGAATCGGAATTCTACTGTTTGGGATTGATAACTGGATCTTAGCTTGATGGTGGGTGGAATATGGAGTACTTACTAATTTGAGGCACAACAAGTGGAGTGGGAGTTCGAGTGATTTCCTGTAATGCCTAGGTATGCTTGAATCAACTATAAACGTTTTCAAGGAGTGTCTTACTACCTGATCTGGTAAGTGTTTTGCAGTTATGTTGGGTTTACACAATTATAGAAATTTGTGAGAAAATATAGTTGGGATGTAGTTACCAAGGAAAATAAGAACTTATGAGAATAAGTAGTAATCATATCCACACATTCATTTAAAAATTATATCGAATAAGACAGTTAAAAAAGTTTATCATCCATTCCACAAAAAAGTATTTGAAGCTAGGAAAGTGGACAATGAGAAAATTCTAAGAATGCAGAAAAATTAATCTCATTACCTCATCTAGGTGAAACTGAGAGTTTTCGGAGATGATTTTGCTCCTAACAAATCATAAAGTCCAAATAGTAAGGAACTAGAGGAACATTCATTGTTGTTTGTTCTTTTTCTCCACCCATAACATATTTACATATAAATAGAAGTTAACTTCATTAGAAATAATTGAGTTAAGACTAAACTGAGAGTAAAGTTTTTGTCAAACACAATATGACTTAGAGGATGAGAAGAACGGGTGATTTGTTGATTTATCCATCATGCCGCAAATAACACATTGTGGTGGGTCTTGAAATCCTAAGACTCCTCATCAGACGAGATTCAATTTTTTTGGATACCATTCAAAGGAGATTCTCATCTTTGGTGGGATATTACATGCCCATAATCTTCTAAAAAAGTCATTGTCATTCCAATTATTACTATCCTCCTATTGAAGCACCTACTATGCATTGCGAACCAAATGATGACCGTCTTATCATGAATCCAAATCCACCCATCAGTAGTGTCTTGTTCAAGTCTTGCATATTCAAGAGTTTTTCAAAGTTCTTTCACTTCTTCTTGTTCCCAAAGGAACATACTCCTTCCCCATTTGAGATTCCAAAATCATACATCATTTCTCCATTCTCCAAATGTGATGTGGTTACTCATACTCTAAAACTATAATATTGCAAACATAATTACAATCATTAAGTGAAATTTAAAACACTCAATACATAAGGATGTGAAATGAGACACAATTTTCATGGTAACTTATTGGTTCCTTTGGTCATGGTTATACGTTAAAGCTCAAGCAGATTGGATTGCAAATTGGTGTCTTCATTTGGACTTTAGATTACATTTCATTATTGATCCCATGCCTAAGCTAGCTAGGCTTGTGTATGATGATTTGAACAGGGTCTCTTTACCTTTGGAGCTCGTTTGTCTACTTACTTTTCTTCTGCTTTCAATTTTTAGCCAGTTGTAAAAAAAACTAAGATATTATAAAATATTTAAGTTCTTTGAGTAGTAATTATATTGATTCTTTAGGATTGTTCGGAATTTATTAAATAGTGAACTTATTGAAATCTCATATTGGTTACGTAAGAGTAATTTGAAAGCTTTATAAGGGGATGAACTAATAAATCTAATAATAAATTATTTTGATATAGATTTAATGAAATAACACAAATTATTCATCCATTTTTGAATATACACAAATCATCGGATAATATTAGCAATTTGGGTTGTCCTACCTGTGTCCACGTAATGTCCGCCTAAATTAGGATGGACATAGACATGCCCATTTGTAAAAAATGTCATGTCCACCCTAAATATGGGCAGAGCGAGCTTGTGGACCGCTCATTATACAATTAAAATAATTAAAAAACATAAAGTATGTGAAATTAAACCAAAAAAATGTATGTAATCATCACATTTTTAAATATACACATAACAATTAAATAGTTCAAATAATTTAACATTACATATCCTTCATGTTTGATGGAAAATCAAAATATAACATTTAATAATTAAGGTCATAATGGTAGCGAGCACCTCGCCCTTCCCATTAGAAAAGCCCATGCGCGAAGCGAACATTTTGGGCTAAGGGAAAGATATTCCATGATCTACCTACCCAAAAACAGCGAGCGAGCCTGACACATGAACATTACCCACATTACTAATGATACCTATGAGGGAAGTGAGTGTAATCTTTGAAATAAAAAGGGATGGTGAGTGTAATCTTTGAAATAAAAAGGGACGGTGAGTGTAATTAGTATAATTAAGCTAAAATTCAAGGGTCTTGATGTAATTTACTCAAAATTAATAAATTATATGCTAGCGTGGATAAATTGGTCATGTGTAAATTTGGAACTATAATTTGATTATGAATCAACTTTTCTCTTGTATATTTAAGTTGCATCATAGTATATTTATTGACACATCTTGTAATGAAACAAAATAAGTTATTTACAATTTATTATATCTTTACTTCCTTTTATACTACGTGTTACTCATCATCTAGAGAATATTGATGGTATAGCTTTGACATATTCTATGTTAAGTATTATAGTGATTATTCTCACAACTTAATGGAGGAACTAATATCCAATTTTCTATTAACCAAAAAACAAATTTCCTCTCCCTTTATTACTTTCATGAACTCACTAGATTATATGCTTCAATAAAAAAGTAGGGAAACTTGATTTTTTATCTCAAACATTTTCAAAATAAACTGATCCTACCAAACAATAAATATTTGAATATAAGCTCAAATATTATTTTTTAATAATAATATTTCTATATAAAAATATATCATCCCTAAATTAATTTTAATATCACCACTTGTTTTTATATAAAACATTAAGTTTTTATTTGACCTCGAATTGTCTAGCATATTTTTAAGCATCTCAAATAAGACTTAAAATAATAATAACAAAATGACGATTTATGGGCTATTATTTCATTTAAACCATCTCTTGATTCGAACCTTATTTAAAATAAGATAAGCAACAACTAATTTAAATTTTCTAAATAAAATGAAGTATATTGAGTTTAAGTTTGTGGGTACTTATGAATTGTAACTTATTTTATAAACAAATATATTTACTAATAACATTGTTCATATAGAAAAAAGTATACAGCTTTGTTAATTTCACACAAGATTTTCATAAATATGATATTACTAATTTACTATTGAGTCAACCCCAAATAGCGTAAGAGACAATTTCTCTGCATTATTTTTTATTAGATTAAATTATACTAACACCTCATTTAGTTTAACTTAATTACATTCATCACCCATTTTATTTAAAAGTATTATACTCACCTCCACTGTAGGGTAGCCAATATGTATACAATGTTCAAGGTTATAAAATCTAATTATTGTAATGGTATAGTGATTGTGAATGTTACAAGTCATTATAATGTTCAAGGTTAGAATATTTGATGTGTTGTTTAAAAATATATAAAATTCACTAGCAATCCACTTTTGACCACAACGATAACTAATTTTGATGGCTATTTTTTTTATTTTGACCATTTTAATTACATTCTCGGTATGTTTGTCATATCTTACCATATGGAGATTGATATTCCGGTTGAAACCACAAATATGATATTCATAACTATGATTTTGTGGCTAGAAAGGTAAAATGAATGTTGTTTCATTCCGGTGTCAGGATCAGTCAACACTAGCCGATTAGTAGGAATGAGACCAATAAACAAGAGGATAAAATCTAGTCTACATGACTATAGATCACCCTGAAAGTTAATCTAGCCAAGTTAAAGGACGACAATGATAAGACAAAGCCAAGTTAGCACATGCTATGCTAGAAAACCTTCCTTTAGGTTAAATAAAATATTTTTTATTTTTATTTTTTGGGCATTCGGGCTTGGGCTTGGGCTTGGACGTGTGATGACCAAGTCAACACACGAGTGTCACGTCTGTGACTAAGCCAACAGGGTTGGAGAGTGAAGAGAGTGTGAGAGAGGGACTCGATCAAGAGAGGATCCATCGTGGGGTTTACCACTCGATCTAACCATCGGATGAAGAAGTCGTTGGAGGCCTCATGCTATAAATAGAGGTTTTCTCACCTCATTATAACTGATCCCAAAGTTGAGTATGTTTATACTCAACCTTTTCTTTCTCCATCATAACTTTCTATCGACACATTTCTGATAAACTTTTCTCCATTTCTTTCTGTGACACTAAGAATTGGCATATGCAGCCAAATAGTGGGAATTTCAAAAACTAACACTAGTAGTCATAATTGTTGAAAAAGAATTGACACGGTTAGCCATATTGTGAGAATTTTGAGAATTAGCATTGGTACCCATATTGTGGGGTATTCGAGATCAATTCTTACAGTGCAGTAAAAAATCGAATAATAGAGAACTGAACTGTTTTATCCCAAGGACGACGTGATTGACAATCTGCTTGCATAATTTTGGCAATACCATAAAACATCTTAAAGAGAGTAACATAATTGTGACTCAGCTAATAAATATTATATTGTGTCAACCCTCTTTTGTCTAGTGGACCCATGAGCCATGAGTGAATATTTTCACTTTAATATTTAATTGTAACCTGATATATGCCAAAGTGTAGAAAAGAGAAAGATGCCTCACTAATGGAGAACAACCTAGTACTACTTTATTTGATCCTGGCGTGGCTCTCACATTGAGATCCAGCTTTAATTTTTTTTCAGTGGGAGATCTAACTTTAAACTAATAAAAGGAGAAGATATCAAATCTCAATCGTTACGGTAAATGCTATTTTTTATCATTCTTTGATTTGAACATTGTGAGATTATTTATTTAGTCTAAATTTTGTCCGCAGGTGTATTTATGTCATAATCAGCTTTTGCACGTTAATTAATTTGGGGAGTTGTTATAATAATAAATTATTGAATGGGTTGCTTAACTATCTTATTTAATATTATTTTTCAAAAAGCAATCTAATTGGACCAAAAGAACACGTTAAAAATGGCTAGGAAGATATAAAAGATGAATCCAACCAAACATTGATATAGTGATTTAAGACCTCACTAGATTCTTAGGATGATCAAAAAGTGAAGAGTTCAGACCTCACTAGATTCTTAGGATGATCAAAAAGTGAAGAGTTCGATTCTTGTAAGTAATACTTGTTGGAGTGGGTAGTCACAAAACAAAAAAAGTTAGTTCCTTACGCATAAAATGGTGTGATATTTTTGATAGTACCAAAAATTATATAAAGATGAAGATAAATAAGTGAAAATTTAAATGATGGAGCTGCAACTAATTGTGAACTAAGGTTGGTTCACTTAAAAGGAATTTGTTCATAATCTATGAAACTAAGTTTAAATTCCACTTTAAACATGAAAATCTTATTAGTATGTAATTCTTAATTTTTTTTTTGAAACAACAAATTAGATCTGCATTATACAAGCATAAGGGGTGTAACCCAATACAAAGGTTCAACAATGATTGAAATACAAGAATTATGAATACAAAATCAAGGGTCTAAACACCATTGGTTAAAAGGAAGAGAACTTCTACCACAATTGGAAGAATACCATAACCAAGATCTAATTTGAATTAAATCAATAACTTGACCATAGTCAACCTTTTTTTTATTGAAGGAAATATCATTCCTCATCAACTAAATAGACCAAAGAATGCAACACCATAACATTCTCCAAAAACTTCTCTCCTTGTCCACTACCCAGTAAGAATCACGAAGAAGAAGGGAAACACCAATAGACTGAGGGATTATGATCGGAATTTTAAGCCAAGCATAGAAACCATCCTAAATTTTCAAAACACAATTACAAGACAATATAAGATGCTCTAAAGATTCAGGAAGAATTTTACATAAATCACAAATTATTTCTTCTCTAGAAATGATGTTGCAATGACACAATGCCTCCTTTGTGGCCACCCTATTTCTAAGGACTTTCCAAATAAAACAACAAACCTTTAGAGGGGCTTTATAATTCCAACCACGAGTGAGAAGGTTATTCAACTGAGAATTTCCGGCCAAATTAGCATCTGGCATTGCAGATATGATAGACATCGCTTCTAGATAAGTTGTCTTCACCACATACATTCTTGATAAATCCAAGTCCCATCTCCAATCATCAACAGCAGACATACAACAAGAAAAATGCCTCAGATCTGCCAGCAAGACCCCTCTTGATTCTTCTCCCTCTCAAGCAGATCCCTTCTCTACTGAATCCTCAAACTCCAAGTGTTATCTGACCAGTACCCACAATCACCAACCAGAACATTTTTGTTAGCAGCTAGCATATAAAGTCTAGGATATAAATGTCTTAAAGATTGATTACCACGCCAACACTCCAACCAAAATCTTGTACTATTTCCATCACCAATAACCTTAGACACATTCTGCTCAAAATCAGCCCCTACACAACTGAGATCTCTGGACAAAGAGCCTAAATCTTTCTACCAAATAGAGTCTCCACTTGAGTGCAAAAGAAACAAACTAGTGCCATATTAGAATTGAGAACCGAAACCCATAAAGAGTTGGGCTCCTTAAGTCTACGCCATTTCCACATGCAAAGCAAAGCCTTATTAAAAATAGCCAAGTTCTTAACACCAAAACCACCATCCTTTTTAGGCTTGCAAATAGTATCCCAAGCAACCCACGCAATTCCTCTACTACCACCCTTATTACCCCACCGAAAAGATATATGCATATTCACCAGCTTAGAGATAACATTTTTTGGAGCTTTATATAAAGATAACATGTATATGGGAATGCTATTCAAAATCGAATTTATAAGGATTAGTCTTCCACCGAATGAAACATGTTTAATTTTCTAATTTGCAAGTCTTGTAGCCACTATTTCTAAAATCGGAGTCCAATTATTGAATCTTCTCGGATTAGCCTCAACTGGAATTCCCAGATAATTAAAGGGAATAGAGCCCACCTTACAGGAGAGGAAAGTCGTGGCAGCCTCAATAACATTATCATGAACATTAATTCCCATTAACGAGCTCTTATGGAAATTAACTTTAAGCCCCAAAACCAATTCAAAGCATCTCAAAATGCTTTTGATAGTCCAAATAAAAGAAGAATCAGGTTTACAAACTAACACTGTATCATCCGCAAATTGTAAAACTGAAATTTCAATTTGCAATCTGCCCACCTTAAAACCTGCATAAAGACCAGTTGACAAAACCCTTCTAACCATTCATATGAACCCTTCAGCCACCATTAAAAATAGAAAAGGAGCCAATGGGTCCCCTTGCCGAATACCTTTGGAAATAGAGAATTGTTGAGAAGGAATACCATTAACAAGTAATGACATAGAAGTAGAGGTAAGACATTCCTTAATCCAACATCTCCAAATGGAGGGAAACCCAAATCTATGAAGCATATAATCAATAAAGATCTAGTTAACAGAATCATATGCTTTTTGGAAATCCACCTTCATGATAAAACATCCTTCAGAAGAATTCTTAGCTGAATAGATCACTTAATTTAAAATAATTGGGGCACCCAAAATATTACGCCCACCCAAGAAAGCTGATTGAGCATGAGATATAATCGAATCCATCATCGATTTAAGCCTCTCAGCCAACACTTTAACAATGATTTTATATAAAGAACTAACCAGAGAGATATGCCTATAATCTTGAATCTTAGAAGGATTACCTATCTTAGGTATAAGAGCAATAAAGGATGAATTGAGCCCCTTAGGAAGCTTACTGTTTACCTGGAATTCTTTCATGAATTAACAAATGTCCTCCTTAATAGTATCCCAGAATTCTTGATAGAATTTGAAGTTAAATCCATCAGGACCAGGGCTCTTATGAGTTGCACAACTCTAAACTGCCTTCTTGATCTCTTCTGTAGTAAAAATGCCACTAATACTGAGTCCCTGCTCAGTCGAAATATTTTGGAAATCCACCCCATCAAGTGTTGGCGAACAACTCTGATCACTCTGGAAAATATCCCTAAAGTACTCTGAAATGCCTTTAGAAACCTCAGCGCTATCATCATACTAGCAACCATAAATAGAAATGCCCAAAATATGGTTTCTCCTCCTCCTAGCATTCACACAAGCGTGAAAATAACTGGAATTCGTATCTCCATCCTTAAGCCATTTGCATTTTGCCTTCTGGGATAAGAGACTATCTTTAACCATTGCCACATTCCACCAATCAACCTGCAACGTTTTCCTTAATAACACATCATCAAGAGTTAGGTGTTCATGATCACCCAAAATATCCAGCTTTTGGATTGCATTGGAAATGTCATCAAGTTGCCTATCCATACACCCAAACCTCTCCTTATTCCAATGCTTAAGAGATGCTTTCACCCTTTTAAGTTTTTCTTTCACTGTAAAAGCATACCATCTCCTATCCATTCGTTCAGACCATGCCTTACTGATAACTTCAGCTAATCCTCCTGAGGAATCCAAGCGTTAATGAACTTGAATGGACAAGGACCTTTTTGAATGGAATGCTTTTTAAGAATTATAGGGCAATGATATGAGAAATCCCTGTTGAGAGCCCACTAGGACAACTCAGGCCAGGACCCATTCCAATCTTTAGAAACCAGGAATCGATCCAAATGACTCATGCAATCACCTCCAGGTTGAAACCAAGAGAACTTCCTGCCAATAAGCGGAAGATCAAGAAGCTCCATATCAGATATCCATTTATCAAATTCCTGAATTTCCTTGAGATTGTTAACTCCCGAACCACCCTTTCTTTCCGAACTATCCCTGATTGCATTAAAATCACCAAAACAACACCATCTGCTAACCCCCAAACTGTTTTTGAACACAAGGAGATCCTCCCAAAGTTGTCTTTTACCTCTCAATTGACACAAAGAGTAGACATTCACAAGGCAACATTCTATCTGTCCCTGCATCCAAATTCCGTGGATAGCTAAGAAACCAGCACCTCTAACACAATTTAATTTCGAAAAGATAGTAGGATCCCAATTAGAAATGATACCACCCGACCTCCCTACAGAGTTAGAGCATTCCCAATCAAACTGGGAGTTGCCTCAAATACCCTGACAAATAAAAGAATCACAAGCCTCCAACTTCGTCTCCTGATGCGCCAAAAAATCCACTTTATTAGATAAAACCATCCTTTTCAATTCCCTTCTCTTAACACTATTCCCCAACCCCCTAACATTCAGAGAAAGACAATTCATTGGATAACCTCCTTCATCCCTTGATTGGAATTTGAGCCACCAACCCTATCACGAGCTTCCAATTATGAAATCCTCTCCACCATCATCGAATCTTCCCCTTTGAAGAAGACTCCAATTTTCTTCCCTATCTGCCAAAGCTTCCCAGCAGAATGGGCATCATCCTTGAAATGGAGGGAATTAACACATCTCACATTAGAATCCGAAATTGAGTTACTGATGGAGGAATCCGTCTCTTTACCTCCTTCTCGCTGCTCAACACGAACTACTGATCCACCTTTGTGAAAAAGCTCAATCACCTCTTGACTTATAAAATTTCCCCCCCCCCCTTTGAGAGACGACCCTTCATCCCTTTTTACAACCACTACCTTCTTTTGATGATTTTTCTCCTTCACATTTTTCTTTTTGTCTCTATATTTGAAGAAGGAAAGACCTCTAAGAGGGCCTAAGTTTGCCGAGAAAAGGCCCAACTCTTTACCACCCATTCTAGCTTTTTTATCCTTCACCTTATTTCCAACCTGCTTAAGAACCATATTGGGCTGGTTAAAAGAGCCCAACGACCTACAATTCAACTCGACTTTCCTTTTGACCTTTCCTAAACCTTTTTTAGCATTCATATCCCCCCTTTCTCCTTATTCTCCACACCCTTCTGACCAGGCAAGACATTTAAAGCTTCTCTATCCTCTGAAACAGTAAAAGGGTATATTGGTAGAATATTTTCAGGAACCACAAATATTGAATCTACCCCTTTCAGCTCACCTTCTTCCAAATCTGCTAATTGAGTGTGACCCTCAGCCACCACTGCCGAAAGTGAGTCAATAGACAACTTATCTTTAAGGATACTTTCTAAACTCCCCAAGATTTTTTTCTCTTTCCTCGACAGTGAAACAATGGAATTGTCCACGTTATCATCTTCCTCAACGGAAAGATCCACTTCTGCCCAATTCTGATTATGATGTTGCCATTCCTCTTCATCCTTTGTTTCCCCCTCCACCAAGTCCTCATCCACCAAAGCTTTCGAAGGCACTATAGGTAAAGGTGAGACTTCCTCTACCAATCTGATATCATACAACAACTTCCCTATCTTCACTGAAACCAAAGAATCAATCCCTTCTATTTTTTGAGTAAGAATAAAAAACCTACCAAATTCCAGATTATCCAAACTGAGGTTTGAATCATCCACTTTAATGAACTGACCCAACTTTTGAGAAACCAAGCGGAAGAAACCCTCAGACCAGGCATGAATAGGTGCACCATAACACCTAACCCACATAACTCTATCAATAAATCTTTCCTCTAGGGACCACGACCTTATATCTATAAAGAGAGATGAACACTAAGCCACTTTTTTCTCTTTTAGTCTATCATAGTCCTCCTTTGTCTGACCTCTTAGTAATACCCTTCTTCCACCCAAAGGGGTTGCCTTGATAGGGAAAATGTCTTCCATGAATAGAAGTTTCTGAATTTTCTGGGTGTTTTCCCCTTTGATGTGAACCCGAATGAACCTAAGGATGAGTTAAGGAATATAGGTGGGCCCATGACAAGGGCAAGGGCCAAACAAGTGAACAATGCACTTAGCCTACTCATTCAAGACATCAAAGGAGCTTTCCTAAGCTCAAACCCAGGGAGTCATCTTTTTCATTACATCACTTTACATGTGGGCCAACATGGGGCAAATAATCCCCAACCTTTTTAATAGGGCACGACCATGCACTCAAATGGCAAGGACACGTTTATGTTGTCCTAAAACATTTTCCCTTAGAATTTAATGTGTCTTGTGTATTTTAAATTTCAGAATAAATGGACTCTATGAAGAGCATTCAATTCGGTCAAGAGGGCTTGGACAAATTCATACCAACATTTATTAAACTCAAGGAGTTGGCCATCCACTTCAATGCACCGTCCAAAATGTGGACTCAAAGAGAAACAAGCCTAAGCTGTCCACATTGAAGCCTTGGCCTTAAGTGTGCCGTCCAACATTAATTCCAAGTGTCGCCCATCATAAAGGCTCACACAAAGAACCAAGTTGCCACCCACAATTAATCCTAAAGACCTCCATTAAACTCGTGTGGACCACAACTTCAAGGGAAACCGTCCAAGGTCATGCACACATTGATTGAGCCATCCTTGCCGTCCAAAATTTAATGCATTCATGAACCTTTCAAAGTGATTTTTCGTGCAAGGCAATTAAACACACATTGAGTCATGAAAGCAATTAATTCATGGAGCACACAACTTCAAGGAGCCGAATTTCTCATCAAGAATACAAGGAATCCGAGACTTAGAATTAAGGCTTTGTCATGGAAAATTCAAAATGTCATTTATGTGTAATTTGAATTTGTTTAGGATTTCGGTTGGGCCTAATTTACTCACCATGAGTAGCCTATAATTGTAACATTTCGGTTTGAATGAAAGTAAGTTTGATTTCGTGTGAAAATACAAGGTTATTCCTTTTTTGTGTGAGAGTGTCTTCTCCTAACTTCTTGGCTGAACCAAGATTACAAATTCTTATCAAGAACCACGTTCTTGTGGCGAATAGCATCCGGCTTATCAACATCTTTGTTGTGGCGCCATCACCCTTCTACCTTAACCATCTTCTTTTATCCAACACACTTCCATTCGGCCTAAACATTCACCATCAAAAGAACCACTCAAACCGTGGGTTCATTGCACCAAACAAGATAGATTGTTGAAGAAAAGGATCTCCTGAAGAGGTTCTCATCACCCTTCCTATATTTCGCCAAAAAAACACTCCCTGAATTTATTAATTGACTCCACCGACACTTCATAAACTAGTTTTGAGCATACAGTCTCCTGACCCTCTCCATTATCAACTTTTCCATTTATCAACGCCTCTTTCCAAGATGAATGCATCATCTTCTTCTGGCGTTTCAACTGAAAGGATTTTCAAACACAAGAGAAGTTGGAGCAACTTTAGAGAGAAGCCACGACCAAGACCTAGCTTCGATTAAATCCAAAATATGCACATAACTCATACCTTTGTTGGAAGAGATCAAATCATTCCTCATACTCCAAATGAACCAAACCACAGTGAACCATAATATCCTCCACAAACTTACCCCTTTTACATTCGGTCTAAGAGCATCATGCATTACTAAGAATTCCCCAATCAAATTTGGAGGTTGAACGGAGACTTGTAACCAAGAGTAAAATCATCTCCACACAATAGAAACAAAATGACAAGAAATAAACAAATGCTCAATGGATTCCACATGGTTCAAACAAATAGCATAGTGAATGTCATTAATCCTCTAAATAATCTTCCTTTTAAATAATTCTACCTTTGTAGGAATTTTCTGTCTAATGAGCTTCCAAACAAAACAACAGATTTTTGAAAGAACACAATTAATCCAACAATTTTTTAAAGAGTTGCCTAAAGGAGAAGGATTTTGGTCCACTTGACTAAGATAAGCAGATTTGACAGTATATCTCCTAAATGCATCCAAATTCCAGCTCCAGCTATCTGCAACAACTCTCTTGCAAGAATAATTTTGAACCAAGTCATACAAGTTCAGAATAGTATTCATCTCTCTATCAAGCAGATCCCTATGTCAAACCACCTCCCACTTCCACACATCATCACATCAATCACCTCATTCCAAAACAGGTGCCTCTCTATTAAGAGCTAAAGTGAAAAGTGTAGGGAAGACATCTTTCAAGCTCTGATTTTCCACCCAAATATCTAAACAAAAACGAGTTTGAGATCCATCACCAATGACCCTCCAAATGTTCTCACCAAACCAACCACCCATAATGTCAATGGAAGAACCAACTTTCCACAAATCCTTCCACCATCTAGAAGAATTGGCCGGATATGAGAAATATATGGTATTCCCATACTTTGAGTTAATCACATTAACCCAAAGTGCCTTCTTATCCTGAAGTCTACGCCATTTCCATTTCCACAGCAAAACATCATTGAAACGAACCAAGTCTCTAACCCCCAGTCCATCAAGAGATTTAGGTTTATAAACCTCCGCCCAAGATATCCAAGCAATACCTTTACCACATCATGTTACCCAAGAGAAAACACCTTTGCAAATTCATAGGTTTTGCTAAGACCTTTTTAGGAGCCTTATACAAAGAAAGTAAGTAAGTAGGAATATTAGCAAGCACTGAATTTAGAAGAATTACCCTCTCACCAAGAGAAATATGCTTATGTTTCCATGAAGCAAGTCTTTTAGTAACCACATCAATAGTATTTTTCCAAGTCTCAAGTCTTCTAGGATTATCCCCACTAGCACCCTGAGAAAGGAAAGAATACTAGTTCTGTAAGCCAAGAAAAAAGTCACATCTGCCAAAAAAGATTCAGACACCTCAATACCAAATAAAGAGTTCTTTTGGTAGTTCACTTTCTCACCCGAGGCTAATTCAAAACAATTTAGAATATATTTGATGCACCACAAGTTTGACATGGTTGACTTGCACACCAAAATTGTATCATCCGCAAACTGAAGGTCACACACTTCCACCTGTGCCTACCAATTTTGTACCCTTCGAACAACTCTAACGTTCTAGTTTTTCAGACTAAACCAGCAAATCCCTCTGCAACCAAAAGGAAAAGAAAAGGAGCCATGGGATCTCCTTGCCTAATACCCTTCAAAACAAAGAACTGATCAGTAGAGGTACCATTGACTAGCACAAACATAGAAGTAAAACAAAGATAAGCATTAATCAACCTCCTCCACTTATCAGAAAAACCAAATCTGGACAACATATAATCCAAAAAGCCCTAGTTAATAGAGTCATAAGCTTTCTCAAAATTCACCTTCTACAGAAGACACCCATTTTTCTCCTCATAGTCGAGTGAATTAATTCATTAACCACCATAGTTGCATCAAGAATATACATGTCTTGGATAAAAGCCGACTGAGAAGAATAATAATAGAACCCATCACCCATTTCAGTCTACTTGCCATAATCTTCGCCAAAATCTTGTACAGCGAGCCAATTAGAGATTGGGTTGGAAATCCTAGATCTTAGTAGGGCAATTATTCTTAGGGATCAAAGCTATGAAGGAAGCATTTAGATCCCTAAGAACCTTTTCTGAAGCATTTAGACTCCTAAGAAGCATCCCGGAAAGCTTCATAGGAGTCTAAATGCTTCCTTCAGAGCTTTGAGAAATTAAAGTTTTGACACGTACAACAACTCTTGTTTAAGAAAGTGCTCTTGAATTAATGTATCACAATCCACAATACTCTTTGGAGGGGAAGAGATAACTTTGGAAAGCCTTCCCCTTGTTTGGGAGTTGAATCAAGGAGAGGGGTCCATGTGTCTATTTTTAAAAGTTCCCCTAATTTGGGGTTTTTTTGGAATAAAATGTCAAAATAGCTAAATATGTTTAGTAATAATATATAATTTCATATTATTGTCAATTTCTCATTGTTAATTACATTTTAAAGGGAAAATAATAAAATATTCTTACATTATCATTAGTTTATCCTTCTTCATCTAAATTTCATACTCCCAAACAAGAGATATGATTTCCTTCTTTTTCCCTTCCCTTCCTCTCCCTTCCCTTCCCCTCCCTTCCTAACCCTTTGATCTCTCTTTCCCTTTCCTTCCTATCTCTCAAACAAAGCCTTAAAAAAAACGTTGTTGATTCGCTACTTTCTATGGTACTTTTAAAATGTTATTGAATCTAACCATATATTCTTCTGCATTAAGTTGATATCGTAGCTATAACGTCGTTGAATTTAACGATTATGACATCACTAAATTATTCCAATATATCCTAGCTATCAACTATGAAGTTCCTTCTGATTCAATTATTACTTGTTTGATCGTTTTCTTCCTAAACTTGTAAAATATCTTGACCTGGCTGACAAAGGCTTTCAGTAATCACAAACTTTACCTCAATGATCCAAGGTACAATTTTATTTAGCGGTATTAGATATATTACAACTTTATTTTGCGTCAATCTCAGATCCTCTAAACTAAAGTCTTCATCAGGTCCACACTCTCGTTAAGCTATAGTAAGTTGACCAGAAACTTAGGAAGTGGATATCTCAATTAGACCTCGCTTCTGAAATAGAAATATGATATAATTAGGTCCTAATCTATTGATAAAGTTATGAGAGTCTAAAGTATACTTTGCAAATGATAACTTTCTTCTAAAGTGGGAAAGAAACCACACCTTTTGATATTGTATATACTTATAAAATATAGTGTATTTGTATTTCACCCTACAAAATATAACCACATATTACATCATCAAACTACAAAACAACAATACTTAAAATTGATATTTAATAGCGCTTTCAGACATTTATGTGAGTAAAGTTCAACGTGGTATTAGATTCAACAACATTTTTAAAATGATGTAGAAAGTATGGAATCAACAACGCTTTCCAAGCAAACTTATTGGTTCTGTTATATTCAACAACGTTTTCTCAAACAAGTATTGCTGGATGTGTCAAAGCTCCACTTTCTACATCGTCTGTTAGAGCAAACATTGTTGAACATCAAAGTTTTTTATTTAAATTTTCAATAATATCAAAGGAGCTTACTATAAAATATATTGTTAAATCTACACTTTCAACATCATTCACTACAAAAACTATGTTAAATCTTATCATTCACCAATACTCATTACAAAAATGGATGTTCAATTTTGATATTCAACAACACGGTAAATAACAATGTTCAATCTTTTATTTAATTATTTAAGTAAAGAAACTATATACACACAAATTAAACCTTAAAAATTAAGTATTTACAAAACTTCATGTATATTTTTTTAATTAAATAAAATAATATAAAAATATTTGCGTTGAATATTAAAAGAATATTTTAATTAGAATATTGTTAGAATAATTTAGTTCGAATATTTTAATTAGAATATTAATATAATACCTTAAGAATACAAAAAAATTAGAATCTTTAGTATTTTAATTAATAGAATAAAAAATATTCATATATAAATTTTGTTTAATTTTATTTGAATACTTATATATAAATAATTGAAAAATAGAATATAGTAATTAATATATGGTAGAATTTGTAATATCTTCAAACTTATTGTTCTGTAGCTATATGAAAATTCATTATACAAAAATATTATAGATATTATTCAATATAGCTCACTTTGAAAAGTATTGTTTAATTATTGAGAATCTACAATTACTATTTCACTGTAAGTGCTATTGCATCTATATGTCATAAAATCAACAACGTTCAACTAAGCATGTTCTATTGATTGTAGAAATTCAACAATGCCTAATTTATTGAGTGCTCATATAGACAACCACATTCAAAAACATTATTGAATGACAATTTTAAATATTGTGTAGTTGGTAGACCATATCCAAAATATAAAATCACTAACACTTTAAACTATCCCAGTAAATAAACCATCAAAAATATTTACTGAATCACTTCATACGTCACATATTTGCAGTGGTAAAAATATGATTTAAAATTATTTGTATTTAAATATGAAATGTGTCTAATTGTATTACTTTCTTTCCTCCATGTGCCATACAGAATGACACATCCATTTTTGTGGGAGATCAGAATTTTTCCCAATAAACTAAGAGCTGTTACAAAAGCTGGCTCTATAATATTCTAATTTCATCATCTTCTTTTAGTATTTCAGTAAGTTTTGAAAACATAGATAATAACGAACCAGAAAAGGTTAACAGTACAGTCTAACATTTTTCATATGCTGAGGCAACATGCAAATCCAATGCAGATTATGTTCAACCATCGATTTCACATGGCATGCATAACGATAAATATGATTAATATAACCAATATTCTTTGATATCTATCATATACTTTATTCACTTCTATGATGTTATCATGTTATGTATTTATTTGAGGATAATTTGTTCCACATTTTATGGCAAAATGTTCCTTATACCATGGTTTTGGCGTGAAACAGTGGGCGGTTTCAACCTTTAAAAATTGTGCTTAATTTGAGCAATTAACGTGTTCACACACACACAACATATAAATCATTGAAAGATACTCACCTTTTCATATATTAAGATGGTTCAAATTAATTTTCTTTATGGGTTTTGTCGTTTGTGACAACAGTCAAACTGATTTAACATTTCTAAAATTCTAATCATTAAAAATAAATAACTGAAAATATTGGAGAAATAATATGTGTACTTACTAAGAGTGTTTTACATCGTACAAATATCTTCTATCGTTTCTTATTTATATATTAATTATTATTTATATATTAATTATTATTTACGTAAAAATTATGTAAATTGACTTGTAAAGAAATTTATATTGATAATCCATATATATTAAACTCGAAATATAATATATTGATAAAGATAATAATGAACAGATATTATGTTTTCTAAAATAAACATAATTGGTAGAGTTATTTTTTCTGATACTATTAATATTATCTTATCATCATATAGATAGGAATCTAATATCTTTCGACGTATCTGAATATTCATCCTAACATTTCTAATATTCATCAAATTTGTTATATGAGAGATAATCAAACATCTCAAAATTATTAGTTCTTAGCTCATGAGATGTCAATATATTCTTGTAGTAGTACCCCATAAAAAAATGTTACAAGATTAAGGTAGCTAGCAGAGTTATGAGACATAAGTAAAATCCAAGTTTCAACTTACTTGGTTGAGCACATGAGCTAAAAATATTACCAACTACACTTTTTGACTTTCCCTTAAAAAATGTGAGCGCGTGGATAGTTTATCCTCGGACCACTTTATACCGGTGACGAGTGAAGATAGAAGATGTTGTGAAAAAAACGTTAAGATGTGGTTTAAAAACCTCAATAATTAACCAAACTAAATTGGCAGGATTTAAACGTCAATTATAATTTCATTTCAAAATTAAAATAAACAAGTAGTGTGATGAAATAAATGCATCGCCGGAGTATACCCGGGGCTTATGGATATTGAATAATCTAAAGAAAAAAAATTAAGAGTAAATACCTATTTTAGTCCATTGTATTTTTTGACATTATGATTTTAGTCCTTCAAAAAAGAAAAGACCTAAAATGGTCCCAAAAATGGACTAATTTAACTCACATTTGAAATTTTTAGAACCATTTAGGTCTTTTTAAAGAACTAAACTAATAAGGTCGAAAAATATGAGGGACAAAAATGGGTATTTACTCAAAATTTGAATAAGTTCTTGCCTAGATGAATGAATATGAGGTAGGAGTTCGACAAGATTCTATTGTTCTAAAGTATATTCCAAATCGAGTCTCAAATCAATTAGAATGAAGGAAACTTAAAAAATAATAAATATTTAATTTTTTTAATTAATATAACATATTTTTATTAGTTTTAAGACTTGATTTAAGACAGTAAATCATTGTTTGTTTGTAGCAGTTGGTTTTTGGACTTGTTTTTCTTTTTGGGGACTTGAAGCATTTCAAAGTAGATATTATGTGTCAACTCTTGGTTTCCCTAAATGTGATCACTTCAAATTAGTTGGGAATTTAATTGTAATGTGTGGTTGACATGATGAGCCTTAGTGCATTCAAATATGGCTTTCCTAGAATAACATTGTATGTTTAGACGTTGTGCACTACTAGGAAATGGATCTAAATTGTCTTGCTTAGGTGTTTGTACTAAACATGATGAGGAATTCGACGTCTCCTTTCCAACTCATGCCTTGGAAGGTCTGGTAAATATATGTTGTGATCTTGATTGAGTTATCATGGATTGAAATGATCTCGCCCAAGTCGTCTTCAGTGAAACTAATGCTAACCCATCCAAAAAAATTCCTTGTTAAGCGCACTTAATCGTGGAGTTTTTAAGTGATAGACTTACAAAAAGAAAATGCATCTTATCGATGTAGAGAGTCTAAATCGTCCATTATAAGGTACCCTAATTGGATACTCTCATGCTGGAAGCATAAAATGAATATTGTGAATTTTCTCATTGAATGATGAAGACATGAAAAACCTTATTTATAGTATAAACTAACTAGCTAACTAACTAGCTAACAAATTAATACACACATGTTGAAAAACAATTCAACACGCGTTAAATGTGTAAAATGTGATAGTTTTCTTCTTCAATAGCCCCCCTCAAGCTGGAGGGTAAATGTCAATTGACTCCAGCTTGATAGTTCAGTTCGATATTATGACAATGTAATGGATCGGAATCTCGATCCTAACGTGATTGGATTTTCTCAATCACTTGATCTTGTTGTTGTGGATCTTCTTAATCTTGTTGTTATTGTTGATCTTTGTTGATCTTGTTGTTGATCTTGTTGATCTTATTGTTGTTGTTGTTGATCTTGTTGTTGTTGTTGATCTTGTTGTTGTTGTTGATCTTGTTGTTGTTGTTGATCTTGTTGTTGTTGTTGATCTTGTTGTTGTTGTTGATCTTGTTGTTGTTGTTGTTGTTGTATTCAGTCTTCTTCTTCCTCTTCTTGAATTGATTGCAATGAGAAAACATAATTGCAAAGATTGGTGGAAGATCTTTATGAAGTGAACCAAAAGTTAGAGGCTAAAATGCATTTTCCACCCCAATGTGCTTAGTACCAGTTCTTCCATCTTTTGAATGATTATAGCCTTAAATACAAACTTTGGTGGTCCAACCTATCCAAATAGTTCACAGAAAAAAAGTGCTCCATGGTCCAAAACCAAAATAAGTGTGTGCCTTCATAATCCAATATAGTGATTGTTTTCTAACACTTAAGCTAAAGTGTCCAACATGAGAATTCTTGAAGTGATCATCTCTAGGCAAATGTTCTTCCTCCCTCAGCACCATTAGTCAAACAGTTTCATCACTTAGCTCAATATTATGATCAACTAAAGCATTAGATTCAAAGTCACCAAAGCATATTTTCTTGTGTTAAAAAAAACAGAAGACTTAAGGTGACAAAAGTTCCTTCTTCCATAATAACCCATATAACAAAAGTGAAAAATATCTCTTTGATTTCTTTGATGAACACCATGATTGGATTAACCTTCGAAGTATGTGATAAGGTGTTAAGAAATCTGAGTTTCTTGGCAATGATTGCTTTGTAACTAGGCAGAGACAATCTTTTGCTTTCTGCAACCAATGTTCAATGCTTGTAACGGTTGTAACATGGTCCTTCATGATCACTGGAACATGCGAGGGAAGAACTACTCATCTTCTTCATATTCTTCTCACACTAACAAGAAATCTTAGCCATAAGTATGAATGCGCAACAGAGGCATAGCAGAACCTTCATAATGAAGGCTTTGATACCATATTGCAAAAATGTTGCGGAAGCGTAAAATGAATATTGTGAATTTTTCTCATTGAATTTATCAAGGCATGAAAAGCCTTATTTATAGTGTAAACTAACTAGCTAACTAACTAGCTAACAAATTAATAAACACATGTTGAAAAACAATTCAACATGTGTTAAATGTGTAAAATGCGTAAAATGTGTAAAATATGCAAAATATGGTAGCTTTCTTCTCCAATACATGCCTATACAGTCTCAAGATCCATTTTATCGTTGTACGTAATCAATTTATTCATGTGCCCCTCCATCAAGAAACTTGCCATGGCTTGCATTTTCTCATTCCTCTTGCAATGGCTTATATGGATTCAAACCCTTTATCTAGATACTAGATTACACTTATAAAGATTGTGGAGTCTTATGAAGTCAAAACTAAAGGTTCACAATTGTCATACCATCCTTTTACACTTATGAACATTTATTCATTACAATTCAATTTTACAAGACCATATATGGCATGAAACCCGTTTTCTAGATTAATAGATTACACTCTCAAACATTGTTCAGTCTTATGAAGTCAAAGTTAAAGGTTCACAATTGTTATGCTATCCTTCTACACATATGAGAATCCTATTCATTCAGTTCAATTCAACAATATCGTATATATGGCTTTAAAACCATTTCGAAGGTACTAGATTACACTCAAATAATTTTGAGTCTTATATGAAGTCAAAGTTAAAGGTTCACAATTTTCATGCTATCATTCTACTACACCTATGAGAATCCTATTCATTATAGTTCAATTCCACAAAACCATAGATGGAATGAAACTCTTTTCCTAGATATTTGATTACACTCTCAAACATTTTTTAGTTTTATAATGTCAAATATAATAAATATTTCACAATTGTCGTATCACTCTTCTACTCCTATGAAACCTATTCATTAGAATTCAATTAACCAATACCATATATGACTTGAAACCCTTTGCCTAGATACTAGATTACACTCTCTAACATTTTTGAGTCTTATGAAGTCAAAGTTAATGGTTCACAAATGTCATATCATCCTTTTATACCTATGAAAATCTTATTCATTATAATTTAATTCTAAAAGACCATATATGGTATGAAACCCTTATTCCTAGATAATAGATTACGCTCACAAACATTGTTGAATCTTATGAAGTCAAAGTTAAAGGTTCACAATTGTCACACCATCCTTTTACACACATGAGAATCATATTCACTACAGTTAAATTCAACAAGACTATATATGTCTTGAAACTCATTTCCTTGATTCTAGATTACACTCAAACATTTTGGAGTCTTATGAAGTCAAAGTTAAAGACTCATAATTATCATATCATCCTTCTACACCTTAGAGAATCTTATTCACTACAATTTCATTCTATAAGACCATATATGGCATGGAAACCTTTTTCCCATATAATAGACTACACTCTCAAACATTTTCGAGTCTTATGATATCAAATATGGAGTTTCAAAATTCTCATAGGTACCTATAAGAATTCTATTCATTACAATTCAATTCAAAAAGACCATTTATGGAATAAAACCTTTTTCCTAGACTCTAGATTAAACTCTCAAACATTTTTAGTCTTCTGAAGTCAAAGATAGAGGTTTAAAATTGTTATAACATCCTTGTACACGTATGAGAACCAAATTTGTTATAATTCAATTCAACAAGATCATATATTGCACATGCATAACTAATAAAAGAGTAGATGAAAACACATTCATAACAAACAAGATCATGAACGAGAGTATATGTTAGAAAATCAAAAATTTAAAACCAATAAAGAATACTCATGTGTAATGAATCAAATATATTAGAGCTAAAATAAAGAAAAATGGAAAGCATGCTAAATGCAAAAAAAAAAAAATCCCAATGAAAATGGGTAAAGCAGTACAACAAATTTTTTAGAATGCTAACTTTATTTTGCAAGAAATACATTGACATATTTAACAAAGCACCAAAAGTAATCCACCTGATAACATATCAACTTACATAAATAATAAGAAGAGTAGAGGAAAACAAATTAATAAAAAGAAGCCGTTCATTAAAGAGAGTGAATGTTAGCAATTCCAAAAGTTACAATCTATAAAGAATATTTCAACATAATGGGTTAAGTATAGTAGACCAACACTAAATAAAACCCAAAGTTCAAATGCAAAAAAATCCCAATAAAAATAGCTAAAGCAATACAGTAAAGATTATAGAATATTAATTTTATTTTGAAAGAAATACACTTACATGTATTTAACAAAACAACAAAAATAATATCATAATTGTTCTACCGCGGATAAATCTGGGTTGTTCACCCACTGAGGGCGGACCAAATCCACCGTAGGTACCCACCATGTACTAACCAATGATCAGGCATCACGTCAGCCACTCTAAACTCTATAAATAAAAGATCTCCACACATGAAGTATAATTAATTATCATTCCCTCATTTATTACTTACATTCATTGCTCTTGCTCTAACTTCTCTCTTATTTACTTCAATTCTCTCTCTAGAAAACTACATACTGACTTGATAGTCGAAGAACATTTTCAGGTACCTCCACCGGCGGGTCCAGACAGCATTCTAACCAAGACTTTAGATCACTTCAACTTAATCGATCACTTGATTCCCACCGTACCCATTCAATACAAAAGAACATTGGCACCATCTGTGGCTTACCTATAACATGGTGACCACCCACAACCAAGCTCAACCACTCAACCAAGCAGAATCACTCACCACAAACATTCCTCTGAACCATGATACTTCGTCCATCGATCCTTTAGCACTAGTACAACCATCCCAACAAGCAATCCAAAGTCATCCCCCAAACCCCACCCTAGAATCACCTACCACTCAACAACTCCTCCAAATGATCCAAACCCAAGGCCAGATCATCCAACAACAGGCTCGGCTATTAGCCGAACTTCGCCAACATAAACCTGAGCCTAGTAACAGACCCTCTCTGCCAATTGCTGATGAGCACTCCGCAGAGTCCGCGGAAGCTTCCCGACTTATAGCCCCTCTAATAGGGAAAATCGCAAGTGCATGATTATTTCGTCAAGTAATAAAATATCGATCCCACGAGGACTGAAAAATTCCTTTAGTTATAACAATTAATTTATCCTTAACTCAAATAAGAATTAAAAGTGAAATTAGAACAATTGAACAATTGACAAGAATAATTTGAAAATAGTAAAAAAGAAGGTTGAAATCTAATTTAGGAACAGTTCCCATGATAAGGGTTATGCCTTTACACTTACAAATCTTTGACTTGCTCCTTTTCATGAACTTTAAGTTATAAGGGTGAATTGCTCTTTGATATGTGTCATCCTCTCTCGAGCTCCGACACGTGTACTCAATTGAAGTTGTATCTACTCTCGTGGTACGGTTATCAATCAAACCCTTTACATGGATCTTTCTATCCAATCGCTTCGTAGCAACCCAAAGTGAATTCTAGAAACCCCCAAGAATCCTAATACTACTCTCATGAATTAGGATTCTAGTTTGAATAACTGAATGGTCAAACAGTTGGGTTCACCTCTCAGTCCTTCCCCAATGTATCTAAGAGGTGTAATATGTTGGCAAGACAACTCACACGAATAAAACTCAATTTAATGATTCTAATCACAACACTCAATGAAATAGAAGTAAGAACAAGTATTTATTGAATGTAAAAGGGCATAACCCTTCCAATCCTAGAAACAAAGGGAATTACTCAATCATGATGGAGAAGAGAATACCAAATTCTAAATTAGAGAATTGTAATATCAAGTGTGAAGTGTTTCTTTCCTTGAGGGAGAATCCTTATTTATCCTAATTATAAAACATTGGGCTAAGCCCAACAAAATAAATCTAAACAATAGGAATATAATATAACATTCATGGCTTCTTTTGGCCCTTCAGTTGGTCTTCGCATAGCCTCAACACCGAATTCCATCTTTTTACACCCCATCTCTACTCTTTTTGACTTCATTCCATCCAAACTGCACAACATAGCCAAAAATATCGCTCAACCCGAACATAGAGAAATTAAAGCTAAAAACAACCCTAAAGTCTTAATTATGTCCTAAAATGTAATACAAATGTAACATAATTTCAGACTCATCAAATCCCCTCAAGCTTATCTCTTGTATGTCCTCAAGCAAGTATTGTGTCTAACTTTTACTTTCATTCATGTATGAATGACAATATAGAAATCATGACCCAAAATAACCAACAATCTCATGATAGTTTTGAAACAATCTAGACATTAAGACAAATCAATCATAAACGAATTTAATTCAAGCTAAGTCTTTGAGTCATAACAACTGCATGGATGGGGGTCACTCTTCTTCCATCACTCTCATGTGTTTAAAGGTTGATTATAGACCAAATCGCCATTGACCGTATTTAAATGCATGCAAAAATCAAGAGGTCTTTAAGTGGTTGTAATGCGGCAAAGTGAACGATTTAAGGTGGGATAAACAAAGATATGGTACTTCAAAAGGCTTACAAATGTTTCCCAAAATACTTAAACTTTTTAGACATCTGATTGAAGCATTGAGATTCTCTTAATAAGCCTTACTTTATCATATGATCCTTTTTCGATCAACCCTTCTTTTTACAATATATTTTTTCAATCATTTCTCCTTTAGTATACTTTGTATTATTTTTTTCATTTTTTTATTCATTCTTATTTTTTTTCTAAAAGAGAATGGATAAATTTTTTCCTTTTCACATTTTTATGGTTTCTTTCACTATACATGGCCTTTTTACTTTTCCCATTGTTTCAACCAAACATCCCAAATTACCCCAAACCCTCATTTGAGTAGCTATGAAAAATTATTAAAGTTTAGGCTCAAAAGTAGCCAACTAATGGATTTTACTGTTTATAGCAAGCGGTTGAAGGTCAGAAAAAAAAATCCTAATTGCTTCTATTATTTTAATGCATATAAACATACTTCAATCTTGAAATGGTCACAAATCAAGTTCTAGAGCATACAATCATAGAAAATTATGCACTCATCAAAGAAAAAAGGGTTTTATTCAATTGTCAATTCAAATAAGAACTCTTATTGTGTTTGGCCCAAGTTTCTCACATTTGGTTCTTTCAGCAAAAATTATGAAACAAAGACCTTTATTTAACCAAATTTAATTCACAGTTGTCAAATCTAATGTCTTTCATGTTATTATTTTATTGAAAGTTTTTTTCTTCAATGAGGTCATAGATCACCAATCATCATACATGGATACAATTTCATTTAAATTACACAGACAACACATAGAACAAAGCGGAGGGTAGATGAGATATGAAACATATAATAATGCATGATAATATGAATATTCAACCTAAAAAAATTTTAAAATCTATATGCTATGCATGACATAATTGAACTATCTACATGCAAAACTCTCTCAAGCTTATAAATTTACATTGTCCCCAATGTAAAAATCCAAACAATAAGAAAAAGAAAACTTACATGTTAGATAGAAAATATCCTCAACTCATGCGCTAATTATAAGTAGTTGGCTTAATTGGGTGTAGTGGAAGTACCTTTAAAATAAGAGAAAAATGTCCTAAATAGACCATATGTCCTAAATGGACTACGTGCATATATCCCATTTGAATGGGGCAGTGTTAGCACTTTTCCATGTAATTTTTTTGTCTTTTTATTTTTTAGAGTTTATGATTTTTTTGTGCTCGACTCTATATGCATCCCCTTACAAAATCTCCAAACTCAAGGAGGCACTAAAGCCGACACTAAAATTAATGAATTTAAAAAATGTACCTCCAATGTGGGTTGCCTGCCACGAAGCGCTGATTTAATGTCATAGCTTGACGGTTGATCCTTGTGCATCATGCAGGATCCCATGAACTCATACTCGATGGTGGAGGGAGTGTTTTTACTTTCAGGTGATTTTCCTTTCTCCCAATTATAGATTTAGGTGTGATCCTCAAACTCTCCTCATGTGGGTTGTAGGGGAGTGTTGAGCTTGCATTTATAGAATCACTACCTTCAGCCACTTCCTCATCAAAATTTGAAGTATTGCCTTCCAGAATGCTTATCTCCAAGAGATTCTCATATTTTACTTTAGGCACTTCCTCTTTCACTACTTGGTTCAAAATATCAATCCTACAACATGAGTCCTCAAGAGAAGGTTGTTTAATAGATTTAGCAATATCAAATTCAACATTTTCATCCCCTATGCTTAAAGAAAGTTTTCCATTTTTAACATCAATTATAACACTAGAGGTATCCAAAAATGGTCTACCTAATATAATTGGAATTTGTGCATCTTCTTCCATCTCTAGTATTACAAAATCCGTTGGGATCTCTTATATAGAATATCCTTAAGAAATTTCATGTACGCAGACATCTCTTGCAGTGCGTCACTGAAGAGTAGTTCAATATATAATTTCTTAAGGATATCTAAGATTTCTCATATTTCTTTTCTCACTTTGCCTTTGAAAATCTCCGGGGAAAGGAATTGGTGGCACATATGATGGTGGAGCTACATACTTAGACACATTTTCATAATTTTGTTCATGTTCATGGATTTGTGTCTCAGTATGTTTCTCTTCCACTTGTATATTATTCTCAGTTCGTGGAAAATCTTTGAGTTCCTTCTCACTCCTTAATCGAATAACTTTACAATGTTCATTATTTGGTTTTTTCTCTAGCTGTCCTGGAAACATCTTTGTTTGCCTATTAAAGTTGTTAGGTCGTTGGACAATTTGTGTTTCTAAAATTTTGCCATGGATGATCAGGTTTTCTATCTTAGAATTCAAATCATTTGTCATATTTGAAACATTTTTATTAATTGTGATTTCATCCTCTTGAAATTTATTAAGTTTAGCAAATAATTTTTCACGACCTTCCGTTATTATTATAAGAGTGGGATCAACAAGAAAAGATTGTACCTGTAAAAACCGTGTTCTAGGTTTCCTATTACCTTGCTCATCCTGATATTGATGATTTAGAGTGTTGTTGCTACTCCAGGAAGGTTGGGATTGTTCTGCCTGTATGGTGGGTTGAATTCTTGTCCGCTCCTATCCTTGTAGTCATAGTAATTGCATGATTCAGGTTATTCATTGGCCCAAGCTCCATGTACAGATTCAATGAATTATTTGCATTCGGAGCACTCATGCCCTTTTGCTCCACACCCTTCACATGTTCTAGTAGACCCAATAGCATTACATGGTATTTTTCCAGCTTTCCAAACCTTTGAGAAAGGTTCTCCAGCATGGAAATTACCTTTTCCATTTGGTTACCTGAATATTGTGCACCAGAGTCTCTCCTTGGATGATGTCTCCTCTCGTTCGCCTATTGGTGATGATTAGAAACCACATTCTATATGATCTTTGAAGTAGCATTAATTCCTTTGCACATAAAGGCACCACCTACTGAAGAGTCCAACATTTGTTGTGATGGAAATTCTAGCCCACTTCAGAAGTTCTGAACAAGCATCTAAGGTGGAATATCATGATGAGGGCAAACTTCAGTCAACTCATTTAATCTTTCCCAAGCTTCAGCAATTGACTACCCATACCTTTGACTGATGTTTTGGATGAGGTGCATATAGTGCACAGTTTTGGAAGGAGAGAAGTATTTGTTAAGAAAAGCCTCCTCCAATGTTCACCATGTTGGTTGAATTTCAGCATTTTGATTTCTTAACCACGTCTTGGTTCCATCTCTAAGGGAATATGGAAACATGCAGAGACGAATGGCATCTTCAGAAGCCTCATGGATCCTTATAGTCTCATAGAATTCCAAGAACTGATCAATATGGACATTAGGATCTTCACAAGCTCCTCCTCTAAACTGGTTTTGCTTCACCATTTGGATTGGAGCAGATGGCAAAGAAAAGTTATTTGCCTCAATAGCTAGGTGGATTATTCCAAGACATGAACTATGAGCATTAGGGGCTACATAGTCGCGAAGTGGTTTTTCATCTCGTTCAACAATTGTTTGTACATGCGCATGTCTTTCTCTTGCTCTTTCTTTTTTATGCCTTCTTCTTCTATGGAATGTCCCTTCTGGCCTTGAGTAGTAATATCAACTTTGCATAAACCAAATGGGCAACCTGCAGAGGTACCAAGAAAAAGACAAATGCATAATACCCTATAGTAATGTAATGAATTAATTGAGAATTAATGAAATTTTGACACAGTCCCCGACAACGACGCCAAAAACATGTTAGGGCAAATCGTAAATGCACGATTATGTCGTCAAGTAATAAAATATCGATCCCACGAGGACTGGAAAATTCCTTTAGTTATAACAATTACTTTACCCTTAACTCAAATAGGAATTGAAAGTGAAATTAGAACAATTGAACAATTGGCAAGAATAATTATGAAAATAGTAAAAAAGGATTAAAATCTAATTTAGGAACACTTCCCAGGATAAGGGTTACGCCTTTACACTCACAAATCCTTGTTTTGCTCCTTTTCATGAACTTTAAGTTGTGAGGGTGAATATATCTTTGATATGTGTCATCCTCTCTCGAGCTCTGACACGTGTACTCAATTGAATTCGTACTACTCTCATGGTATGGTTATCAATCAAATCCTTCGCTTGGATTTTCTATCCAATTGCTTCATAGTAACCCAAGGTGAATTCCAGAAACCCCCGAGAAACCTAATACTACTCTCGTGAATTAGGATTCTAGTTTGAATAACTGAATGGTTGATAGTTGGATTCACCTCTCGGTCCTTCCCCAATGTATCTAAGATGAGTAATTTGTTGGACAGACAACTCACACGAATAAAACTCAATTTAATGATTCAAATCACAAGACTCAATGAAATAGAAGTAACAGCAAATGTTTATTGAATATAAGAAGGGCATAGCCCCAATCCTAGAAACAAATGGAATTACTCACTCATGATGGAGAAGAGAATACCAAACTCTAAATTATAGAATTGTAATGTCAAGTGTAAAATGTACAATGTTTCTTTCCTTGAGGGGGAACCCTCATTTATCCTAACTACAAAATATTGGGCTAAGCCCAACAAAAGAAAAATAGGAATAGAATATAACATTCGTGACTTCTTTTGGCCCTTCACTTGGTCTTCGCATAACCTCAACAGTGAATTCCATCTTTTTGCACCCAATACTCTTTTTGGCTTCATTCCATCCAAACTACACAACATAGCCAAAATCACACGCTCAACTCAAACAAAGAGAAATAGCAGTTAAAAACAATCCTAAAGTCTTAATTATGCCCTAAAATGCAAGTTAAATGCAATGCAAATGTAGCATAATTTCACACTCATCACCCTCCAACCACAAAAACCACCAACATAACTCATCCCTCTGACTATAGCTCCTCACGAGCAAGACACCCCTTCACTGAAGCAATCATGTCTTCACCACTCCTTAAGCATCTAACTCGCCCAAACAACATTGACCAATATGATGGTACTACTGATCGACAAGACCACCTAGACGTCTTTGAGGCCTCTATGCTTTTCCATGGGGCGACTGACCCCATCATGTGTTGAGCCTTCCCCCTCACTCTGAAACACGCTGTCCTACAGTGGTTTACACGACTGGCACCAAATAACATTGATCAGTGGACAACTCTTGCTAACAGATTCAACATCCAGTTTACAGTAAGCAAAGAACAACCCAGATCTTCCTATACCATGTCTGGTATATGGTAGGAACTACATGAGCCTCTACGGGCTTACTTAGACAGGTCCAATATGGAGGCCATGAAAGTCCGCACCTTGAGTCCAAAGGTGGCGGTACATATTTTGGTGATAAGATTGCAAGATGGCCTCTTTAGGCAAGAATTGGCCAAGTACTCGGACCTAACCATGGAAGACCTCTGGTCAAAGGCCCAACAGTTTATTAGCCTAGAAGAAATCCAACCAACCCGCCAATCATTTGATCATAGAGAATACCAACCCCCCCTCACGGGAAGCTAAACGACCAAAAATCCATGAACATCCTTGAGATGACCAACCCTGACCACCTAAGAAACCAAAATACTCCACCTACACTCCACTCAATGCCAGTCGTACCAGCATATTGCAAGAAGTCATGGCTACTCATCCGATCCAGCTCCTTAAGCCCTACCTAGGGAGAAAGCTGGGGACCCAAGGCCGCTCCAAATACTGTGATTTCTACACCTTTTTCGGGCATGTTATAGAAGAGTATATCCAGCTGCGGGACAATATTGAAGACCTAATTCAGACTGGCTCGGGTCCGATAGGGGCGAGCTCTACCACCACGTTGGCCCAGTCCTTCTAAAAGACGCCCCCCCCCCCCAAACTCAACAGGAGTGTCCTCCGAATAGGGACCGTGGAGACAAGTATCGCCCCAGTAACTGGCGAAAGAGGAGTTCGGTGGACATTAACACTACATCAAAAGGATTCGCCGCATGGGTCACCTCCAAAATAGCCCAAAAAAGTTATGTTCGAGAGATTATGCAGGCAACTGTTCGGAATCCTCGCCAACAACACGAGAGTCAAGTGGAACCCTGTTGAAAGAGTTATTGTTGCTTGCTTTATTGAGACAAGTTTCTGATTTATTTATTTAATGACAGGTCGATTCTTTGCTCGCCATCTCGGCTTTGTTGGAATAAATTCCAACGCTAATATAATGGTTTCAAGAATGTTCCTTTAATCAAAAACTTAGCTTTATTGAATTATTAACAATTTCATACCATCTTGGCTTTGTTGGATTAATTCCAATGTCGGTATAATGGTATGAAATTAGCAATTTAATATAGTGATAATGAATGATATTTATTTTCGTTTTCCTTTATTAACTAAACTACTTCCTTATGAAAGGTTGGTAAAGAATAAATAAATAAAGCAATAAATAAATGTTAGTTGCAGAATTTAAATGACAGAAAATAAATGTTAGTTTTGGAAAATAAATGACAGAAAGTAAAAGTTAGTAGTTAGATCACTCATTATACCTGTGTATTTTTCCTTTTCACAAAGATACAATTTATGAATTAAATTGAACTTTGATTCAAGCCAACAAATAAAATTATAAGTTAACACTTTACTATTTTACATTTGCATCTCTTTCAAGATTCAATTGTAGTATAGTATAGGGTTATGTGGAACCATAAGGAATTGCCTAATAGATCTTTATTATCAACATGTTATATTACTAATAAAGTTTTAAACATCCTTTTGATCTGATTTTGTTTATGAATTTTTAACAAGTAAAGGAACATAAACAACTAATATGCACAAATTCTTGAGGAGAAAATTGGTTGGAAATATGGAATTATTTCTAAACTCAATTGATTTTGAAAATATTACATGTTATGTGTTATACTTTCGTTTGATTCCACACATCTTTTCTAAATCCTTCATCTAGTGTTCTAGAATGATAAGATGATTTTCAAACCTTATGTAATGCACTAAATAATAGTTAAGTGCCACTCGTTGGAGTATATTGTCACACCCTACTTCAGACTCCATTAACTTTATTTAGCCTTGAACATAAGTTGCTTAAAATAGATGCTTGATGTGGCAAGTGAACTAAGGTGTAGGTTATACTTTTTAGTTCACTTGTCAACACTTTAAGAAGAAGCATTTTTGGATCTTTAAATCAAGTTTTAGGTGATCAAGCTAAAACTGCATTAAAAACTTCATAAAGAATCAAAACTTAACCAAAAAGTAATAACTTGAATGTCAAAAGATGATAAATTAATGAGAATAAATTATACCATAATCCAAATCAATATGTAGGAGTAGGAGCCATCTATCCAAGGATGAGATGCTTTTGGACCCAAATGAGATTACAAAATCATGTTTTTGTATCACATTTGTCATCTCCTTTATCCTCTTGAATTAAGAAGAAAATACAAAATAAACTTATCTAAACTACTTTGGAGTATAAATTCTCCAAGAAATTACAAGGAAGAAAATATGGAAGAAGAGAGAATTCGGATTTGAGAGAGAGTATGTGAAGGATGGAGTGTATGAATATGAATGAATTAATGAATTAAGCCTTGAAGTGCCTTCTATTTATAGGAGTTCTCTACCACCGCCAAGCTCCTCTCTTTGACTGCCAAGCTGTTGACCAAACCCTTCAACATGGGTTTAGTCACTTGGCTAAGCAGCTTAGTTACCTGCTTGGGGAAGAGTCACCCAAGCTATTTGTGAGCTACTCGCCCAGCTATTGTGAGCTACCTTTGAAAAGCCTATTGAGGCTACTTGGGGTGAGGTCATGCATGAGGTCATGGTTGCTTGGTGGCTAAATTAACTTGACCAAGTTGTTGGGTGCACACCGCCAAGGTCCAATGTGGCACCGCTAAGCTGCTTGCTTGAGCAGCTTTGACCGTGTTGATGGTGATGTGACTTGGCGCTTGTTGATCTGGTCAGGTGTGTAGTTCCAAGTTGGGCGGTCAAGGTGCTCTACTAAGCTGTCTGCTTGAGTAGGTTGGATTGTGCTAGGCTTGTTTTCTGACCATGCCAGTTGGGTTTGACCGTGTGAGGTTGGTGTTCAGATCAGTTGGGCGTGTGTTTGGTCCAAGCTAAGCTGCTTAGTGAGCAGCTTCATGTTGACTCCATACTTTCCACATAGGCCAAGTCTTGTTGAGTCATTCTTAAGGCTAGGCACATAGCTTGCCATGTCAAGCTTAAGCATGTCATGTGTGGATCATTTTGGCCTATTTTGAGCACTTTGCTTGTATTGATTAATTCTTCTATTTTCCACCTAAATCTTACTAAATATAATACAAAAGAAATACACAAAACATATATACAAGATTGTGATATTTTATCCAAAAAGTGTTGAATTAAGTTGGTTTTCTTAGTTTTGCCAAGGCTAAGTGACATAAAAAGTATATGAATTTTAGGCATTTTTGGCACTTATCAAATCCCCCCAACTTAAGACTTTGTTTATCCTCAAACAAATGGTAAAGCACATTCGAATGTAAAGCTTGGCTAATTTTTAAGATATGATTGGCATGATTTCAAATTTGCTTAAGCATGATCAAAAAAATATTTTTAATGAGATTTTTCTTGATTTGTGAATTTTTTTTACACATAATGCTTCAAACATGAAATGTATACTTTTGTTCATCAAAAGTGTGTAACAATTTACCTAAGCAAATATTTTCCAATCCAAAAATATTTTTGCACACAAGTTCAAAATTGGAACTTCAAGGGGTAAGTGTTTCACTCAATTTTTTAATCATTTGATTGTAGTAATTTGAACTTATTCTTTGTCTCACCTTTTCTCTTAAATTTCATAATCAATCAAGGATCACTAAGGTCTTGTTTTCGGTTGTAATGAGGCTTGGTTTGGATAATCATGATTTTTCTAGATAATGAGGTTAAGTTCAAGTAAAAAGAGAACATTTTGAAATTTTTTCTCAATGAAGCACTTCACTCTACTTTTTCCATAATTTTCTTTTTCATCCTCCTAGGTTTTGAAACTTGGTTTCTTCTTCTTTTTTTCTTTGTATTTCTCAATCTCTTTTTTTTCCACTTTCTTTTACAACTTTTTGTTGTTTTTGTAAAGAGATTGAGAAAAAAAATTCATTTTCTTTTTGAGAAGCCAAGCCCACCAATTTTCCCCTTAACTTGATTCCTTCAAACAACCTTTAAAAATTTAATGCTCTCTTTTAGAAGATTGTTTTCAATTTTGGTTTTCATGGGATAATTTGAAAAAATGTTTTTATTTGTTTGGCTTAAAGGGGATTATCAAAGGATGATCCTAATTTTTTGTTAGACTTTTTGGCCATTTGGTTCAACTAAAGAAATAGCAGGTCTTGATCACTTCCTATCAATCTTATGCAATTAAGAGATTTAAAGACTCAAACAAGTTTAATTAGACAAATCAAATGGTGATTTAACTTTGATCCTCACGTGTTTGGCTCACTCCCTCACTTAGGTTAGATTTACACTTCTTGATTTAAAAAATGCTTTCAAAGATCATGTTACAAAAATTTAAATTCCATTTGCAAAAAAAATTCAAGTTATAACATTATGTGATGTTTTCACAAAATTTTTGGCATATATCTCATTTTGCTCAATAAAAGCTTTAAGTCAAGATATGCTTATCAATTTCTAATCATGTAATCTTTCCATAATTTTTTATTTAGCCAAGTTGATTTCAGTTTTGAAATTTTTTTCTTTTGAGTTTATGGACAACCAAATTATTTTTTAAATAACTATACAATCTTTACACTATTAACTTTCTTTAAAAAAAATTCATATGCATTAAACCATGTTCCCCCTCTTTGAATGATGACTTGTCCTTAAATCAATGGAAATATTGGTTTTAAGGAGATGTTTGATGCCTATGAAATTTTCTAAAAAATAACATATTACTTCTAAACACAAATTTAATTAAACACAAAACATAACATAAAAAAGAAATTTAAAAACTAACCAACTATTGGGTTGCCTCCCAACAAACGCTCGTTTAACGTCAATAACTTAATGCATATTTCAGCTGTAGAGGTTATTCTGATGCAATTTCGACGATGGAGTCTGATTCCTCACCCAAGTATGGTTTTAACCTCTGTACATTCACTGTCCAAGTCGTTTGAGACTTTGGATCTTCCCATTCAACTGCTCCATATTCTTTAACATCTTTTATCAGAAATGGCCCTGACCATCTGGTCTTGAATTTTCCCGGAAGCATTTTTAATCTTGAATTAAACAAGAGTACCTTCTAACCTTTATAGAAATATTTTCTTTGAATTTTGGAGTCATGGTACTTTTTAGCCTTCTCTTTATACAATGTTGAAGGTTCATAAGCTTGGAACCTCATTTCCTCTAATTGGTGTAATTGATTCTTTTGTTTTGTTCTAGACTGAAGGACTTTTGCAGCAGTTCTTTCTCCATTGTAGTGTCCTCCATAAGCAAAATTATGGCAATGCCATAAAAATTTCTAAGACTCCTTTGAATCAACACACCTTCGAATTATGTTGTCAGTTCCTTCTTTGAATGTATGGCTCATCCCAGACGTAATGGTTGACCTCTTTATGAAATTTTTGTTTTTGCTAATAGTTGAAATGATCAGGAACAATTCCTGAGACTTTGTAGTTTGCTATATCAACAAACCTTGGTCGTTCTTAGAGGAGAAATAACTTTTCATCTAGAAATGCTTCGGATATTTCTCTCTCTCCTTTCGTGACTTCTTCATTGATTAATTGTGACAAATGATCTGCCACGAGATTATCTTTCCCGCTTTGATCACAGATTTCCAAGTTAAATTCATGCAGGAGTAGCACCCATCGTATTAACCGTGGCTTGGAGTCAGGTTTCTTTAGGAGGTATTTGATTGTAGCATGATCAGTAAAAACAATAATTTTGGCCCCAATCAAATAACTTCTAAATTTTTCCAATGGGAATACAATAGCTATCAATTCTTTTTCTCTTATGGCGTAGTTAACTTTGCCTCATTTAAAACTTTGCTAGCATAATGTCTTGCATGGAACAACTTCTATCTCCTTTGTCCCAAAACTCCACCAACTGTGTAATCACTAGCGTCACACATTAGTTCAAAAGGTAGATCCCAGTTTTGTGCAATTATGACAAGGGCGGTTACGAAGCAATTTTTCAAAGTTTTGAATGCTTCTAAATAACGTTCATCATAATTAAAAGAAGAATATTTAAGGAGAAGATTCCAAAGGGGCTTAGCTATTTTGGAGAAGTCTTTAAAGCGGCGTAGAATCCAGCATGTCCTAGAAAGCTACTAATGCCTTTAACATTTGTTGGTGGTGGAAGCTTCTCTATGAATTCTACTCTCGCCTTATCAACTTATATTCCTTTTCTTGAAATCTTGTGCCCCCAAAACAATGTCTTCGGTAACCATGAAATGGCAATTTTCCCAATTTATTACCAGGTTGGTCTCAACATATCTTTCTAATATTGTCTCCAGGTTCTTCAGGCATAAATCGAAAGAATGTTCCAATACTGAAAAATCATCCATGAAGACCTTGATGCATTTTCCACCAAGTCGGCCAAAATAGCCAACATGCATCTTTGAAAAGTAGTTGGGAAATTGCACAATCCAAATGACATCTTTATGTATGCGTAGACACCAAAAGGACAAGTGAATGTTGTCTTTTCTTGATCTTGTAGATCCACTACAATTTGGTTTTATCCTGAATAACCATCTAGAAAATAGTTAGCCACTGTGAGAGCTTCATCCTCCAAGTTCAGGTAGGACGCCTTCAGTTGGGCTAGCTCATCAACTGAGCAATATCAGCTCTAACTGTCTCTTCCTGCTCCTCTGATAACCTCAACTTGGCCCTAAGATGACGCTTCTCTTCCTCAGCCCAGCCCAACCGATCACCCAAAGCGCCCAACTCCATCTTAACAGCTCGTATGTCCACATGGGCCTGCAAGGCCGCCTCTCGGGCATCCTTTAGTTCAAGCGACATCACCGATAGCTACTCTTCGGCGGTTAGATACTACTATTCCTGAACCCTTAGGGCTTTAGCATGCTTCTTCACCAGCTCGTGCAGCTCGGCTGAATATTGCTCCTAAAGGTTGGCAAGGGCCTCCTCCCCGACCCGAGTTGCCAGTACTCCTTCGCCTTCAAAGTAATAGGGAATAGAAGTGTAAGACTAAGATTACAACTAAGAGGGGGTGAATTAGATGACTTAAAAGTATGGCCACTTTTACTGCAAAATCAAGAGTTAAGTGTAGCGGAAAAATTATGCAGAAAATTAACAAGTAAAAATCAAGAGATAAAGGAGATGGAAGTACACCGAGACTTTATATTGGTTAACCTTCTTATCCACCAAAGGCTAAATCCAGTACTCTTGTAGCACACGATATTTCTTCACTAAATATTATGAGTTGTAATTACAATATCTCACCCTGAGACCTCTATGTACCTTACTCACTCACTAATACTTATGTCACTCTTGGAAAACACCCTTTCCAAGTTATTCTATCCCCTTTCTTATCACACCCTTGTGAAAGAAAGAATTTTGCAATGTCCATGAAGAATTTACAAGTTTGGAAAGTAATATCACTTGCAATCGGTAACTCTTTGTATACTAAGTAATAATGCTCTTATAAGTTTGTAAAACTTTGAAACACTTGACCTCAAGAAACTCAGAAAGTTCACTTTGAAAGTTTAAGAACAAGTTGGAAAAAGTGCAGAAAATATTTTAGAGAATTTTCATAATTATGTTTGAAAGTTTGTGAGAAGATTGTGTAAGAGTTATGATTTGATTTTGAGTTTCAATGCCTTTAAATAGTCTTTCCAACCAGCCATAACACCTCTTTGAAAGGGTAGGAATTGATTGGATTGAAACCATTTCGTTTGGGATGAAAACCGTTCATTTTGAAATCTGAAAACTGATGCAATAACTCTCAGTAATCAATTACAGCCTTGAGTAATCGATAATCCAACCTCTCTGTCCAACTGGGCATTTAAAACTTAATTAGAGTAATCGATTATAGCCTTGAGTAATCGATTACTCAACTTTGCTAAACATGGGTAACCTATTACTCACATACAGTAATCGATTACTCTGCACAGTTCTTGTTGGGTCACTAGTTTTCTCACTTATGTAACCTGTTACTTAGATACAGTAACATGTTACACACTATTTTTGAAATTTTTTTTGTTTATACTTGAAGTTTTTCAATTTTCTTAAAAAATAGTTTGAGCATTACTATTATTGTATATTCGAGAGTATAGGATAGAAGTACCTATTTAGACTTAGACTAAATTGTCTTGAAGCTTGGTCTTCATAAGTATTCTTCGTTTTCTTCTTTTTGGTGATGTTGGTGTCTTCATCAAAATCGTGCTAAGGTCAGGAGCAAAGATTTTCTTCACAAGAAGTAGTCAGAAACTTGGCTTCCCAGACCTTCCTCAACAATTCAACAACATGCCTAGAGTTCATGGTCTACACGACTCCTAGATTGAGCAACCCAGCCTCGAACTCCTTCGGGATTCGACAAAGGAAATAGTGCTTGGTGGGAGTTTTCCTTTTGCTAGAACTAGGGGTCCTTCCTCTAGCGGGTTCCCCAGAACTAGAAACGGGAGTCCCAATAGGAGTTCCATCATCACCGGTTAGGTCAACCAGGCAAGCATCTGTCGGAGCAGGAATGATGTTAATCGGAGGCTCTGAATGGATTGGTAGAACGACTGTCGGCTCAGTAGAGGGGCCATCTTCCCTGATAGATTCAGAACTAGAGGGCGAATCGGACCTTGCCTTCTTGGTGACCTCGACATTCTTCCTCTTCAAGGTGGCCCTCCTTAGGAGGCGTGAACGGTCCGATTGGTCACCCATAGCAGTTTTTGTTAAGTGTCATGTTGTGAAGGAATTCCATATAATTTTGGGCACATATTGTATAGTTATGATAAAAAAAAGTGTGCACAACTATAAAGAATATAATGTAATAAGTCTTGCTTAAAACTCTTACATGTTTTATGTCAATTGTAAGAGAATGACGATTAGAAAAGATGAAAAATGAAGGAATTTGTGTAAAAGAAGCTCTGGATCCCTCGCCCAAGCCACAGGCTCGCCCAAGCATCAGTTTGTCCTCTCGTCTGAGCGAGATGTTGTCGCCTAAGTAACAATTCCCATTTTTGAATGTCAAAATTTTTGTGTGTCTCTCGCTCAAGCGAGAAATAAACATTCAAAACTCTGCATTTCTCGCCCAAGCCATGGTTGTCACTCAAGCGAGAAGAGTTTATGAATACTGAAATTTGCTCTATCGCTCGAGCGAGAATCTCTAGCTTGAGTGAGAGGCAAAAATTCTAAATTAGATATAGGGGGTTACATGAATGTGAGGGGGGTTCCAATCAGTTTAAAGGCACTTTCTTCATACCTTCTAGAGAGAGAAACACAGGAGAGAAGTCGTGGGAACGAATTTAGATATGGAATTCTTGTATTTTACATCATTCCAGTGTTGTAATGCATAGGATGAAGGCTAATTCTCTCCGTTTTGGGATTGAAATGTAATCTTCTAACTCTTGTATTCTTGCATTCAATTCGAAAATATATTTTGTTGTTTCATTTTGGAAAGTTTATCCTTTGCTTAATGCTTGATTCTTCTTAATTTCTAGATTCTTGATCTTGGATCCAGGTTTAACTCAAAAGTTAAACTTGGAATCGAATCTGGATAATCTTTCTTGATTCATCATTGATCTAGGAATGGAAAATGATGTATCAATTTCCTTTACATTGGGATTAATGCTATATATTTATTAAAAATCCAAGAAATTGGTGTTTGATGAATTAACAGGATTTTGTAATCAAGGAATTGATACAGATGATTCGAAGAAAACGTTGCATCAAGATCAATAAGTTCACAAGTTTTATAGAATTGAATCTAAAGATTAAAAAATGGAGGAATGATGAAAGTCAATATCAACCTTTTTTATTTTGTTTTTGAAAACCATTTTAATTAACCGTTCTTTTTTATAACCAATGAATAATATAATTCCTCAGGGCTTTAACATGCTTCATTATTAGCTCGTGCAACTCGACTGAATATTACTCCTAAGGGTTAGCAAGGGCCTCCACCCCGGCCTGAGTAGCCATTACTCCTTCACCTTCAAATTACTTGGCCACAGAAGTGTAAGACTAAGATTGCAACTAAGAGGGCGTGAATAAGTTGACTTAAAAGTATGGCCACTTTTTCTGCAAAATCAAGAGTTAAGTGCAGCAGAAAAATTTTGCAGAAAATTTACAAGTAAAAATCAAGAGATAAAGGAGAAGAGAGTACACCGAGATTTTATACTGGTTCACTTTCTTGTTCATCAAAGGCTACGTCCATTATTCTTGCAGCACAAGAGATATCTTCACTAAATATTATGAGTTGTAATTACAATATCTCACCCCGAGACCTCTATGTACCTTACTAACTCAGTAATACTTATGTCACTCTTGGAAAACACCCTTTCCAAGTGACTTTGTCCCCTTTCTTATCACACCCTTCTGAAAGAAAGAATTATGCAATATCAATGAAGAATTTACAACAATGGCAGGATTGCCTTTACAAGTTTGGAATGTAATATCACTTGCAATCCGATAACTCTTTTGTATACTAAGTAATAATGCTCTTATAAGTTTGTAAAACTTTGAAACACTTTACTTCAAGCAACTCAGAAAGTTCACTTTGAAAGTTTAAGAACAAGTTGCAAAAAGTGCAGAAAATATTTCAGAGAATTGTTCAGAATTATGTTTGAAAGTTTGTGAGAAGATTGTGTAAGAGTTAAGATTTGATTATGAGTTTCAATGCCTTTAAATAGGCTTTCCAACCAGCCATAACACCTCTTTGAAAGGGTAGGAATTGATTGGAATGAAACCATTTCGGTTGGGATGAAAACATTCATCTTGAAATCTGAAAACTGATGCAATAGCTCTCAGTAATCGATTATAGCCTTGAGTAATCGATTACCCAAACTCTCTGTCCAACTGGGCATTTAAAATTTAATTAGACTAATTGATTATAGCCTTGAGTAATCAATTACTCAACTTTGCTAAAATTGGGTAATTTGTTACTTAAATACAGTAATCGATTACCCTGCACAGTTTTTTTTTGGGAAACTGGTTTTGTCACTTATGTAACGTGTTACACACTATTTTTGAAAATTGTTTTGTTTATACTTGAAGTGTTTCAATTTTCTTAAAAAATAGTTTGAGCATTACTACTATTGTATATTCAAGAGTATAGGATAGAAGTACGCATTTAGACTTAGACTAATTTGTCTTGAAGCTTTGTCTTCTTTGTCTTCATAAGTATTCTTCCTTTTTCTTCTTTTTGGTGATGTTAGTGTCTTCATCAAAACCGTGCTAAGGTCAGGAGCAAAGATCTTCTTCACAATCTCCCCCTTTTTGATGATGACAAACCAATATCTTCTTTAACTGTGTAGTTTTCTGAGAGCAACATAATTTGATATATGTTGAGATGACGTGAGTATGCTCCCCGTATTTTGTATGCTCCCCCTTTCATTTGGAGTTATGTGCCTGAAAGAAATTTGACAGAAAATACACTTCTCCCAACTTTACTCCCCCTTTTGACTTCATCAAAAAGAAGAAAACCCAAGAGTTTCCAGCATAATATATATATATACAGCATACATATTCATGTATAAAATATAAATCAAACATAGCAATCCATAGCATAAAACAAAATATGTTCAAACATTTGTTCAGCAAACAGCAACAACAAAACAACATAACAGCAAAATCCTAACAACAAAGATAATCTAAGACTCATTCTAAGAGTTGTCTTCATCAATGTCCAGGCTATTCATCTTATAAGAGAGATGGTGAAGTTCAAACTGGATTTTTTGATTTTGAGCATCAAGAGCATCCATCCGGTTAATGATGTAGCCTCGAAGAGAAAACAAATCATCCATAATCATATGATTTGAAGGCATGGAAGCAGATGAGGAAGATTGAGCATGAAACTCATAAGGTTGAGGTTCATGAGTGTTAGGAGGGGCAGGTTTTGATTGATCACCAGTCGGTTTATCAGTTTTATGCTTATAGGTGCGGTCGTAAGGATTTAAGGAGAAGCCCATTTTGTGGATCACTTCCACACGAAGATTAAGAGAGACCTTGGTTTCACCAGCAATAGAAACACCGAAATGATCAAGAATATTGGTTATGAAGATTGCAAAGGGCAAGGGGCTTTGAGTTCCTCGAATAGACCACATTTGTCTCATTATCATCTGAGCCCAATTGATTTTGATGTTATACTTCACAGAATACATCAATTGAAGTTCTATGTCACTGATTTGAGAATGGTTTTAAGATTTAGGCAAAATAACATAGCTCAGAAAGTAATGAAGCAAACAGTCCTCAAGTTTGAGATGTCCGGCATATAGGATATCTCTATTCTTAACAGACTCACCAAAGCCTTGTTGCTTACGTATTTCTATTTCCCCTTTTGAAATTCTACACAGAGAATAGTAGAAATCCTTTCGATCGTACTTAGCTCATTCACAAACAAGATCGAATCTCATTATGCTATCTTCAGTGGGTATGTTACAGCACAATGAACTGAGAGTTTTTAAATCCAAAACAATGTCTTTTCCTTTCATGTAGGAAGTAAGACGGTTTTTCCGGAAGCTCAAGTTGTAGTAAAATACTCTAACAAGTTAAGGATAAATATCATTTGTTTCACAGCAAAAATCGAATAGGTTTTGTTGCCGAAAAAGATAAGGGAAAATAAAATCTTCAAACTCAAAGTTCCCGACATTACCGAATTTTGGAGTAAAGATGGTTGGTCCATGGAAGTGCTTTTCGAAGACTTTGCATTATTCATCGTTTGTGAGAAGTCTTGCTAAATCCAAAGGCTTAGACTTCAAGGATGAAGTCCATTGCTTCTTTTGAGTCACGTTAGTGCGTTACTTCTTTGTTCTTGAAGAAGATGTCATGGATTGGGTTTTTGAAGGTTTTAGGTTTTTGGGTTTGCGAGATTTGGGGTTTTTTGATTTGGTCAACTAATCATGAAAATTATGGTATATAAGTGTTTAGAATTAAAAATGTGATATGAATGGACACCAAAATCACTCAAAACGGATGAAAAATAAAGTTTTTGGAGATTAGGAAGAGTTTACATTAGTGAGAGAGAAAGAGGAAGAAGATAAGTTTGAAAAAACAATGAAGAAAAACATATATATATCTGCATAGAGTAATCAGTTACTCACTTTTGAGTAATTGGTTACTCAGTTTAAAATTTTTAAAAATTTCAAACTGCAACTTTGAGTAATCGATTACTCACTTGAGTAATCGATTACAAAAACTTCATGTTCAACCCGGTAATCGGTTACTCTCCAGAGTAATCGATACCTGACCCCATAAAAAATTAATTTTAGGCATACTGATACTATGAAAATAATTTCTGACCCGAAATTTGAAAGTTTTAAACATAAGTGAACACATTTAAGTACAAGTAGGCATGAGATAATCATAATGAAGCACACATATAGTCGTATAATCATGTTAAGATAGGTAAGCATCATCAAGAATGCATAATTCACGTCTAATTTTATAAAACGTTCTTTAGCCAAGGGTTTAGTGAAAATATCTGCTAGTTGGTTATGAGTATCAACGAATTCTACAGTCACATCTTTCTTTTGGACATGGTCCCTAAGGAAGTGATGCCTTATATCTATGTGTTTGGTTCTAGAATGCATAATTGGATTCTTTATGAGGTTTATAGCACTAGTATTGTCACAGTTTAGAGGAGTGCAGCCTAAGTCTAAGCCATAATCTCGTAATTGATGTTTAAGCCACAACACTTGGGCACAACAACTATTTGTTGCTATATATTCAGCTTCAGCAGTGCTTAGGACAACACATGTTTGTTTCTTGAAAGACCAAGAGACTAAAGTATTTCCTAAAATATGACAAGTACCACTTGTACTTTTTCTCTCAGATTTGCATCCAGCAAAATCTGAATCTGAATAACCAACCAAATCACATATACTTCCTTTTGGATACCACAATCCAACGTCAGTTGTGCCTTTAAGATATTTCATGACTCTCTTAACAACTAAGTGTGATTATTTTGGTTTAGATTGATAGCAAGCACACAAACATACACTGAACATGATATCAGGTCTACTGGCAGTTAAATATAAAAGAGATCTAATCATACCTCGATACTTTGATATTTCAATGCATTTTCCAGCTTCATCTGTATCAATGTAAGTACCAGATCCCATAGGAGTAGCTTTTGGCCTGCAGTCATCCATATCAAATATTTTCAACAAATATCTGCAATACTTGGATTGACTTACAAAAATTCCATTATCAAGTTGTTTGATTTGTAATCCAATGAAGTAATTCAACTTCCCCATCATGGACATTTCAAACTCTACTTGCATCATTTTGCCAAAATCACTCCACAAAACCTCATTAGTAGAACCAAAAATAATATCATCTACATAAATTTGAACAAGAAGAGTATCTTGATTTATTTTCTTTATAAAGAGTGTAGTGTCGACCTTCCTTTTGGTGAATACTTTTTTAAGTAAAAAATTGGTTAGACGATCATACCATGCTCGTGGAGCTTGCTTCAAGCCATATAGGTTCTTTACTTTATAAACTTGAGAAGGATGTTTGTAATCTTCAAGACTAGGATGTTGTTCTACAAACACTTTTTCTTGAATATATCCATTCATAAAAACACTCTTTATGTCCATCTGATATAGCTGAAAGTTCAAAGAACAAACATATGCAAGTAAAAGTCAGAGTATATACCTTCTTCATGATTGTATCATTAGACTACCAATCTAGCGTTATTTCTAACAATAATACCATTTTCATCAGACTTATTACGAAATACCCAACGAATTCCTATAACATGCCTATTTTTAGGTCTAGGAACAAGTTCCCAAACTTTATTTCTCTCAAACTGGTTTAATTCTTCTTGCATTGCAAGAATCCAGTGTTCATCCTCGATTGCATCATCAATCTTGGAGGGTTCTATTTGAAAGACGAAAGCCATGTTAAGACACACATCTTATAGCCTTAAACGGGTAGTAATACCCTTGCTAATATCACCGATGATGTTGTCAATAGGATGATCTCGATGAGTTCTCGATTCATTTGGTAAATCAGAGTGAATATGCTCTTCTTGAGAGGATAGTTTATCATCCATAATGCTCAGATTTAGTTGTAGAATCAATAATAGACTTTTCATTAGAAGGGGAACTTAGCAAGTCCTCTTCATCAAGAGTTAACTCATTCTTTATCACATGATTGGTTTTATCAAAAGATATATGAACAGATTCTTCCACGGCTAGAGTTCTTTTATTAAAATTATATAAGCTTTACTCGTAAGAGAGCAACCTAGGAAGATACCTTCATCAGATTTTGCATCAAACTTGCCTAAGTTATCTTTACCATTATTTAAAACAAAGCATTTACAACCAAATACATGCAAATGAGAAACATAAGAATTGGTCTTAAGAATTGGGAGTTTAGTTTCATTCAACATTGTACGAGCCAGTTCTTCTAAAGATTGATTCTTTCTCTCTACAACACCATTTTTTTGTGGTGTTCTAGGAGCAAAAAAATTGTGATTGATGCCAAGATCATCACAGAATTCTTCAAACGAAGAGTTTTGAAATTCTCCCTCGTGATCACTTCTTATAGCAACGATTTTTAGTGATTTTTCATTTTGAACTCTTTTAGCATAAATGCTTAGGGCTTTGAATGCACTTATCCGTGTAGAATGCCACATGAGATATACTTGGACTCTATTCTGAGTTCTTAAGAATAGCATTATAGTTACCACCATAACATTTTGTCCTTGAGGGGCCAAATAAGTCTATATGTAGTAACTACAACGGTCTATCGGAAGAAACCATGTGCTTAGGTTTAAAAGAAGTCTTTGTTTGTTTACCCATTTAACAAGCACTACATAGTTTGTCTTTAACAAACTTTATTTTGGGTAAACCAATAACTAAATCTTTCTTTATGAGTTTACTCAAATGGTCCATATGAATATGAGCAATTATCCTATGCCAAAGCCATGCATCATGATTATCATTAGAAACTAAACATGTTATCATTAGCAACTAAACATGTTTGAGAATTCTTACTTTCGATGTTGCACTTATCCGTGTAGAATGCCACATGAAAGCCTTTGTCACATAATTGACTTATGCTTAGTAGGTTGTGCTTGATTCCTTCAACATAAAATACACCTTATATAGTTGTTGAGGGTGGCTTGCCAATTCTACCAACTCCAAGTATTTTTCCTTTGTTGTTATCACCATATGTGACATAGCCTTTGCCCCTTGGAGTAAGGACAGAGAACTTATTTCTATCGCTCGTCATGTGCTTTGAGCAGTCATTGTCCAAGTACCATAAGTTGCAGACGACTCTCAAATTTTCCTCCAAAACAAGTTAAGTTTTATTAGGTACCCAATATTCTTTGGGTCCTACATGGTTAGTACCTTTCTAAACCCATCTATAATGACCTAGGAGTACACTATATTTTCTAATCATGCAAGTATTTGGTGTATGCCCATGGTATTTACAATATGTACATGTGGGTTGATGGTTATGTATCCTAGATTTATCATTACTATGTTCAAATGCATGGATACTTTGTTTTTGAAAGTTTATCTTTGTTGAGACATTTTGTTTCTTAGAAACATGGCTTTTTGAATAGCCAAGACCTCTTCGGTTTTTTGAGTGTCTTTGATCATTAATGATCTTTTCTAGACTTTTACTACTCTTGTTCAGCTTATTAAGTTCAAGACTTAATATTGAAACTTTATTTTCAAGAGTAATGCAGTTTTGACATGAAGATGATGAGAGGTTTGTTTCTAAATGCATCTAACTCAGTTTTTTGTTTTAGAAACATTTTTGTGAGTTTGACATATTCATCATGCAAGTCATTAAATGCAGTTTATAATTCAGAAGAATATAGTTTAATGTTGTTTACCGCTTCATTATCAAAATGATGAGATGCCATTAAAGATAAATGTGTTTGTTCTTCATTTTCTTGTTCAGAGGCGGAACTGGTATCATTGTCTTCCCAAGCAATATAGGCTCTTCGTCCAGTCCTCATTTCATTCTTCCCTTTGGAAGAATTCTTTTCCAGGTTTGGACAGTCCATCTTCATATGACCAGGCTTGCCACATTCAAAGCATGTGAAGTTTTGGTTTAAAGTGGAGGCGTCATTATTCTTGGTGAATTTCCTCATTTGTCGAGTTTTAGCACCCTTGTTCCTTTTAAGGAACTTGATGAACTTATTTACAAGAAGACTAACGTCTTCCAATTCTTCCTTCTCAGATTCATCTGCTGATGATTCATATTTGTCTACTTTCACCTTCAGAGAGATATTCTTCTTTTTCTTTTCTTGCTCTTCATGTTGGTCAAATTGGCTGAGTTCTAATTCATGTTCCTACAATTTACCAAACAAAGCAGCCAAGGACATTTTTTGATAAACTTTTCTTTTCAGAAATCGATGTTACCTTTGGTTTCCACGTTCTAGTGAGTGATCTTAGAACCTTCAAGTTCAAGTCCTATTTGATAGTACCTTACCAAGTGCAATAAGGTGATTTGTGAGGTGAGTAAACCTCTTTTGAAGATCTAGAATTTTCTCTCCAGGTTTCATACGAAACATTTTGTATTCTTGGGAAAGAGTATTGAGTCTCGACCTTTCTACCTCCTTAGTTCCTTCGCGTGTCAAGGATTGCACTAGCAATGTTTTGCCTATGTTTTGATGAAGACAAGATTTTATTAAAGCTTGAAGATGGCTCAACAATCAACATGCCTAGAACTCATTGGTCAAATCTAGACTAGGTTATATCAATAGAGTCATATTTCTAAGTAGTTTGGGATGTGTGCCTTACTGAGTGAGTATAGGTGAGGTAAACCTATATGCAATTATCACAAGCCATTATAATTGTCATATCATATTCATGAGACATATCATCTAGTTTATTGTATGTTCATGCATTAATCTTACATGTTATATGTGCATATTAGGCATAATATAATTTCTAAAACATGTATAGGAGTTAAGCATAACATATGAGTAAGTCTGCCTTTTTAATCATGTTTTTAATATGTTGGTTAATCGATCAACGTGGTGACTTAATCGATTAACTCAACTGTTTTTTGGTATAACTGTTTTCTGTTTTAACTGCTTAACTGAATGTAATAATTTGAAGGGTCAAATCTGTTTTGTATAAGTTTAGGAAAATTGCATAAACATGTAGCATTGCATACTATTGTTTAGAATTGATTAGAGAACATATTTTCGTGATTTACTTTGTAATTGGCAGAGAGAAATGCATGTGTGAGGAAGAGAGATTAACATGCTTTGTTGAAGTTGTTCATGGTGTATTTCATGATGTTTTCATATGCTTAATCCCATCCATTATTTTTTACATGTTCATGCATTCTTGATAGAGATTCTTAGAGAAATATTATGTGTTTACTGTTTTGTATTAACTCACATATGCATGATGGCTTGTGTTACTTAAGAGTGGGTTAATAGTTGAGTTTTTCATAGTTATAATATGAGCATTTTTGTGCTTGGTACAACTCTGCTTTTTGTATTTTATTTTGTACTTTGGGTTTGTCTCTTGGTGTCGTAACACCATTGAGGTAGAGTGATTCTTCACCAAGACTAGGAGGTCTTGAATTGAGAACGAGGATCTTGGCGGGGGCTGGATCGCGAGAAAGGGTTTCTCAGGCGATAGGGATAGTCAAACCTAGGATTAGAGGTTCTAGGAATTCAAGAAAGAAGCATCTTGAGTCTTGTAAATTGAATTGGTGTATGTGATTATAATAAGTGTTCAGTATAGTGAAGAAGAAAATCTCCCAAGAGTAGAAGGGGAGGCTTGGATGTAGTTTGCAGTGGACCGCAAATGAACCAGGATAAATATCCATTTGCGCAAGCTGTTCTCTCTTAATCTCCTTTATAATTCTTACTGTTTTATTCAAGTTTAAAGCTAATATTTTGCATGCTTATACCTTGCTATATCCTTGTTAATATTGCATAAAGATATATGTTGTACCTCTGCTTATCTGTTGATAAATAACTGTGCAAATAGCTGCACTGATAGTTCTATTTCTGTTGTGTGTTAATCGATTAAGCCCACTGGTTAATCGATTAACTGGGTTGTTTTCCAGGACTGGGTTTTGGTGCGAGAAGCGGTAATTGATAACTGCTACACCTATTCACCCACCCCCTTCTAGGTGTGTTTAGCCACTGATACCTAACAATTCGCAGTTTGATACTCTAAAGAACTCGTCAATTCCAAGTGTTGAAGTGAGGATGTTCTTTTCTTTGAGATCATATTGAACCTTCTTTTTATCTTCATCATTCCATGAAGATTTGGGGTTTACTTCCCTTACGATGTTGACTACGGTAAAGGGTTCATATGGTCCTTCTTCAATTACATTCCATATGTCCAAGTCTTGAGATTCTATGAAGATTCACCTTCTGATTTTCCAAAAGTCATAGCACTCTCCAACAAAACTTGGAGGGCGGTTGATGTTGGAACGTTCTCCTAGGAATGATCTTGAGGCCATCTTCGATATAGGGTCAGATATAGGCTCAAAAATAGCTCTGGTGCCAATTGTAAGACTAAGATGGTAACTAAGCGGGGGGTGAATTAGTTGACTTAAAAGTACGGCCACTTTTTTTGAAAAATCAAGAGTTAAATACAGCGGAAAAATTATGTGGAAAATTAACAAGTAAAAATCAAGAGATAAAGGAGAAGAGAGTATACCGAAATTTTATACTAGTTCACCTTTTTGTCCACCGAAGGCTACATCTAGTACTCTTGCAGCACAAGAGATTTCTTCACTAACTCTTATGAGTTGTAATTACAATATCTCATCTTGAGACCACTATTTACCTTACTCACTCACTAATACTTATGTCACTCTTGGAAAACACCCTTTCCAAGTGACTCTATCCCCTTTCTTATCACTCCCTTGTGAAAGAAAGAATTATGCAATGTCAATGAAGAATTTACAACAATGGCAGGATTGCCTTTACAAGTTTGGAATGTAATGTCACTTGCAATCCAATAACTCTTTGTATACTAAGTAATAATGTTCTTATAAGTTTGTAAAACTTTGAAACACTTTACTTCAAGCAACTCAGAAAATTCACTTTGAAAGTTTAAGAACAAGTTGCAAAAAGTGCAGAAAATATTTCAGAGAATTTTCATAATTATGTTTGAAAGTTTTGGAGAAAATTGTGTAAGAGTTATAATTTGATTCTAAGTTTCAAAGCCTTTAAATAGTCTTTCCAACCAGCCATAATACCTCTTGAAAGGGTGGGAATTGTTTGGAATAAAACCATTTCGTTTGGGATGAAAACCATTCATTTTGAAATCTGAAAATTGATGCAACAACTCTTAGTAATCGATTACAGCCTTGAGTAATCGATTACCCATACTCTCTGTCCAACTGGGCATTTAAAATTTAATTAGAGTAATCGATTACAACCTTGAGTAATCGATTACTCAACTTTGCTAAAACTGGGTAATCTGTTACTCACATACAGTAATCGATTACTTTGCACAGTTTTTGTTGGGTAATTGGTTTTCTCACTTATGTAACTTGTTACCTAGATACAGTAACATGTTACACACTATTTTTGAAAATTGTTTTGTTTATACTTGAAGTGTTTCAATTTTCTTAAAAAATAGTTTGAGTATTACTACTATTGTATATTCGAGAGTGTAGGATA
>NC_032010.1:8291606-8301146 GCF_001865875.1 Lupinus angustifolius | reverse complement strand
AATAGTTTGAGTATACTACTATTGTATATTCGAGAGTGTAGGATAGAAGTACATATTTAGCCTTAGACTAATTTGTCTGTCTTCATAAGTATTCTTCCTTTTCTTCTTTTTGGTGATGTTGGTGTCTTCATCAAAATCGTGCCAAGGTCAAGTGCAAAGATCTTCTTCACAAGAAGGAGTCAGAAACCCAGCTTCCCGGACCTTCCTCAGTAATTCAACAACGAGCATAGAGTTCATGGTCTCCACGAGTCCAGGATTGAGCAACCCATCCTCAACCTCCTTCGAGATTTGATAAAGGAAATACTGCTTGGTTGGTGTTTTCCCTTTGCCAGAACTAGGGGTCCTTCCTCCAGCAGGTTTCCCAGAATGAGAAATGGGAGTTTTGTAGATTCTTGATCTTTAATCCAAGTTTAACTCGGAAGTTAAATTTGGAATTGAATCTGGATAATCTTTCTTGATTCATCATTGATCTAGGAATGGACAATGATGTATGAATTTTTTTTACATTGGGTTTAATGCTAGATAATTGATTAAATATGCAAGGAATTGGTGTTTGATGAATTATCTAAGAATTTTTTAAACAAGGAATTGATACAGATGATTCGAAGAAAATGTTGCATCAAGATTAATAAGTTCACAAGTTTTATTGAATTGAATGCAAATACTGAAATTTGCTCTATCGCTCGAGCGAGAATCTCTAACTTGAGCGAGAGGCAAAAATTCTAAATTAGATATAGGCGGTTACACGAATGTGAGGGGGTTCCAATCAGTTTAAAGGCACTTTCTTCATACTTTCTAGAGAGAGAAACACAAGAGAGAATGTGGAAACGACTTTAGATCTGGATTTCTTGTATTTTACATCATTCCAATGTTGTAATGCATAGGATGAGTGACTAATTCTCTCTATGTTGGGATTGAAATGTAATCTTCTAACTCTTGTATTCTTGGATTCAATTCGAAAATGTATTTTGTTGTTTCATTTTGGAAAGTTTATCCTTTGCTTAATGCTTGATTCTTCTTAATTTCTAGATTCTTGATCTTGGATCCAAGTTTAACTCGGAAGTTAAACATGGAATCGAATCTGGATAATCTTTCTTGATTCATCATTGATCTAGGAATGGACAATGATGTATGAATTTCTTTTACATTGGGTTTAATGCTAGATAATTGATTAAATATGCAAGGAATTGGTGTTTGATGAATTATCTAAGAATTTTGTAAACAAGGAATTGATACAGATGATTCGAAGAAAATGTTGCATTAAGATCAATAAGTTCACAAGTTTTATAGAATTGAATGCAAATATTAGAAAAAGGAGGAATGATGAAAGTCAATCCCAACCATTTTTATTTTGTTTTAGAAAACCATTTTAAATTAACCATTCTTTTTTATAACCGATGAACAATATTATTCCTCAACTTTGTACATATCTACTCAATTTTCCGTTTTAGAAATTAGTATAGATTCGAATTGCTCTCTGAGGACGATATCTTGGTATTTACTAGTTTAGTTACTTGAACCATATGGTTCACAGGCCGTACCAAAACGACCAACAAGTTTTTGGCGCCATTGTGAGGGAGCAATGTGCGATTATATTAGTTTCTGAATTTATTTTATTGAGTAGTGTCATTACTTTTTTTATTTTTTGCAAGTAATTTTAGTTTCTATTACTCTTTGTGCTAACCCTTGTTGTAGTTTTCTCGTTCATGTTTTTGAGAGGAAAGGCTACTGAAGAATGATACAGTTTAATCCATAAATTGAGATGCCAGCCAAGAGTAACCGAAAGAATGCAAAGGAGAAGAGGAGGAAGGGTAATCATGAAGCACAGTGTAGCTCTGAACAATCAAGAATTTCAGAGCCTCAATTAAAAAAAAGGAGAACGCAAATGCTGCCATTGGGAATAATGAGAGGCCTAATCCTCCAAGGAGAACATTAGGTGACTATGCTATGTACCAAGGTCTGGAACACTATTCAAGCATTGTCATTCCACATACCAAAAGGACAATGGAGATCAAGCCCGCATATCTGAATTTGGTCAGTCTCACTAGTTTACGGGGAAAGATTATGAAGATCTGTATGCTTATCTGGATAATTTTTATGAGTTAATGGCGACAATGAGTTACAATGACAATGAGAGAGAAGTTGCATATATGATGCTTTTCCCATTTTATCTCCTTGGTGAAGCTATTAAATGGCTTAAATCTCACCCTACCCAAATCTTAACCAGCTGGAGTGATTTGGAATCCAAGTTTCTAACAAGATTCTTCCCACCAGCTAGATATGTACAAGCCAAATTTGAGATCTCAACATTCAGACAAGGTATAGAAGAGGCATTTTATGAGGCTTGGGAACGTTTCCAGATATTGTTGAGGAAATGTCCCAACCATGGATTCGAAGATGTGGAACAACTGAATATATTTTGAAATGGTTTGAAACCTGAGACAAAGATGGTACTAGATGTCGCAATAGGTGGCACAATGATGGTTATTGATGCTGAGCAAGCCACCAGGATTATAACTTATTTATCTTCAACAGATATGCAAGTTCAACACAACAGGATGATAGTATAGAAAAGGTGGGTGTTAGATTTCAACACTTCTTATGTTATTCTGGCTTAGAATAAGATTATAGAGCAACAGAATGGGGCACTCACTAAACAAATGACAAAGCTGCCTCAATAACTAAATGTGGTAAAAACTCCTCTTGTTCATCAACAAGTGTTATGCTATGAATTCTCTGGGGGTGATCATGCAACTGGTCACTATTCTATGCCAAGTGCTAATCAAGAGAAAGAAGTGCAGTATGTCAACAACCAACCTAGACAAGGAAATTTCTCCAACAATCCTTCATACAATAATCAATTTTCGCATGGTTGAAGGGGTAATCAGAATTATGGTTGGAGACCAGAAGCAAGACTATCAAACAAACAACCACCATTTCAGCAACCATTCCAAATAAGGAGAATGTAGAGAGTGGAGAAGAGAACAAAGAGAAAGGAACTGATGGAGAAAAAGAGAGAAGGGTGAGAAGAAAAAGAAGAAACTTCCACAACTGAAAAGTCTTCCTTATCCCAAAAATCCTTCCAAAAGACAAAGAGAGACAATATACAAGGTTCGTGGATATATTCAAGAACCTTCAAATCTATATACCTTTCATGGAGGTCATGGAACAAATGCCTCCTTATGCCAAGTTCATGAACGATTTGTTGACAAGGAAGAGGAAGTTTTCTAAGGAGGCATTGACACTTGAGGCTGGTTGTAGTGCAATAATTTAGAAGTATGTACCTGAAAAGACTAAGGATCCGGGAAGCTTCACAATACCACTCACTATTGGAGAATTATCTGTGGGGAAGGCACTACTAGATTTGGGTGCCAACATTAATCTCATGTCTTTGTCTATGTTGAAGAGTATTGGAGATCTGGAAATCAAACCCACAAGGTGTTGAAAGGCGAAGTTTTTTCTTCGGTGTGTTTTCTTTATTTGGTTAAGTAAGTGAACTCGGTTTTATTCTTTGTTCGCCATTTCGGCTTTGTTGAAATAAATTCCAATGCTAGTATAATGGTTTCAAGAATACTCCAGTTACAACTTACTTCTAATAATCATGTGAATAAGTTATTCCTTTTTTTCCCCATCTCGGCTTTGTAAGAATAAATTCTAACGCCGGTACAATGGTATCGAAGCAATCCCCTATTACATAATTATTAAGTACCTTTGAATACCATCTCGGTTTTGTGGAATAAATTCCAATACTGGTTTAATGTACAAAAGTGATGAATAGTTAGTTGTTAGAAACAAATAAATAAATAAAGAACAAAAGAATAATAAAGTTAAGTGACCTTTATCTATTTACTCCCTTTCGGGTTCCGTTTATTAACAAAACAAACTTCTTCCTTAAGGAAGGTTGGTATTAAAGAATAAATAAATTGCGGAATGTAAATAACAATAAATAAAAGTTAGTTAGTTAGCTTCATCACTTTTGTATATTAAAAGGTGTTTCAACAAATAAATTTATTGATAACACTTTACTATTTTACAATTTACACCTCTTTCAAGATTCAATTGTAGTATAGTGTAGGGTTATCTCAAACCACAAGGAATTGCCTAACAGAAGGAATCATATGAATATGTCAATACACAAATAATGAGGGAAAATATTTTGGTTGTTTTTGTTATTCACATAAACACTTAACAAGAAACATAATCTAAGTATTAACAAATTCTTGAGGAGACAAGATCACTTTGAATGATGAAAGTATTTCTCAACTTCTTATGTATTTGAACTACTTAGACAAGTTCTTATGTTTTACTTTGATTAACTCCAAACACCAAGGTCTGAAATCCTCCTTTTAGTGTATGTTTTAAAATGGTAGAATGATGATCACTTATATTCACAACTAAACAATACTACATCCACAAAGAGACTAGGTTGTCACACCCTAATCTTGGTACTCTAATATTGAAATAGTAATGAATATAAGATCTTAAGAAAAGTACGCTTAACTTGGCAAATAAACTAAGTAGTACAACTACTTCTTAGTTTATTTGTTAAGTGTTTGAGACAAGTCATTTTTCATGATTTCATGACTTGAAATCGGTTTTTAGGTGATCAATCTAAAAAGAGCATTAAGAACTTCTCAAACAAATAAAATTAACCAGAGCACCAACTTGAATGGTTAAAATTCAAATTTAGAATAAAATAAGAAGAAGATATACATAATCAACTTTCAAATGAAATTGTTAGGAGCATGAGCCATTCATCCAAGGATTGGATGCTTTAAGTTCCAAATGAGATTACAAAATGGATTTTTGCATCTCATTTGCCTTCTCCTTTCTCCTCTTGACTGAATTATAAACTACAAACTATAAAACTTACTTACAAACGCTTCTATGAACCGAGCTTTCAAACTAAGAAATAAGAAGAGAGAATTGTGTTTTTTCTTAAGGGAAGAAGTCCTTTTTGAATGAAGGAAATGCCTTCCTATTTATAGAGTTTTCCCTACTACCGCTGAGCTACTTGTTTGCACCGCTCAACAGTTGATCAAACCCTTCAGCATGGGTTTGGTCACTTGGTCAAGTAGCTTTGTCACCTTCTTAAGCTTGGCTCACCAAGGCTAGTTGTGAGCTATGGGACCAGCTATGGTGAGCTACTCCTGAAAAGCCTATGGTGGGCTACTTGAAGTGAGGTCATGCATGACTTCATGGTTTCTTGATGGCTAAGTTAATTCTGGGTGCTCACCGCTGAGCACACATGTGGCACCGTTGAGTTGTCTGCTTCAGCAGCTTGGGCGTGTGTCAGGCTTGTGTCTGATCGTTCCAAGCTTGTGTTCTGACTGTGTCAAGCTTTGTCTGGTGCTAGGCTGAGCGGTCAGGCAGTTCCGCTAAGTTGTCTGCTTGAGCAACTTGGTCTGTTCCAGGTTGGTTTGACTGAGCCGGGTTGGGTCTGACCGTGCCAGGCTGGTGTCTAGGTCAACTTAGCGTAGCTTGGTCCACGCTAACCTGTCTGCTTGAACACCTTGAGTTTGACTTTTTTTCTTCATGGACCATGAGTCTTTATTATCTTTTATTTTTCTTTCTAAATCCTATAAAACACATTAAAGAGAAATACAAACACAAATATACAAGATTGTGATATTTTATCCAAAAAGTATTCTTTAAGTTGGTCTTTCTCAATTATGCTTAAGATAAGTGCCATAAAAGTGTATGAAATTTAGGTATGTTTGGCACTTATCACAAGGATGACTCTGCAGCTTATAGATAGATCAGTGAAATTTTCTTATGGGGTTGCAGAAGATGTCTTGGTTAAGGTGGACAAGTTAGTATTCCTAGTCGATTTTGTGATAATGGATATTGAAGAGGATGTAGAAGTTCCTCTGATTTTGGGCAGACCTTTTATGAAGACTGCTAAGGTGAATATTGATGTTGATGAGGACAAGCTGAAAGTCAGGGTACAAGACGATGAAGTGAACTTCAATGTGTTTGAAGTAATGTATCCTCTGAAGGACAAGCAACATTGTTTCAGAGTAGATGTCGGTGAAGAACTATACATGAATGACACACATTTACACAAAAGCAGTCCTTTAGAGAAAGCTTTGATGGGTGCACCTGAAGGTATAAATGCAGAAGAGGATAATAGTACTGAGAAGTGTGTAGCAGATCTAGGTGCATTCTGAGAGGTTTCATCTCAGCAGGTCCAAACTAAGGAGCTAACCAAAACTCAGGAAATTGAAACTCAGAAGTTGGAAATGGAAATGTTGCCTTAACATTTGAAGTATGCATTTATAGAAGATGGAGGTAATAAATGGGTTGTTATCAACAACACTTTATCACCTGGGGAATAACAAAAATTGATTGAAGTCCTGAAGACAAATGATGAAGTGATAGAATTGCAAGATCCAACATCTTAAAGAAGCTGGATAATTAATGGACAAATGGTCAAACCATACTTGGGTGGTTACATCGAGTGACTCACCATAATCATCCACCTCGAAAACACATAAAGAAACAGGAGTCAAGCTAATGATGTTAAACAAGCGCTACTTGGAAGGCAATCCATCTCTTACTGTTTTCGTGTTGTTTTATTTTTGTTACCAATGTTGTTTTGTTGTATATAAATCATTGCATAAAAGACTTGCATAAACTCCACTTCTCTATCATGAGTCTATTAGGTATCAGTGGTCTAGACACGCCTAGAAGGGGGGTTGAATAGGTGTAGCGGTTATCAATTACCGCCTTTTGCACCCAAAACCCGGTTCTGGAGAACAACTCAGGTAATCGATTAACCAGTGGGCTTAATCGATTAAAACGTATCAGAGACAGAATTGGCAGATTGGCTTCTCGCACAGCAAGTTACCAACAAACAAGCAGAGAGACAACATATATTTTTATGCACAATTAACAAAGATATGGCACAGTAGCAGTATGCAAAATATTAGCTTAATATACGAATTAAAACAGATTGAATTATGAATGAGATTGAGAGAGAACAGCTTGCACAATAAGATTTTTATCCTGGTTCGTTTACGGGTCCACTTGCAAACTACATCCAGGCCTCCCCTTCTAATCTTGGGAGATTTCTCTTCACTATATTGAAAGCATTGTATTATTGCATACACCAATTCAATTACAAGACTCTAGACGCTTCTTTCTTGAATTTCAAGAACCTCTAACCTTGGTTTGACTATCCCTATCGCCCAAGAAAATGTTTCTCGCGATCCAGCCTCAGCCAAGATTCTCGCTCTAAATTCAAGACCTCCAAACCTTGGTGAATGTAAGAACAGGATTGCAACGAAGAGGGAGGGTGAATTAGTTGACTTAAAATTATAGTAACTTTTTCTGCAAAATGTAAGAGTTAATGTGCAGCGGATAATATTGCAGAAAAATAAACAAGTATAAAGTAAAGAGGAAAGGGAGAAGAAAGAGTACACAAGGATTTTATACTTGGTCACCTTCTTGTCCACCGAAGGTTACGTCCAGTACTCTTGCAGCACAAGAGATTTTCCACTAAATATTAAGAGTTGTAATTACAATATCTCACCCCGAGATCTCTCTGTACCTTACACACTCACTAATATTTATACCTTGGAAAACACCTTTCCAAGTCACTCTATCCCCTTTCTATTCACACCCTGTGAAAGAAAGATTGTTTGCAATGAATGAAGAATTACAACAATGGCTTTGAATTGCCTTTACAAGTATGAAATATTATATCACTTGNTTGAAAGTTTAAGAGCTCAGTGCAAAAGTGCAGAAAAACAGTGAGAGAATTTATGAGAGTTGTATGAAAGTTGTATGTTGATGTTGTGAGAGTTAGAGTCTTTATATAGGCTTTCCAAACACCCAAGGTGCCTTTCTGAAAGTGTAGGAGTTGTTTGGAGTGAAGAGATTTTGTTTGGAGTGAAGAGATTTTGTTTGGAGTGAAGAGATTTTGTTTGGAGTGAAGAGATTTTGTTTGGAGTGAAGAGATTTTGTTTGGAGTGAAGAGATTTTGTTTGGAGTGAAACCATTTCGTTTTGAAATCTGAAACCTCATTCAACACTCCTCAGTAATCGATTATTGTCTGAGTAATCGATTTTACCCAAACATACTGTCCACTTTATTTTTAAATTCGAATTTGAGTAATCGATTACATCATTTGGGTAATCCGTTACTCAACTTTTGTAAAACTGGTAATCTATTACTCAACTTTTGTAAAACTGGTAATCTGTTACTCAAATGCAGTAATGGATTACTCTGAGCAGTTTTAAGTTGGATAACTCTTTTTCTCTCACATATAACTTGTTACTTGAATTAAGTAACCCGTTACACATCTTTTCAAAAATTGTTTTAAGTATTTTCAAAGTGTTTCATTATTCTTTAAAAAATGGTTTGAGCATTACTACTTTGCATAAGCAAAAATTTTAGGATAGAAGTACATATACAGACTTATTCTAATCTTCTTGAAGCTTTAATCTTCTTTGTCTTCATAAGTATTCTTCCTTTTCTTCTTTTTGGTGATGTTGGTGTCTTCATCAAAATCGTGCCAAGGTCAGGAGCAAAGATCTTCTTCACAATCTCCCCCTTTTTGATGATGACAAACCAATATCTTCTTGACAATGTAGTTTTCTGAATTTACTAAGAGTAGCATACTTTGTGATATATCTTGTATGTTCCCCCTATCTTGTATGCTCCCCCTTTCATTTGGAGTTAAGTGCCTGGAATAAAGTTTGACAGAAAATACACTCTCCCAACTTTTCTCCCCCTTTTGACTTCATCAAAAAGTAGAAAAGCCAAGAGTCCAGCACAAAGATATATAGCATACATGATGTGTAGCACAATATATAAAAATTAATGTAGTGCATGGATAAGATGTTTCAATCAAAAATATCAGGAATGGAATAATCAAGTATAAAACATCATAAAGTAATTTGTCCGAAAGTATGCAGTAATAACTCAAAAACAATGAATAAGCAGAATTAAAAATTTGTCCGAATTTTGAAAATAATGCGTCCATGGAAGTGTTTTTCAAATATCTTGCGTTGGTCATCATTAGCAAGAAGCCTTGTTAAGTCCAGAGGGTTGCATTCCAAAGTAGTTATTCCTTGACTCCTTTGAGTAGTATTGGAGCGTTGTTTCTTTGATTTAGAAGAGGAAGCCATGAAATTGGGATTTTAAAATGTTAGGTTTTTGGTTTTTGGGAATTTGGGGGTTTTTTATTTGAGTCACTAATCACAAAAATGGTTGGTTAGAAGTGTTTAGAATCAAGAATGTGATATGAATGGACACAAAGATCACTCAAAACGGATCAAAAACAAGATTTTTAGAGGTTGGGAAGTTTTGAGAAAAAGAGAACACGAGTTGAGTGCAGAAGATGAGTTGAAAGATGCAGAAATTATATATATAACAGCACAGAGTAATCGATTACCCTCTTTGACTAATCGGTTAATCAAAAATAAATTTTTAAAATTTTCAAACAGCAGCTTTGAGTAATCGATTACTCACCTTAGGTAATCGGTTACTGAAACACACTGTTTCACCCTGTAATCGGTTACTCTCCAGTGTAAT
>NC_032010.1:8291019-8291506 GCF_001865875.1 Lupinus angustifolius | reverse complement strand
ATGTTAAGACAGGTAAGCTTCATCAAGAATGCCTAATTCAAGTCTAATTTTGTAAAAAGGTTCTTTTGCCAAGGGCTTAGTGAAAATGTCTGCTAGTTGGTTATGAGTATCAACAAATTCTACAGATACATCTTTCTTTTGAACATGGTCCCTTAGGAAGTGATGCCTTATATCTATGTGTTTGGTTTTAGAATGCATAATAGGATTCTTTGTAAGGTTTATAGCACTAGTAATTGTTGCTTAAGCCACAACACTTGGGCACAACAACTACCTCCTGCTATATATTCAGCCTCAGCAGTGCTTAGCGCAACACATGCTTGTTTATTGCAAGACCAAGAAAATAAAGCATTGCCTAAAATGTGACAAGTACCACTTGTACTTTTCCTTTCGGATTTACATCTGGCAAAATCTGAATCCGAATATCCAACCAGTTCACAAATACTTCCTTTTGGATACCACAGTCCAACTTCAGTTGTACCTTTTAGAT
>NC_032010.1:8290537-8290919 GCF_001865875.1 Lupinus angustifolius | reverse complement strand
ACACTAAACATAATATCAGGTCTACTTGCAGTTAAATATAGAAGAGATCCGATCATACCTCGATACTTTGATATTTCAATACTTTTTCCATTTTCATCGGTATCAATGTATGTGCTAGATCCCATAGGAGTAGCTATTGGCTTGCAGTCATCCATATCAAATCTTTTCAGTAAATCCTTGCCATACTTGGTTTGACTTACAAAGATGCCATTATCAAGCTATTTGATTTGAAGTCCAAGAAAGTAGTTCAACTTTCCCATAATGGACATTTCAAATTCTCCTTGCACATTTTGCCAAATTCACTACACAAATTTTCATTAGTAGATCCAAAAATAATATCATCTACATAAATTTGAACTAGTAAAGTATGATGATTTATTTC
>NC_032010.1:8289856-8290437 GCF_001865875.1 Lupinus angustifolius | reverse complement strand
CTTCTTCTTGAATGTAGCCGTTGAGAAAGGCGCTCTTGACATCCATTTGATATAGCTGAAAATTAAGTGAACAAGCATATGCAAGTAATAGCCTAATAGCTTCAATTCTAGCAATTGGAGCGAAGGTTTCATCAAAGTCATACCTTCTTCCTAATTGTATCCTTGGGCTACTAGTCTAGCTTTATTTCTAATGATAACACCATTTTCATCAGATTTATTTCTAAAGACCCAACGAGTTCCAATTACATGCCTATTTTTCGGTCTAGGAACAAGTTCCCAAACTTCGCTTCTCTCAAACTGGTTTAATTCTTCTTGCATAGCAAGAAACCAGTGTTCATCCTCGATTACATCATCAATCTTGCAGGGTTCCATCTGAGAGACGAAGGCCATGTTTAGACAAGCATCAAGCATTCTACAAGTGGTAATACCTTTACTTATGTCACTGATGATGTTGTCGATAGGATGATTTCAATGAGTTCTCCATTCTATTGGTAGATCTGAGTGACTGTGTTCTTCTTGAGAAGGTAGATCATCATCTTTTCTCATTTCTTCAGGTTCAGTTGTAACATCAACAATAGAGT
>NC_032010.1:8288883-8289756 GCF_001865875.1 Lupinus angustifolius | reverse complement strand
AAACATAACAAGCAGTGCTAACTGCATCAGCCCAAAAGTATTTTGGGAGGTTAGTTTCATTTAACATTGTTTGAGCCAGTTCTTCTAAGGACCGATTCTTTCTTTCTACAACACCATTTTGTTGAGGTGTTCTAGGAGCAGAAAAATTATGGTTGATCCCAAGATCATCACAGAATTCCTCAAAAGAGGAGTTTTGAAATTCTCCCCCGTGATCACTTCGTATATCAGCAATTTTTAGAGATTTTTCATTTTGAACTCTTTTAGCATAAATGCTCAAGGCTTTGAATGCCTCATTCTTATGTACTAAGAAGAGAGTTCAGGTATATCTAGAAAAATCGTTTACTATAACAAGAGCATAGTAATTTCCACCAAAACTTTTTGTCCTTGAGGGACCAAATAAATCCATATGAAGTAGTTGTAATGGTCTATCAGAAGAAACCATGTGCTTTGCTTTGAAAGAAGTTTTTGCTTGTTTACCCATTTGACAAGCACTACATAGTTTGTCTTTAACAAACTTCATCTTGGGTAAACCGACAACTAAATCTCTCTTAATAAGTTTATTCAAATGTTCCATGTGGATGTGAACAATTCTTCTATGCCAAAGCCATGCATCATGATTATCATTTGCTACTAAACATGTTATAGGTAAAGCAGAATCCATGTCAATCATATATATATTATTTATTCTTTTACCAATAAGTTTAGAATTATCCTTACTTTCAAAGATGCATTTATCTAGGTAGAACGCCACATGAAATCCTTTGTCGCATAATTGACTTATGCTTAGAAGGTTATGTTTAAGTCCTTCAACATATAGTACACCTTCTATAGTTGTTGATGGTGGCTTTCCAATTCTACCAACTCCAAGAATTC
>NC_032010.1:8287048-8288783 GCF_001865875.1 Lupinus angustifolius | reverse complement strand
CTTGGAAAACACCTTTCCAAGTCACTCTATCCCCTTTCTATTCACACCCTGTGAAAGAAAGATTGTTTGCAATGAATGAAGAATTACAACAATGGCTTTGAATTGCCTTTACAAGTATGAAATATTATATCACTTGCAATCCAATCAACTCTCTTTATATGCTTAGTAATAATGCTCAATATATTTGTGAAAGCTTTTGAAGCAATTACTTAGAATAAATTCTCTGTTGAAAGTTTAAGAGCTCAGTGCAAAAGTGCAGAAAAACGGTGAGAGAATTTATGAGAGTTGTATGAAAGTTGTGTTTTTTTCGTTGTGAGAGTTTAGAGTCGTTATATAGGCTTTCCAAACATCCAAGGTGCCTTTCTGAAAGTGTAGGAGCTGTTTGGAGTGAAGAGATTTTGTTTGGAGTGAAACCATTTCGTTTTGAAATCTGAAATCTCATTCAACAGTCCTCAGTAATCGATTACTAACATTGGGTAATCGATTATCCAAACATACTTTCCACTTTATTTTTAAATTCGAATTTGAGTAATCGATTACATCATTTGGGTAATCGGTTACTCAACTTTTGTAAAACTGGTAATCTGTTACTCAAATGCAGTAATGTATTACTCTGAGCAGTAATGGATAACTCTGAGTAATCGATTACATCATTTGGGTAATCGATTACTCAACTTTTGTAAAACTGGTAATGTGTTACTCAAATGCAATAATGGATTACTCTGAGCAGTTTTAAGTTGGATAACTCTTTTTCTCTCACATGTAACTTGTTACTTGAATTAAGTAACCCGTTACACATCTTCTCAAAAATTGTTTTAAGTATTTTCAAAGTGTTTCATTATTCTTTAAAAAATGGTTTGAGCATTACTACTTTGCATAAGTAAGAGTTTTAGGATAGAAGTACCTATAGAGACTTATTCTAATCTTCTTGAAGCTTTAATCTTCTTTGTCTTCATAAGTATTCTTCCTTTTCTTATTTTTGGTGATGTTGGTGTCTTCATCAAAATGTGTCAAGGTCAGGAGAAAAGATCTTCTTCACAGTGAAGATTCACTAAATCTCAATGGTGGTAAGACACCAAGACACAAAACCTAATGTACAAAACAGTATACAAAAACAGAGTTTTACTAAGCACTAATATGCTCAATTTACAACAATGAAAACTCAATGATTAACCCACACTCAAGTAACACAAGCCATCATGAATGTATGCAAGTTAATACAAAATACAGATAATGCAGAATCTTTCTCGAAAATCTCTAAATAGAATGCACGAACATGTAAGAAAGTATGAATGAGATTTAGCACATTAAAACTACATGCAATACATCATGAACAATATCAACTAAGCATGTTAATCTCTCTTTCGCACACATGCATCTCTCTTCTGCTTATATGATACATTAAATCACGGGAAAAAAATATGTTCTCTAATAGTTTCTAACATTGATATGCAATGCTTCACGTTTCTGCAATTTAACACAATTTATACAAAACGGATTTGGCTCCACAACCCATTTTTTCAGTTATGCAGTTAAAACAGAAAACACCAACTAACACGTTAATCAATTAAGACTTGGAGTTAATCGATTAACCATCATATTTCAATACATGATTAAATGGTAAACTACATATATGTTATGCTTGACACCTATACATGTTTTAGCAATTATGTTATGCCTAATACGCACATATAACATGTATGATTAATGCATGAACATATAATAAACTAGATGA
>NC_032010.1:8232833-8286948 GCF_001865875.1 Lupinus angustifolius | reverse complement strand
GTATGAATGAGATTTAGCACATTAAAACTACATGCAATACATCATGAACAATATCAACTAAGCATGTTAATCTCTCTTTCGCACACATGCATCTCTCTTCTGCTTATATGATACATTAAATCACGGGAAAAAAATATGTTCTCTAATAGTTTCTAACATTGATATGCAATGCTTCACGTTTCTGCAATTTAACACAATTTATACAAAACGGATTTGGCTCCACAACCCATTTTTTCAGTTATGCAGTTAAAACAGAAAACACCAACTAACACGTTAATCAATTAAAACTCGGAGTTAATCGATTAACCAACATATTTCAATTCATGATTAAATGGTAAACTACTTATATGTTATGCTTGACACCTATACATGTTTTAGCAATTATGTTATGCCTAATATGCACATATAACATGTATGATTAATGCATGAACACATAATAAACTAGATGATATGCCTCATGAATATGATATGTCAACATTTATGGCTTGTGAGACTTGCATCTAGGTTTACCTAACCTAGACACACTAACTAAGGCACACATCTCAGACTACTTAGAAATATAACTCTATTGATATAACCAAGTCTAGATATGACCCTTGAGTTCTAGGCATGTTGATTGTTGAGTCATCTTCAAGCTTTTACTAACTCCTTGTCTTCATCAAAACATCGGCAAAACATTGCTAGTACAATCCTTGACACTTTGCACTTTCAGAGTCAACAACTATAAGTGCATTTTGTCTTTTGTTCTTCATTATCATGTTATACTCTAGAATGATATCCTCCAATAGGGTCTGATGCACCAGCAACAGGGCTTTTATGTAGCATATTAGATTTAATATCCAAACAACCAATTCTAGATGAGCCTTGAAGATTTCACTGCCCACTATCTATGGCCTAGGGTCAGGCCTACATTTCTAGGGGAGGCAGGAGCTAGTGGACCATCTGGTTCTGATGCAGATGATGGTGATGAAGAAATGATGTGGTGATGAGCATATGATGAAAACAACAAAATGTTTCTTTTGTATTCAAGTTATTTATGTTTAAGTAGATATATGTGACTAAGTGTGTAGTTGTTTTTGTTTCAAGTGTGTTTAATTATGTATGTGTTAGTCTGTCTGTATGTAGTAATGTGTTTAATTCAATAAAGTGTGCATGTTTAGAAGAAAATCCAAAAAGAAATCCAATTGTGTTTTCATGCTAGAAAAAAGAATTGTGCAGACCTTGTGAATAGCAAGTGAGTAAGGTTCTGAGTTTGACTTACTTCGGGATGTGGATGCATAAATCAAACACAGACTGAATAGGTTGAATAATGAATAGTTCAATCAAAGGAAGAGAACCTTCAAACTGGTGAGAGTGTGTATCCAAACACAATTGAGTGACTTTGCTGGATTCTATCAATTAGCTTTGCCTGATTTTTGTGTCAATTGCCATTAAGCATGGAATATCATGGAAAATATTAAGGCCTAGTTTAGAAGAGTTAAGCTACAGCCAGAAAGCCAACCCTTATGAATCATGAATCCAATTCTTTGTAGCCCATTTGAGCTAAAAATTTCTTTTTGAAAATCATGCACCCAAGCCATAATGAAATACATCAATTCCCATACCCATGGAGAAAGATCATTAGTGCATATGTTTTTTTCAATTGTTATGTTGGGAAATGGATGAAATTGTGATTTATGTAACTAAGTTGGAAAGTGAATTAGAAATTCTCCTTCTTCAATTATGTGTGAATGATGAGCATGAAGCAATGAAAGGAAATACAAAAATGTGAATCATGCCAAAATAAGTGAAGACTCAAAAGAAAGAGTCAATTGAAGAAGGAGAATCAAAATGGTTAGTAGCATAAGTGATGATTTGGTGAAAGAAAGTGAAAATGGACTTCAAAGTGACAAGTGAAGGAAGTTTGAGTATGAACTAATGGTCTACTGCCTTCTTTGTATCCCAGAAAAACAAAGTTTCTTTGTAGCCAAGCCTCATTACAATCCTATGTCAAGCCCTTGAGATCCTTGATTGAACATGTGTACATGGTATAACTGAAATAAAAGGCAAAGTCAAATTGTATTATTCTAGTAAAGAATTGAGTGAAACACATCACATATGAGCATAAGAGAGTTCCTTTGATTGAATTGAATAGTTATTCTTGCTATCTTGTTTGAACTTGAACTTCATACATATTTTGTAATCACTTGGAACTTGGATCACTATGATCAATCATGAAACATATCTTCTTGAAAACGTTTTACCATGATTCTAGATGATTGATATGATTGGATTAAATTGTTTCAAAATTAGGTTCACTACTTTGTTTGAGTTGAATACATTACTTTGCTTGAGGACAAGCAATATTCTAGGTTTCAGGGAGTTGTTAAGTGTCATGTTGTGAAGGAATTCCATATAATTTTGGGCACTTGTTATGTAGTTATGATAAAAAATGTGCATAACTCTAAAGAATCTAGTCTAATAAGTCTTGCTTAAGAAGCTTACATGTTTTATGTCAATTTCAAGAGAATGAGGATTAGAAAGGATGAAAATTGAAGGAATTTGTGTAAAAGAAGCTCTGGATCTCTTGCCCAAGCCACAGGCTCGCCCAAGCATCAATTTGACCTCTCGCCTGAGTGAGAGGTTGTCGCTCAAGTGACAATTCCCATTTTTGGATGTCAAAATTTTTGTGTGTCTCTCGCCCGAGTGAGAGCACCTCGCTCAAGCGAGAAATACAGATTCAAAACTCTGAATTTCTCGCCCAAGCCATAGTTGTCGCTCAAGCTAGAAGAGTTTCTTAATACTAAAATTTTCTCTATCGCTCGAGCGAGAGGCAAAAATTCTAAATTAGATATAGGCGATTACACGAATGTGAGGGGGTTCCAATCAGTTTAAAGGCACTTTCTTCATACTTTCTAGAGAGAGAAACACGGGAGAGAATGTGGGAATGACTTTAGATCTGGATTTCTTGTATTTTACATCATTCCAATGTTGTAATGCATAGGATGAGTGACTAATTCTCTCTATGTTGGGATTGAAATGTAATCTTCTAACTCTTGTATTCTTGCATTCAATTCGAAAATATATTTTGTTGTTTCATTTTGGAAAGTTTATCCTTTGCTTAATGCTTGATTCTTCTTAATTTCTAGATTCTTGATCTTGGATCCAAGTTTAACTCGGAAGTTAAACATGGAATCGAATCTGGATAATCTTTCTTGATTCATCATTGATCTAGGAATGGACTATGATGTATGAATTGCTTTTACATTAGGTTTAATGCTAGATAATTGATTAAATATCCAAGGAATTGGTGTTTGATGAATTATCTAAGGATTTTGTAATCAAGAAATTGATATAGATGATTTGAAGAAAACATTGCATCAAGATCAATAACTTCACAAGTTTTATAGAATTGAATCTAAAGATTACAAAAAGGAGGAATGATGAAAGTCAATCCCAACCATTTTCATTTTGTTTTAGAAACCCATTTTAAATTAACCATTTTTTATAACCTAAACCAATGAACAATATTATTCCTCAACTTTGTACATATCTACTCAATTTACTATTTTAGAAAATAGTATAGATTCGAATTTCTCTCTGAGGACGATATCTCGGTATTTACCGGTTTTGTTACTTGAACGATACGATTCACTTGTCATACCAAAAAGACCAACATCTGGTAGAAAAAAGAAAATTAGGAACAAGTGTGGTCATATAACGACATTACAAAAAGATAAGGCACCTAAATTCGGATACTCACCAACCTCCGCCTCGAAAGCATGATCACCTTGGACTAGCTTATAACATGCTATAACCCGACCTGCCTCTATCCAAGACAGGATTTCATCTGCCACCTCACGTTCCCAATCATCCTGCTAATTGTAGGAGAAACTGAAAGACTTGGCAAGCTTTTGATGGATCCCCCCGTCCCAAGAAAACGGAAAATGGGGCTGACCATTAGGGTCATACGCCCAAGTATGTCGGGTACCCTGCACCTCCACCCGGAAGAACCCATTCTTCCGGTTCTTCATAGACCCCTCAAACGGTTGGAAGAGGGCACAACCATTTCTGGATTGGAGCAACGTCTAGCCCCAACGGCCTGCGTCATTCTCGTCTTTGTTGGAACTGTGACCAACCCGGAACATCCAGAAGAAGAGACGAAGGGTGCAAGGTTGCTCAATGACCTCACAAAATATCTTGAATGCTTGGATAAAACCTCATGAGTTGGGGTTGAGTTTTGAAGGGGCCACTTGAAGGTGTTGCAACACCTTGACGTACCACCCATCAAAGGGTATCCTCACCCCAATCTGTCGGCAGACGTATTCGTACATGTAGAAGCTTCACCGGTTCTTATTCTCCAAGAAGATATCTTGGAAAACCCGCTCCCGGTCAGAGAGACCGTACCATAAAATGTCATTTGTCGGACGAGTGAGGACATCTACAGTTGGGCGCTTATCCGTAGAATAGAAGGAGATAGTGCCCAAGACTTCACAATCCACCCACCAGTAAGTAGATTTTGGACCCACCATCTCCTCTAGGATGGTAAATTGGTCAGCACGGTTAGTGATGTTCCTCCTCGTGAGCAACCTGTCACTAGAAGAAGTGTCAGATTCCAAGTTGGACGTGTCATCCAAGACCGGACCCCACTTCTTGTGAAAAGTTGCCCGGTCTAACAATGCAACCTCATTCTCGCTCCTCTTCTTCCTTAGCTCCTGAAATAGGGAAGGAAATGAAGTTTGATGTGGTCTCCTCCAGGCGGACCGACTATTACCCGAGGAAGAGTTGAGACGGGCTCGCCTTTGGTGACAGGTCGCGAACATAGTAAAAATGGGTGGAGGTCCGGACAAGACCTCCAACTCGTCGGAACTAGATTCTTCACTGGTCATAGCACGAAAATAAATAAATAGGAAAGGGGAGAGAAATTACTGAGTGTTAGGATGAGAGTTCTGGATGAAAAGGAAATTCACTTGTCCGGATTCAGGAGACGATGCAAGCTCGGCAAGAAGATTTCAAAAAGAAAGGATAATGAAAGGGGAAGGAGAAGATCCCCTATTTATAGGGGAGGGCCTAGGCCCAAACCTCCCCAAAGCCCAACCCCAGGGGCACATCCACCCGTACAATATCACTCGAGAACGATCCAACGGTGACTCGAAAACCAAAGTAGGAAATCTCAAACGAACAAGCGCGTCAATTAGACACCTGAGGCCTCCAAATGAAACGTTCTTAACCTCCATGTGCTAGGCAAGGAAAGATAGGTATCATGACCTACCCCTACACCTAAATGCTACCCGAACCCATCACATCGGATTGTCTTGAGTCTAGCAGCCTGCCCCACCTTCGGCCGCCCTAATAAACTGAGGGCAAATGTTCCACCCCGGATAAATTTGGGTTGTTCCTAGCTCGTCTTGGGCACATACCCAAACTGAGTATCTCTTGTTCACCCGCCTAGGGCGGACCAAATCCACTATAGGTACCATAAATGCCTATGATTCATCATTAATGCATCTCTGACCTCACCATTAATGCGTCACTAACTCTCATTTAATGCGAGCTGACATTCCACCTATCACGCCGCCAACAAATTCTACCTGCCCCCCGACAAAGTGACAATTGCATACCTGCAGGATGGTTAAGAACAACCCAACATATCCTCATTGTACCCACCATGTATTAACCAATGGCCATACTCCACATCAGCCGCTCTAAACTCTACAAAAAGAAGATCCCCATACAAGAAGTATGATTAATTCTCATTCCCTCATTTATTACTTGCATTCATTGCTATTGCTCTAACTTCTCTCTTATTTACTTTCATTCTCTCTCTAGAAAACTACATACTGACTTGATCGTTGGAGAACATTTTCAAATACTTTCATTGGCGGGATAGACAGCATTCCGACCAAGACTTCAGATCACTTCAACTCAATCGGGCACTTGATTCCCACCATACTCGTTCAATACAAAAGAACAATAATAATGAACAGAATATAAATTGAAAGTATACAACATGATCCCTTGAGACACAACATTACTAAATTGAAAGTATGCAACAAAAAATTCTTCTTGTATACATGTATTACTAAATTGAAAGAGTGACCAATAAGGTGCTAGTTTAGTGGTAAGATTCACTAGATTACTACAAAAATCAAAAGGTCAAGTGTTTGATTCTTATGAGCGATACTCGTTAGTGGAGACAATCACACACCTTAAAATGGATTAGTTTCTTACCTATAAGATGATGCGATACCTTGGTAGTGTAATTTTTTTTTTTTAAAAGAATGAAGGTTGCGTGCCAATGGAAACAATGATCTGCTTACTGCTTCAGTTTGTGGCAGTAGTATAATGGAGTTTTTGGTGTTTTAGTTAGTATTATAATAATAATGAACAAAGTAATGCATAATTATGTGTTTATTATTAGAAACATTGAGTATTGTGCTCAATTTTGTTTTATCTAAAGGTAAATGTGATTATCAATCAATTATTGTGGTTGTTACTGATTGAATGTCAATAATTATCAGAAACTGTCTTAAGAATAATTATGGTTAGTTAGTTGCAAAATAAATGTGGAGTAGGAATAATGTATTGCTGAGGTTCGTATTTTTTAACTAGTTGCCATTTTGTATTGTACATGTTATTGCTGGACTGACATTTTAAGATGCTTAGTAGTGGGTGAGAATTGACGCAATAATATTGATGAAAAAATGATTTATTGTTGGAAATCAAAATTTTACTAATGGTGGGGTTTACCAAAATAAATTTTATAAACTCTTCTGAAGCCCCAAGAATCCTATATATGCAAGAACATGGTTGAGGAAGTACAAAACTAATTCTTTTGGCTCTTCTATGATTTGGAATAGAGATTACCTTTTATAAATCAGATTGCCTTAATATTTTTTTGGCTGTACCCCAAGAAATTAAGGTACCTTTTGAAATGTAATGTCAGTCACCTCCTTTCACGGTTTGTTATCAATTAAGCTTACTAGGACTGTGGTTACACAATCTTCTAAAAGTATGTTTTTTAAACAAAAATTCAAGAAGGATTTCAAAATGTAGAATGAACATTGCCACTTCAATTTTGTATATTCAACCAAAATAAACAATAACGCAATGCTAAATAAAAGTAGACAAACCCATTATACATACAACACTCAATCATTTGTCACAAACAAGCAAAAATAACCCTCAAAATATTTTGTACCCAAGTAACAAAAAAATAGCCCTCAAACTATAAGTTTGGATAGTTCCTTCCCAGGGCTAGGTTCCTATCCTCCCCCAATTATGAATCACCCCACTTACAAAATCAACATTGGGAGATTTTATAGCACCAATTAAGTTTTCGTCAGTATCAGTTTGGCAACATCATAGAAAAACTCCTTTAGGCATAGCATTGGTTTGGCATGATTTCATCAACTGAGATAAACTCACCTCCCTAAACCAAGAGAAAGGTACTCATGATGATAAACTGAAAATATTACACTCTTTAATCAACCCACCTTTTCCATAAATGTTTCAATCAAGGTTTGGCCATTGACTATTTTTGTTGTTGCAATGATCAAATCATATGCCATGCCTTCCTGCAAAACAAACCACATTAAGAATTAGGAGAAAGGAACCAAAAAGGAAAAGATTTAGACCCAAATTCTGGTCAATTGGATAAAGTGAGATAAAAGGAAGGAAAGAGTAATTAAACTTTCCAGTGAAAAACATAAATGGAGTTGTCCAATAATGAACATGTTCAATATCATATGGTAAACACATAACAAAACAAACATGTTATTTCTTTATGTATTTCACACGGCCATGCTGTTGGAAATAAGATTTGAACACTAGGACACTTGAAAATATATTTTCCCTAATTTTGTGTTCTCGAGGTCCTTATTTTGAAAGGAGTAACATACAAACATGTTTATCCCTATTTTTTGGTATTACTAAGGGTATCCCTTCACCTTTTGGATAAAGAACTAATCTCTTTCGGGGTGCGTGGCTGCCCTCCCAACAAGTGTCGCTATCAGGAATCGAACTTTTGACATTTTGATCTTTCTGGGGATCAAGCGGTGCCTTATGCTACTGGACCAAAGCCTTGTTGGTTGTTCATCCCTATTTTGAAGGCATTAAAGGGTGGTCCAGTGTATGAGGCTCTGCTATTTTGAAGACATTAATTATCATAAAACCATGTTTTCTTAAGTCCAAAATTGTACTCTTTCCCTTATTTATTTCTCAAAAAACATGTCTCCTACAGACGCTCTTATAATTATTTGCTTCTCTCCCAACATGTCCAGTCTCCTCCAACAAAGAGACTTTTTTCCTACTGGGGTGGCATGAATAATCCAGTCTAGATCCTCTCAGAACCAAATTTGGTTTAAGCACTTAGTCCAGTTTTATGGGCATACGTCTTATACAGTTTCCTTATGGTGAACTAGCTTTAGGGCAACGATCTTATCAGCTTCTAATGTTTCCTTCCAGTGTCATCCATATTGAGAATCACTCCATTGCATGTTTGACCTCTTCTTGAGAACCAAAGCTTATCCACCATCTCCGTAGTTTTTCTACTAGGAGTTCCGATGTTTCAAGTTCCTAACCTCAACCAGTTAAGCTAGCTTACCTGCGCTCCCTCATCATTTTTTTGGTACTACCAAGGGTATCCCCTCACCTTTTTGGGTAAGGAACTAATCCCTTTCAGTGTTCATGGTTGCCCCTCCCAACAAGTGTCGCTCCTAGGAATCGAACTCTCGACCTTGGGGATCCAATGGGGCCATACATCACTAGACCAACGCCTTGTTGCTTGCTCCCTCGTCATTTGAGACCCTTTCAGAAGTTCCATGTATCATAGAGAAATGTATCAACAACTCATCAGTGAGCCTAGAACTCTCTAAGAGTGAGTTCGGAAAACAATTTTTAGGAATTGATTTCTTTTTTAAATTTTTTGTTTAGGAAGTTATAGAATAGCAATTTTAACTTCAGAAAGATACAGCTTATTACAATCTTCAAAAGCAAGCTGCTAGGCCACACAAATTTACTATCAGAGAAGTCTGCCTACCTGATAGTATTTTATAGACCAATAGTCATATTCTGATAATTTACTTTTAAATTATAGCAATAATTGTATCAGTTAACACGGTGCATTGTGGACATTCAAAAACAGGCAACAGTTAACACACCTGAGCGCTGAGAAATCGAAGTGCAGAAATCTCTGCAAAGGTAACACCCCCAACAAAAACAACAAGCACCAGGGCACGCCTTCCATCAGCTACCCTGAAATATGCAAAGAGTCAGAAAGAAAAAAGTTAATTGGCAAAATTATAAGATTTCATCAAACACCAATCTCAAACATAAGCCACCCCCGTTCACATAGCCATCCCTTTCAAGAACCTAGTCACCAAAAACTATAGACAGATGAAATGTGGTCACCTGGGCAAGAGGCTAAGGTACATCTTCCATAAGTAATAGATTGTGGATAAAATAAAGTATATATAGCAAGATCTATCCGAGCCTTGTTGAAAGATATAATGTTAAATTGTTTATCTTAGTGACTTAGCAGAGACATTTACATGAAATAGTAAGCATTGAATGATATTTATATAGTATTACTATATTGATGATAAAAAAGGAAAAACAAATTTCTAGAAAACTAGCACACACAAAAACATACTTAGCTATACTGGTAGAAGCCCCTGATAAAGTGTCAAATGATGGGCTATTTGAGAATCCACCCTGCACAAGCAATAGAGCAAGCAAAACTCAATATAACTAGGAAGAGAGATGAACCAAATATTAATGAGGATTGAGGATGTAATTTTGATTTAAAAGCAGTATAAGAACTTGGAAATATGAAATGAGAAAGCACATCCAGTAAGAGTTGACAATTATAATATGAATTGCAGTATTTTCAGTAGGTCAACTTGATAGGTACTAACCCTCTTTGTTTCTAAATGAGGTCCTGGCAGCAGTTTCAAGATTTCTTCAACAGGACGCCTAAAAGATCAATTATCACAATCAATATTGCATGTGGTCAACTACCAATCTCACGTTAATTACCCAAACATAAGATTTCACCTTAAGATTTAATGCAATTAATTAACCCAGTGAATACATCTTCTGAAGTAAAAGAAAATGTATTGCATGTAATAATACAACAAAAGTGAAATGTGAAGCTTTGGATAAGTAAAAGCTGAGATACTGTAATTAGGTAGAAACAACTGTTTATTATCCATCAGCTTTCAATTCTTGAATCAGGCAAGGAGCTGAGCAACAATGATACTGCATTCAACTGAACACAATTACATTGGAATTGACCCTCGACTGAGAGCAATACACGGGAATATGTGCTAACAATGACATATCATCTATGGAGCTTTTCCTATTAAGTTACCTGTTGATAATACTACTGGATTCTTTTTGTGCATAGAATATGAAATTCTAATTAGGATGATTCTCCAATCCCTACTATTTAGGAATTTGACTACTGTATTATATCTAATCTAAATCAAAGAGGCTAAGAGAAAATTCTTGACCATTTCAGAAACATCTCTCAACTTCATCAAATTTCAATATATCTAATGCAAAGCATATAAAATGTACTGCAGTGAGTACCATGTACAGGAATGTGATTGTTGGCGTCTTTGAACCAAAGAACTAGGAGTTAAGAAAGTTAATTGACATGCTCAACAAGAACTATGAAGACCATTAGTATTAGTATAGAGATTTAGATTTACCATCCAGATCGAATGGCATGCTGGACTAGACGAATGCTCAGTGGTGCATATCCGGAGAAGACATAAGAAATATCATTGGGGCTGTCCAAGTTGGAAATCATTTTAAGCGTTAGTAAAGGACAATAATAACTCGATAACCAGAATATTGCATAATAGTAGTTTGTCGATAATGATGATTTAAAAGTCCCCCGAGACTTTTGCAAGAACATCATGCATACATCTTCTGATGAACCATGCACTAATGCACCAAGACAAATTAAAAAACTACAAATGCAAGATGTGTCATCATTTTTACTACAAAACAAATTTATGTGAACACCAAGGATATTCTTGTAGTGCAGGTAGCCAGAAAAAAGGGCAAGGAAGGCTAGAAATCTAGGAAAGGAAATTGCTGCAACAAAAATTGACCTTAACAGAGGCAGACATAGAGAAATGACTTTTGGGATGTGCGGTTCTGCATTTTCTACATTTCACAATGCACTAATATGTATACCTATTACCATGTTTCTACAGGAGATTTGAATTATGTCATGGACTTTATACAAAATTAAAAAAACATATAAAGGTTTATAGATGACATCATCTAGAAGGAAATTACTTGGCTGTATCAGTATCTTCAACCACAAGCTGCAGAGCACGTTTTATAGTAGGCCAATTGCTTTTTGTCTCCTAAAAGGTTCACATGCAAAATGAGGAGTTAATCAGGAATACATTTAAAAATAAATCCTTTTGTATGTATAAGTAAACAGGTGATGCATATACCTGCTTTTTAAAGAGTCCAGCTTTCTCTAAATTATTTAGCGTTGCTATGTGCTCAAATCCATAGCTGTGAAGTAGTTAGTGTTCATGGTTGCCCCTCCCAACAAGTGTCGCTCCTAGGAATCGAACTCTCGACCTTGGGGATCCAATGGGGCCATACATCACTAGACCAACGCCTTGTTGCTTGCTCCCTCGTCATTTGAGACCCTTTCAGAAGTTCCATGTATCATAGAGAAATGTATCAACAACTCATCAGTGAGCCTAGAACTCTCTAAGAGTGAGTTCGGAAAACAATTTTTAGGAATTGATTTCTTTTTTAAATTTTTTGTTTAGGAAGTTATAGAATAGCAATTTTAACTTCAGAAAGATACAGCTTATTACAATCTTCAAAAGCAAGCTGCTAGGCCACACAAATTTACTATCAGAGAAGTCTGCCTACCTGATAGTATTTTATAGACCAATAGTCATATTCTGATAATTTACTTTTAAATTATAGCAATAATTGTATCAGTTAACACGGTGCATTGTGGACATTCAAAAACAGGCAACAGTTAACACACCTGAGCGCTGAGAAATCGAAGTGCAGAAATCTCTGCAAAGGTAACACCCCCAACAAAAACAACAAGCACCAGGGCACGCCTTCCATCAGCTACCCTGAAATATGCAAAGAGTCAGAAAGAAAAAAGTTAATTGGCAAAATTATAAGATTTCATCAAACACCAATCTCAAACATAAGCCACCCCCGTTCACATAGCCATCCCTTTCAAGAACCTAGTCACCAAAAACTATAGACAGATGAAATGTGGTCACCTGGGCAAGAGGCTAAGGTACATCTTCCATAAGTAATAGATTGTGGATAAAATAAAGTATATATAGCAAGATCTATCCGAGCCTTGTTGAAAGATATAATGTTAAATTGTTTATCTTAGTGACTTAGCAGAGACATTTACATGAAATAGTAAGCATTGAATGATATTTATATAGTATTACTATATTGATGATAAAAAAGGAAAAACAAATTTCTAGAAAACTAGCACACACAAAAACATACTTAGCTATACTGGTAGAAGCCCCTGATAAAGTGTCAAATGATGGGCTATTTGAGAATCCACCCTGCACAAGCAATAGAGCAAGCAAAACTCAATATAACTAGGAAGAGAGATGAACCAAATATTAATGAGGATTGAGGATGTAATTTTGATTTAAAAGCAGTATAAGAACTTGGAAATATGAAATGAGAAAGCACATCCAGTAAGAGTTGACAATTATAATATGAATTGCAGTATTTTCAGTAGGTCAACTTGATAGGTACTAACCCTCTTTGTTTCTAAATGAGGTCCTGGCAGCAGTTTCAAGATTTCTTCAACAGGACGCCTAAAAGATCAATTATCACAATCAATATTGCATGTGGTCAACTACCAATCTCACGTTAATTACCCAAACATAAGATTTCACCTTAAGATTTAATGCAATTAATTAACCCAGTGAATACATCTTCTGAAGTAAAAGAAAATGTATTGCATGTAATAATACAACAAAAGTGAAATGTGAAGCTTTGGATAAGTAAAAGCTGAGATACTGTAATTAGGTAGAAACAACTGTTTATTATCCATCAGCTTTCAATTCTTGAATCAGGCAAGGAGCTGAGCAACAATGATACTGCATTCAACTGAACACAATTACATTGGAATTGACCCTCGACTGAGAGCAATACACGGGAATATGTGCTAACAATGACATATCATCTATGGAGCTTTTCCTATTAAGTTACCTGTTGATAATACTACTGGATTCTTTTTGTGCATAGAATATGAAATTCTAATTAGGATGATTCTCCAATCCCTACTATTTAGGAATTTGACTACTGTATTATATCTAATCTAAATCAAAGAGGCTAAGAGAAAATTCTTGACCATTTCAGAAACATCTCTCAACTTCATCAAATTTCAATATATCTAATGCAAAGCATATAAAATGTACTGCAGTGAGTACCATGTACAGGAATGTGATTGTTGGCGTCTTTGAACCAAAGAACTAGGAGTTAAGAAAGTTAATTGACATGCTCAACAAGAACTATGAAGACCATTAGTATTAGTATAGAGATTTAGATTTACCATCCAGATCGAATGGCATGCTGGACTAGACGAATGCTCAGTGGTGCATATCCGGAGAAGACATAAGAAATATCATTGGGGCTGTCCAAGTTGGAAATCATTTTAAGCGTTAGTAAAGGACAATAATAACTCGATAACCAGAATATTGCATAATAGTAGTTTGTCGATAATGATGATTTAAAAGTCCCCCGAGACTTTTGCAAGAACATCATGCATACATCTTCTGATGAACCATGCACTAATGCACCAAGACAAATTAAAAAACTACAAATGCAAGATGTGTCATCATTTTTACTACAAAACAAATTTATGTGAACACCAAGGATATTCTTGTAGTGCAGGTAGCCAGAAAAAAGGGCAAGGAAGGCTAGAAATCTAGGAAAGGAAATTGCTGCAACAAAAATTGACCTTAACAGAGGCAGACATAGAGAAATGACTTTTGGGATGTGCGGTTCTGCATTTTCTACATTTCACAATGCACTAATATGTATACCTATTACCATGTTTCTACAGGAGATTTGAATTATGTCATGGACTTTATACAAAATTAAAAAAACATATAAAGGTTTATAGATGACATCATCTAGAAGGAAATTACTTGGCTGTATCAGTATCTTCAACCACAAGCTGCAGAGCACGTTTTATAGTAGGCCAATTGCTTTTTGTCTCCTAAAAGGTTCACATGCAAAATGAGGAGTTAATCAGGAATACATTTAAAAATAAATCCTTTTGTATGTATAAGTAAACAGGTGATGCATATACCTGCTTTTTAAAGAGTCCAGCTTTCTCTAAATTATTTAGCGTTGCTATGTGCTCAAATCCATAGCTGTGAAGTAGTTCTCTCCTAAATTGTTACAAATATACAAGAAAACACTAAGTACACGAAAATAAAATCTGCTAGTATATTGTATGAAAGTCAAAATGGGGAAAATAGTGGGTTAGCCATTCCCACAGATCTAACAAACGTAACAAAATGAGAAAGGAACAGGGTAAAGGATCCAGAATCATGCAAGCTTGCCTCAAGTAGTCAAAATGTTTCTTTGGCAACCCAGAATTAGTGACAGAAAATAGGATTAGAAGCCGTAGAACTGTTATTAAAGGCTCCTGCTTCTGGATCATTTCTTCAATATACTCAAAGCATCTGCATAGCACATATATGAACTAACATCAGTTTCATAATTCATATTATAAAAACTTAAGCTAAGAACATGACGCAATCTGAGAACCATCATGCATCACCAGCCAGTCAACTGCACTGTGCAAACAGTGACCGAGATAAGAGTGCCGCATTAGTTGAGTTTTTTTTGCAAATCAAACCACTGATGCTCTAAGTTCATTTCCAAGTAATTTAAAATCCATTTGCAAAGTATAAGATGCTTCATCAGCATAATATATAAGAAGCTTTAAATGTTTGAAACAGTGGGATATCTATCTGGAGAAGTTATTTGTCATAAGTACTACCACAAGTTCCCAGCTTGAGCAATTAAGTACATGTCAGCAATTGGTATTTGTTACCAAATATGGTATGGAATTTATGTTTTGCACAAACAAAAATTTTAGGCAAGCAAGTCAAAAACAAGTGGCCATAGCCAGAAGGCCAGGACCAATTAACCCATCACAAACTTTAGCAAATGGCCACCACCAAAACACAGGATAGCCGAGTAGAGAAATTATATTAATTTGAAATGTAGACTACTGCCCAACATTTTAAGCTCTGCTGGCAAAATTAACTCACATGTCATAACTTTCAGACTCAACAATCGTATGTTCCATATCAAGCTTCCCAAGAAATGAAGGCTTTGATGTGAATTTTGTCAGATGCTGAGCGAGATTTATGTGTCTCTGTGAAAATAATTTAAAGCATAATATGAATTGGTACTCACTGTGGCAATTCTTTTAATGATATGTCAACACTACAACAAAGATGTTCTTACAGTTATCTCTGGCAAGGAGTTAAGCTTTTTCACAAAGTCCTTCAACTCAGAAACTGACTGTGTCTGGTTCATGGAAAGCAATATATTAGAAAGGCATTACAAATCCATTTTAATTTTCCAAAAGTTATAAAAACTTCTTTAAGTACATTTTGAAATTTTAATGCATGTGCATCTAACTCAAGCAGTAATGTGTATAATCCTTAAATCTGGTATTAATCAAGCATGCACACAACTGTATAATTAACTTGTACAGATAAAGCATAGCAGTAAAACTAGCTGAAAACTTGGTGTATTTGATCTCTAAAGAAGGAAAAGGAAACAACGGGATTTCAGTGTATTCGATGAGATTACTTGAACGTGAAAAATGGGTTTTGAAACAGTTATTTTTGCAAAATGGACAGTAAAATCAATGTCCAGGTATGCGACCATCTACTTACAGTAGTTGTCATCTCTGTGTAGTCTTGCTTCATGGATGTAGCTTTTTGACGCAAAATCTGCAATACTGAGGATAGCAACTGAGAAAATAGAACTACAGTGATAACGATCATTTTAATAAATACCCATCTCTCTGCCCTTGTTTGTGTGAAAAAGAGTGGATGTTAACTATTAAGATATAAGTATGATACATATAGTAAAAAAAGTCAACCTGGACAACAATTTCAAAGTTGAGATCCCGTATCTCCTTAAAAAGCTTGTCACTAGCACAGACCATGCAAGTAAATGTTATTCCAAAAAAATATTCTGAGCAAAATGGAAATGAAACAGAAGAGCTAGCATGAATATTAGAGAAAGCAACCTACTCCTGAACTCGAGGATTGGAAGAGTAACAAAAAACACTATATAAATCAATCTTCTGATAGAAAAAACAATGTCATCGCTTCACCAAATACAGAAAATGAAAAAATAATTTACCTTGAATTAAGTGGAACTTTAGTTTTTTTCCCTTCTTGTTGAAGACCCATAATAGATGCATCAAGCTCTACAGAACCATTGCTGACATGCAGAAACTGCAATTATACATATTCAGTAAAACAAAATAAAATAACGCGCCATTTTAACACTATTTACATAGTGCAATAATATTTTTGTCAAGACCAACTCATAATACAATAGTCCATGAAGCCTGTATACAACCCTAAAACTCATTGGACAAAACACTGAAATATGCATTACGAAAATTTCCATATTCTAACTTATAATATTACAAAGAAATAAAGGGAAAGAAATTATTAGGCTGGCCAAATTGTTTAGGGAATATTCTCAACAGAAAATCCTGACCAAATAAAAAGGTAATAAACTCTTGTGCAAATTTATTCATTCAAAAGAGCTAGACTAATTCTGTGTTAACTTGCCTCATCAAGTAGCCCCTCGTATGTTAACTGGGAACACAAAGGAGTAACCATGTCCACCTGCATCCAAAGCGTGCATATTTTCAGTGACAATCATTTATGTCAACACCACTTGTATCCAAATAATTGGAATGGTAGGACCTTAACAAGATATGAAACTTAAAGTGCAAATGGAAAATTAAGCATGGATATAGCAAGTATTCATTCATTCAACTTCCCATTTTGTAATCTCATATTCTCATTTATGGACAAAATCTTGAATTAACATTTTTTATGAATTAAAGAGATATCTGCAGGACATGCTCTATTTTAGAAGTAATGAAAAAAAATTACACAGTGCAGAAGCACCAAGTAGAAAATCCCAAAAGACGCTAAAAATTATGAATAAGACAGATGGGTCGAAAACAGGACATACCTCTCTATCCAAAAGGATTACTGTATTTATCTCTGGCATTGCAGTCTGTACAAAAAAAGAGCGAATAATCAGAGGATTGTACTGCGCATTTTAAATTAAATAAGCTTTAATAACTTCAGTTTTTTTCTGCTACACTAATCAACTTGAAGAGAAAAGCAGACTAGAGCATGATTACATCAGATGAGTTAACCGGCTCCTCAGTTTGCATTCGGTTTAGGATGTCTGCAACACGGACAGATGCTTTTCCTTTTGCCCTCACATTTGGTATCACTCCAAAAGAAAACTACAGGATATAGTGATTGCAACACAGAAATGAAAAGTTTAAGTAAGAGAACACACTGATCAGAGTAATTTCATATGATCATATTTCAGATAACAATTCTATTGGATTATCTGCTTTTTGTTTGATGTTGATTGTTATAATTCTAAAGCTTCCTTTCCTTGTTTCAAAAATATACAGCATTATGTATTCAAAAGAACCTCAAGTTTGTGAATGGCTTTTGCAATATGCCAAAGTGAGCCTGTATCACCATCAACTTGGCATTCCTACCACAAAGAGAAGGCAAACAAAGATAAGAGGTAGTAATTAGTCAAAGCAAATACTAAATGCAAGAGAATTCCAAAGCCAACAAATTATAACAATATAAAAGACTAAAGAAACTCAACAAATATATCAGCATGAGTAGTAATATCCAACATACTTTGTAAGCAAGATCAAGCTCAAACGATAGTACATCCTCATCCATTGGTACAATGTACAAGGGATATTCCCCTATTGTGATCAATTGATGTAATTTCTCTTCCTCGAGAACCTGAAAAAGAAAATTAACTATTTATAATGATAGATATAAAAATATCGCATTTTAACGGAGATGGATTCATTTCCAAGGAAAACTTACTTTCTCACAAGCAACAGTGCGACGGGGGACAAAATAAACATGATATTCTCTTTGCAATCCTTTTGAAACATCATTTTGAATATTTGAACATATGAATCTCATCAAATTAGGCTGAGAGCGCACAAGGTAAACCACTTTGCTGCAGTCAGTTTGAACTGGGTCAGCTGAAAGATGACGCAATTCAACTCCATGCTCCTGTTTGTTAGTTAGATGTGACTTCTCAATTGTAAATTAAAAAAGAACAGGTATTGATGAGGCATGGATATTTGACATGTGAGATAAGAAATATGAATTTAATCAAAATCAATTATACAACTAATCATCATTTGTATTGTATTCAGATGTAGGCAGAAAAATTTGCAACATAAGTTTTACAGGATTTAATTATGATGTACTGTTAGGGTATAGGTTTTTTATACTAACATTAATCATGCATTGTCACATCCTGAAAAATAATTAACTCTTCTAATAAGAATCCTAAAAGTCCACGCATATGGTGATATATGATTGGTTGCTAGTTTAAAAAACTTTACACTAACGATACATCAGAATTAAACTCATTTTTGGGGATTGATTTTCTACAAATAAACAAAACTTGGTAAATAACTAAGGGCAAGGTAATAATAATTTGGAGAAAAATGCCTTGAGAAGTGATGTCTGTATGATGAGGGAGAGAGAGTCCCCAAGCTTCTGATCTATCACCAAACACTTCTTTCCTCGAATCTACAAGAAGACAAGATAAAATCACAAACATCTATTCATCTAGTCCATGTTCAGTGCCACCATAATAATTGCAAAGCTTAAACCAAAATAAATGGAATAATTGAAATTTAAGCAATCATTTGTTTAAGCTTTTCTCATAAATAAAAGTGATTATTTTGATCAAAGAAAATCATTTCAGACAATTTTGATAAAAGAAAACGATTTCAAATAACTTTAGTTTGGTTGAGCTTTCACAAAAAAGCAGAAGCTGCAAAAAAATTAGGCTTAAAGAAACTGATTCTAAAAACTGATTTCTCAAGAAGCTGAAAAATATAGCTTCTCGTGAAGAAAGCTAAATTTCATTTTTCTACAACAACAAAAAATTATTTGCGAATAAAGCTTAGACAAATGGGAATGCATCAAATTCTAAAAAAATCACTTTTCAAAGCCTAGACAAACTGGCCATTAATTTGATTTAAAATAACAGCAAAACAGAACAAAAATTGGTGGAATTAAGAATCGCTTACATGTTTGAGAATGTTAACAAGCTCCTTCTGAGACTGTTCCCTGAATTGAACAAAAAATAACAATTATGGTTAACAAATTTGAAGGTTAAAAGGAAATTGTGCAGAATGAAAAAATTACCGAATGGATGTGAGATTAAGAGGGGCGTTGTCTAGGTTGGGAATTTGAGCCATTCTGAAATCTGATTTGTATGATACTACTCGTTATGAATTATAATCGCGCGAATCACAGTCCCATATCTTCTTTAACTATGAAAATCAGAGAGGTCAAATGAAAACTCATCATAAACCGGTTTATGTATGGGATTGTATATGTCAAATTTCGTTTCTGTATCAAAATATTTCATCTTTTTCAAACCTTATTGTTAAAATAATTGAGTCATATTTGCATATAATAATATTTATTCTTACTAGTGTGTATAGGTACTTCGTGCCTGCCGGCGAATATTGTGTCATACTACATATCCAAATTTTATATATTTCATTTTTTGAATTAAAATGTATTTGTTGTGTTCGGTGTACTTTATATTTTTTTTTATGTTTAATTTAAGATGAGATATGTGGTTAATTAATGTATTGGTGATAGTTGCTTAGGATTATATAGTTTTTTTGTAAAAATTAAATAATGTTAAGGGCAATATAGGAAATGAAAATTACACCATGAAAGGAGTTATTTCAAGTTTTGGCTTTATATATAGTATAGATAAATGGACTAATTGAAGTGATAACAATTCTCATATTTATACAATTATTTATGAATGATTATGATTAAAAGTTAATTAATAATAACAAAGTCACATAGAAAAAATGATTTTATTTTTAAATCTTAATCATACATATAAAAATTAATTGTTCATGTTAATTGTTATTGTTTCTCACACTATCATTTTCTATCAACTTATTATATTTATTATCGTATACAATTTAAGTAATATGTGATTTAATTGGTTGTACCCTTATACTTTTGACAAATTTAATAACTAATATATTATTATTATCACTATCTATACAACATTGAAATTGTTCAAAAACAATAAAATAAATAAATTTCAAAAAGGTCGAAAAACATAAAAGAATTAACTCATCTCTAATCATTCGTCAATTGACTTCAGCATGTTTTTTTTTAAATATTTATCAAAATAAATATATTTTAAAACCATGTATCAACTATGAATGTTACATGATATCTCTCAAGTGGATATTCCTCAATGAATTTGAGAAATCACTCATAATAAATCTGGTCAAAAATGATCTGAATATCGGGTGAGGTTCATTCATATCAACTTGTTTGATACTTCTAAAGACAACTTAAGTTTCCTCAAATGATTATTCAGTAATGTTGGACATTGAATGGATGTGAGCCTAGTCTTCTTATCCCTTATAGGCATCACCAAGTTACGAAAATGAAAATGGTGCAACAATGTTATTAACATGTCATTGAGTTGTCCAAACACACAAAGGATCATATAGACACGAACTTCATTAGAAGACACTTGAAATGCTCGAGCCAATGTCAAGCCCTTAGACGGTGAGAAGTTGGCCCTTTTGGTCCTCTCTAATGGATAAACAGAGTATTTTGCGAGGACAACTAAGAAATCAACCTCGAAATAGGTGGCAGTAGCTTGGAATCTAGTATTTTGGTTTACTGGAGTGAGAGAAAAAGTTTATATGACCTATAACATGCTCCGATAGTTTGAGTTAGACTCTAAGTTAACTTCTAACATTGATTTGATTGCCCTTACTCCATACAACTCACAACAATCAATCTTATGTCGATATGAGACAACCTAATAGTTAATACACATTATGCAAAGAGAAGATTGAGATTGTATATTGGTCTTTTTTTTTTAATATATATTGATATTAACTATATAGAGATTTTTCATATTCATAAGTTTGTTGTGGAAAGCTTGATCAACATAAAAAGAAATTGGGGATCATGCCTCAATCATCACATGTTCGTATGAGGGGAGAACACAAACTTTAGTCTAATTTTGCTTTGATATCGGCATTGCAAAAATAAATGATAGTAACATGGGCGATGAGTTTTTGTGAGTAAACGAGTCAGCGAAAATCTTTTTCCTTATTTAGATGTGTTAGACGACCAAATTGAAATAGGGTAGTGGACCAGTTGGAGAGATATATAACATTTGTGTATGTAAAAAATAGTTTTACTTGGAGATGAAATTAAGTCACAACTCATAAGAAGATTTTCGCAGACTAATATATGTCTACATTCATTAGAAAAAATACATCATTTCTTTTGTTTATTGTGCTCCATGGGGACTAATACATATCATTAAAATAAGAATGAATATCTCATTTGGTTCCTTAAGAATTTTGCATATACCTACTTATTCTTTAAGATTTGGAAAATATAAATTACTTACGGAGTCATTTGAATTATTTACGGACTAATTTGAACTTTTAATTGTTCAAATGCTAAACTGAATGCACAAGAAATATTTTTGGATTAAATTCGATATTAACTCTTAAAATAAATCTTTAAGGACGTTTTATCACCAAGTATAGTATAGGATAATAAATTTCATGGATATCCAATTTTTAGGGTTAAATCCTTTTCACTCGGAGTTCTCTTTGACCTTAATCATGAAAATTGACCCCATTTTGTTATAGTCCTTGCTAGCTAGAAAATAGGTGTATAAATACTAACTCGGTGTCGCAAACAAATATAGAAAGTAAATTTATCATCTTCACAAGGAATTGCTTAAAACTACCGTCCTTCAACTCTTTTAATTGTTTATCAGCTCAATAACTTGGGTTGTTTGTTGTATGATGCAAACATTTTGATTGTACTTTTATAATGGTAAATATATTCAAACTCACTCTGAGTTTCCACTTTGATTCTTTTTTCCCATATCAATCAGAACAATCAGTCCATAAAACACCTCAAATTGATTAATTGCTAATGTTTTAGTTTATTAGTTACTTATGCTAGAAAAATATATGTCTAGTGATTTTGATGCACAAGAATAAATTTATGACTTACAATATGTTGCCCATATATCTAGTGATGCAAGTATGCAAGTTGAGTAAAAATGCAACATCTCAAGTATACTAGCCACCAATGTCTTAGTTTATATTAACACTTTATCATAGGTAAGTCTATGTCTAATAAATACAATGATAAAATTAAGATATATGAACCTTCAAACATGTCTCTATATCTAGTAACACGTGTTATTTAGTTTGAGAGTTATAAAATCACAATATTAGTCATATGTCTAGTACCAAAAAGTGACATGCATGCAATGACAAATAAAATAAGTCTATGTCTAGCAAATATAAAACTTGTTGAATAATGTAAGTTTAGAATTCATTCAGAAAGAACTTAAGCAATTCATTCTAAGTTCACACAAAAGTTGATCAATACTAAAGCAAACATTAAGTAAAGACAAAACTCAAAATGGAAATGAACCTCTTTGAATATATTAGAATTAAAGATGGTTACATTGAGTTTGTGCTACATTTAACCCCAACTAAAAGATTATTATCTACTCATATCCACAAAATGTAAGAATGATATGGATAATACACTTATGGAGTGGTAGAACCACGCACAATCGAGTAGCGATTATCACCTATGATGTTTACACTTTGTTTCAATGAACTAAGTGAGTTAAACCCTTTAAAAAAGCTAAAAATGCAAGTAGAATTCGAAGTAGGAAAGTAGTGTGCAAATGAAATGGTTTAAAACTCCTTAAATAGTATTTTGTTGGCTTTTCTGCTCAACGCATCATTGTTGTGCTGAGAATGAGATCCAGTTGTCTGACTTGACGCTTGGTTTCACCAGTCTGCAGTGAGTGTGGAGTCTTAGGCTGAGTGTGATGTTTGGTCGAGTCAAGTTGCGCTGAGCATGGACTGTTGCATTGAGAGTACCATCCACTACAGTGATCGTGGAAGTGGCGCTGAGTGAAATTGTTCTATGTATAAATTTATTGTTAAATTATAGCAATCACACTCACAATAGTAGCAATGCGACATTGCATGTTAGCGAGTTAACATATAAAGTTAATTGAGAAAATGATAAGTAAATTGAGTGTTAAGAGTAATTAAATGTATATAAAATAATAATGATGATCTAACATTCCAATTTTAAATAAAATGTTTCACACAAATTTTAATTTTTATTAATTTAATATTATCTTTATCCAAAGAATAATTACACCTATAATCAAAGTTTAAAATTTTAATCAGGAAAAATAATAATTCATATTGACTAGGACCTAAAATTTTAGGTGTTTTAATTTATAATTAAACTAATCATGTATGTGACTTATCATGAAAGTCATTAAAATTGGAAAGAGGATGTATTTTATAAATAAAATAGGGACAAATTTCAACTACTCAAGTGAATTCCTCTTTCCATCTTTTAGACATTTTCATTACATTAAAGGATTAAAAGAGATAAACTATATATTAATATTGTAAGGTCAATTTATTATTTATCATTTATTTTCAATCATTATTAATTTATATTATAATCTTATATAGCCATATAATATTGTCTTTACCACGTGTCACACCTTCATTTAATGTACAAGACATGCACAAAATGTAACAAAAAAAGGTACGAACATCTTTCAGGGTCGAAAGTTCTTTCTCTACCTCCTACTCTTTAAAACTATGCGTGCTTCATTATTAAAAGTCAAATTCACCCTTCGTTGAGTTTCTCTTCCTCACGCGCTCTCTGTTCTATACGACGTCGTTCGCCTTCTTCCTCCGTTGAATCGCCGTCATTGCCATTCAGCTCCAGGTTCTCCTCTCACTCTCTTCGATTTCTCTATTATTTATCGCTCTAACATTCTACCTTGATTTCAAGCATATGTTTAAGATCTTAGAAGCCAAATGCATATTCGAATTCGCTACTATTTGTTCTCTCCTGAATTTTCAACCTTGAATTGTCAAATGCATTTCTACTACTGAATAATAGCGAGAGAAGTTGTAGGACTATGGATTTTGATTCATACGAGGGAGTGAAGTACTAAATTGAAAGAGTGAAGTTTATGTGTGAATGGAAAACAATGATCTGCTTGCTGCTTCAGTTTGTGGTAGTAGTAGAATGGAGTTTTTTGGTGTTTTAGTTAATATTTTCATGATGATGAACAAAATAATGCATAATTCTGTGTTTATTATTAGAAGCTTTGAGTATTGTACTCAATTTTGTTTTATCCAAAGGTAAATGTGATTATCAATCAATTCTTGTGGTTGTTGCTGATTGAATGTTAATAATTATCAGAAACTGTGTTGGGAATAATTATGGTTAGTTAGATGCAAAATCAATGTGGAGTAGGAAGAATGTATTGACGAGGTTCTTATTTGTTGCTAAATGAGTAACTAGTTGCGATTTTGTTTTGTACATATTAATTTTGGACTGGCATTTTAAGATACTTAATAGAGAGTGAGTATCAACGCAATAGTAAGGTTGCTTGTCTGTGATCTGGAGGTCATGCGTTGAAATCCTGGAAACAATCTCTTCGCTTGCGAGGATAAGGCTACGTACATCTAATCTACCAGAACCCACTAGGTGGGAGCCTTGTACATTGGGCCACCCTCTTTTTAAGATACTTAATACCATAGTCACATGCTGAACTTTGAATGCTATTCTACTTGTATTGAACTGAAATTCATTTACTGTTGTTTGTTATGTTTCCGTTTTATTAATGTTAGGTTTTGACTGTTGCCATTTAACCTAAGGTTAGTGGGACAAAGCCTTGACTGTTGTTGTTGTATTTGTAGTTTAAGTAAAAGCACTGGTTCCCTTTAGGTGACACTGGAGCTGGATTTAGAGGTATTATTTTCTTTGATCTTCACTCCTGAGTTTTGTGGCCTTGAAATTGTTAAGGGCATGTGCGAGATAGATGGTAAAGGCCATTTTGTTTGAAATCTTACAGTTCAGTTTTACTAATTAAACTTCCTAACTGTTTTTCTAGGTGGGGGGCAACAACTTTTTAACCAATTGGGTTTAGGTGGAGCTAATTGGGCTGTTAATTTCTTTCAGAATCAATTGTATATTCTTTATACATCACTTCATTTGCCTTTATTAGAGAACAAGTGTTAAATTGGAACTCTGTTTCAATTAACTTGTTAAGAGGGAATTAGTTAAAGCTCTAACTGTTTTAACAATTATCTCAAACAGTTAGTAGCTTTGGTTCAGTTACTGGTTGTTGCAGTAACTGATTCAGTTACTGGTTGTTGCAGTAACTGATTCAGTTACTGGTTGTTGCAGTAACTGATTCAGTTACTGGTTGTTGCAGTAACTGATTCAGTTACTGGTTGTTGCAGTAACTGATTCAGTTACTGGTTGTTGCAGTAACTGATTCAGTTACTGGTTGTTGCAGTAACTGATTCAGTTACTGGTTGTTGCAGTAACTGATTCAGTTACTGGTTGTTGCAGTAACTGATTCAGTTACTGGTTGTTGCAGTAACTGATTCAGTTACTGGTTGTTGCAGTAACTGATTCAGTTACTGGTTGTTGCAGTAACTGATTCAGTTACTGGTTGTTGCAGTAACTGATTCAGTTACTGGTTGTTGCAGTAACTGATTCAGTTACTGGTTGTTGCAGTAACTGATTCAGTTACTGGTTGTTGCAGTAACTGATTCAGTTACTGGTTGTTGCAGTAACTGATTCAGTTACTGGTTGTTGCAGTAACTGATTCAGTTACTGGTTATTGCAGTAACTGATTCAGTTAGTTAGAGGGGGTGACTTGTTGTTCATGTCACCTCCCTTTGCTTCTGGTTTAGTTTGTTTCCCCTCTGCTATAAATAGGGATATGCTTTGTACTTTGTAATTCAACAAAATTACATTACAAAATAAAGATTTCTATTAAGAAACTTTTTCTTCAAAATCTTCTTTCTTTTATCTTTTTACATGGTATCATTTGCTTTAATGACCACTGCCTCAGATCCTTCCTCTCCTCCTCCATCACATGCTTCTGCTCCTCCAATTAGAGCCCTTTCCCCTTCACTATCTCTTCCCATTCCACAAACCAAACTCAGTGAGAAGAACTACCTCACTTGGAGTCAATTCATGATTACAGTCCTCAAGTCCAACAAAGCAATCAGATTCATTCATCCTACTGAAATTCCCCCCAAATTTCTTTCAGAATTTGATAGGACTCAACACCATATCAATCCAAACTTCCTTAGTTGGGAAGAACAAGACCAAACAATCTTCTCTTGGATCCTCAATTCCATTTCAGAATCTTTACAACCAAGAGTTATTGGTTGACCTCATTCTGCCAAATCTGGGATGAACTCTATGCTTTCTGCAACGCTCATACTAAAGCAAGAAGCAGACAGTTAAGAGCTCAACTGGGCACAATTTCTCCAGGCTCTCTCTCACACCATCTTAGATTATATTTCCAAAATCAAGGTTATTACTGACTCTCTTGCCTCTATAGGCACCTCTATTCCATAGCTGAACATATAGACTGCATTCTTGATGGCCTTGGAAGAATTTCAATCTGTGATCACAACTGTTGAAATCCATATTGAGCCTCCATCCATTAATGATCTGAAGCAATTCTTACTCACCTTCGAATCACGACTCCTCAAGAACAAACACAATGCCATTTTTAATGCCTTGTCTGCCAACATTGCAACTGTCCCATCTTCAACTCAGTCTCCTGATTCAGTTCCAAATCCAGGACACTTTCCTACAACTTATTCCCAACCAAGGTCTCCCTCTAACACCAGATATGACTCCATGCCACAATCCTTCTTCAATGGACTACATGGTGGACGTTCTGGACGAAGAAATGGTAAATTTTCAAGAGGAGGAAGATCTTCAAGTCGGTTTGGCAGTTCTTTCTTCTGCACCTATTGCAACCGTCCAGGCCATGACCTAGCTTAATACGAATTTGCTCATCATGACATACCAAATCCCTATCCCTATCATCCATACCCATCTCAATTCCCACACACTCCACCTCATCCTACCTACTTCAGAAGCTCAAGACCTGACCCAAATCCCCATCCCACTAACCACACAACCCATGCACTGGCTACAATTCCCCTTACTCTACCCCTTAATCTTCATACTACCCACCTACTAGCTACAATCTAAGAACCCCTTTTCCACCATATGCCACCAATGCCACTCCACATCAACCTCACAACAGAGCCCCACCATATGCTATGAATGTCACCACTGAAGACTTCGAATCCAAACACCCTTTCTAGTTTCCAGATTCAGGTGCCACAAACAGTGGCAGATCTTGAACAAAATTTTAGAGGGGGCAACAATATTTAATTAAAATTAATTAAATAAATAGAAAAAATTTCAAATTTGAATGGCTAATGATACCAAAAATAAAATATTGCCATTGACATATTGCTCACTGAAAGTCACACGATAAAATTTTTGGACAAAAATATATATATATATATATATATATATATATTATCAATGCATACATAATTTTTTCATAAAGTGTCAAATCATTACGAAGTCATATTATGAGCAACCATCAACATCTAAACATGCAAGGGAACTTGATTCATTATATATAATTTTTAGAATGACCACACAAGTTGCACTATATTTATTTATCTAGCCACAAATTAAAGAAATATATGAGCTCTCACTAGTATCTTGATAAAGACGTCATTTGGGTGTAGGTAAAAAGAGTACATCTCCTCCAAAAAATGTGTCTTTCTATGCGTCACATTTTATAATTTTAAAGTTTAATAATGAAATATCTTTTTGGCCAAACGTACTAAATGACACATAAAATGACACTTTGTGGGACAACAAATATGTTTCAGCAGAGTAAAAAAGTAAAAAAAATAAAAAAAAATCCAGGAGGGGCAGCTGCCCCTACCCGTCCCTTCCATGCTCCGCTCCTGGCCACAAATCACATCACCTTTGACCCTTCCCTGGTTCATCGTCCAACAAAACAATATGGCCCAGAACATCTGTATATGGGTAATGACACTAAAGCTCCTATTTGTTACAGTGGCACCACTTCTTTTGTCTCTCCTATTAATTCAAAATTTTCACTTTCTTTACAAAACTTACTTTTAGTTCCAACCATAACTAAAAACTTGATAAGTGTCTCACAGTTTGCTAAGGATAATGCCTGCTCTTTTGAATTCCAACCTAATGAATGTTTTGTCAAAACATAGGGTTCTAACATAATACTCCTCAAAGGGTCTCTCACCTCAGAGGGTTTATATGTTTTCCAGAGTCTGTTTCCAAAGAAGTCAACCGGCTATGCATCTATTTCCAGTCCAGATGACAAGCTCAAATCCACAGCTTTAGCTAGTACTATTCTAGGAATGATTCCTCATTTGTTTTGTGGCATTGCCAGTTAGGACATGCCCGTACTACTAGTGTAAACAAAGTATTATCTCAATATAATATCTCTCAGTCAAACAAAACAAATTCTGATTTCTGCAATACTTGTTGTTATGATAAATTCATAGAGTTCATTCACCTAAATCTACTTGCACTTACTCTAATCCCTTTGACTTACTTTATCTTGATTTGTGGGGTCCTGTACCAGTCCTATCTGAATATGGTTTCAAGTATTATTTGTCTATTATTGATGTCAAAACTAGACACACCTGAATATATCTCCTAAAACAAAAATCTGAAATTATCACTATCTTTAAACAGTTCCTTAAGTTTGTGCATACTCAATTTTACAAAAGTATTAAGGCTGTTCAAACCGATTTGGGGGGTGGGGGGTGAATTCAGACCCTTTACTTCCTATCTTTCTAGTTTAGGCATTAGTCACAGATTATCCTACCCTCGTACACATCACTAGCAGGGTACCGTAGAGAGAAAACACAGACACATTGTTGAAACAGGGTTAACTATGTTAGCTCATGCTAGTTTGCCTCTAACTTTTTGGGAATATGCTTTTACCACTGCTGTTTTCCTAATAAATAGACTGCCATCCCTTACTCTTAATTACAAATCACTATTTTTTCTTCTCTTTGGGACCAACCCTTATTACAATACATTAAGAGTTTTTGGGTGTGCTTGTTTTCCCTTACTTAGACTTTACAACACACACAAACTTGATTACAGATCCACAAAGTGTACTTTTTTGTGATATTCATCAATTCATAAGTGATATAAATGTTTGTCTAAGGATGGTAGGTTGTATATTTCAAAGGATGTTATCTTCAATGAGTTTGTGTTTCCCTTCAAAACCTTGTCTCAAAACACATCATCTGTCTCAAGCCCATTTAAGGATCACATTTCTCAATCCTCTACTATTCACCATTTACCTCATCCTTGTCATACACCTCCCACTGCCACCACCAGTAACATGTTCTCTTAGTCTACTCAAAATGGCCTTACTCAAGGATTATCGTCATCTAGTCTAGTTTCTCCTATTTCCCTTTCCCCTATGGTTGAAAGTGTTCCTACAAACTCATCTGAATCATCCACTCTCCCCACCTTATCCCCTCTACCTATCTTGCCCATTCCAACCTCCTCTCATCCTATGACAACTATGTCAAAAGCTGGAATAAATAAATCCATTCTTCCCAGCCTTGCCAGTCTATTCCTTGTTCAAACTAAACCCTCAACTCCCAAAGAAGCCTTGCTTGATCCTGTCTGGAAAAGTGCCATGCAAGAGGAGTATAATGCTCTTCTTAAATTGGGAACTTGGTCCTTAGTTCCTCTACCTCCTCACAAGAAGGCAATTAGGTGCAAATGAGTTTTTAGAATTGAAGAAAATCCTGATGGTTCCATCAATAAATACGAAGTCAGACTTGTGGCCAATGACTTTCATCAACAACAAGGTATTGACTACAATGAGACTTACTCACCTGTAGTCAAACCTGCTACTATTAGGAAACTTCTCACTCTAGCTGTAACCTATGGGTGGATTATTCAACAACTTATATAAATAATGCATTTCTTAATGGTGTTCTACATGAAGAGGTATACGTGATTCAACCTACTGGATTTCAGAATGGTGATAATAACAATGTCTGCAAGCTGCACAAGGCTATCTATAGACCTAAACAAGCCCCTAGACAATGGTTTCAACAGGTAAAAGGTACTCTAATTCAGCAGAGATTTCAGAACAGTAAATGTGACAATTCATTGTTCATTTCCATCACCAATACCCATCAAAAATTTATCTTGATGACATTATTGTTACTGGACCATCAAGGTCAACAATCTCTCAACTAATTTATAAGCTTAGCTCTCTGCCTTTGTTCTTAAAAAGCTTAGGAACTTGGACTATTGTATGGGTATTGAGGTTAAACATTTGCCAAATGGATCCTTGTTTCTTTCCCAAACAAAATATATCAAATATCTCCTTAGGAAAGCAAAAATGGACTCTACTAAACCTAGCATAACACCTATGGCAACTACCTGCAAGTTGTCTAAAAATGACTCCAAACTCTTTGACAATCCCACTCTGTTTAGATCAGTAGTTAGAGCACTTCAGTATGCTACAATAACCAAGCCTGATCTAGCCTATAGTATTAATAAAGTTTTCCAATTTATGAGTCAGCCCCTTGAACAACACTGGGTTGCAATAAAAAGGATCCTAAGGTATTTGCAAGGAACCACTACTTTTGGAATTCATCTTAAGGCTGCTGCAACTCCCACTCTCTGCCTATTCATCTGACTGCCTTATGTGATGCAGATTGGGTCACAGATCTTGATGATAGGAAGTCTATATCAGGGGCTTGCTTATTTGTTGGCCCCAATATCATAACTTGGTGGTCAAAGAAACAACAGATAGTTTCCAGATCCAGCACTGAAGCTGAATATAGAAGTCTTGCTTTAGCTTCTCTAGAAATGATTTGGGTTGAGTCTTTATTTGCAGAACTCAAGGTTCCTCATCAAGTTCCTCTCATTCTCTGTGACAATTTAAGCACAGTTGCTATGGCTCATAATCCTGTTCTCCGCAACAGGACCAAGCACATAGAGTTAGACCTCTTCTTTGTAAGGGATAAAATTCAAGCCAAGTCTATTCAAGTGAAACACATCCCCTCTGATTTTCAGACAGCTGATATACTCACCAAGCCTCTGGCTACTGCTAGATTTCTAGCTTTAAGGAAACAACTCAGAGTAGTTGACTTAGCCTCTCTAGTCAAACTACCCTCAGTTTCAGAGGGTATATTAGAGAACAATTGTTAAATTGAAACTTAGTTTCAATTAACTTGTTAAGAGGAAATTAGTTAAAGCTCTAACTGTTTTAACAACCATCTCAAACAGTTAGTAGCTTTGGTTCAGTTACTGGTTATTGCAGTAACTTATTTAGTTAGTTATAGGGGTGACTTGTTGTTCACGTCACCTCCCTTTGCTTTTGGTTTAGTTTGTTTTCCCTCTGCTATAAATAGGGATATGCTTTGTACTTTGTAGTTCAACAAAATTACATTACAAAATAAAGACTTCTATTAAGAAACGTTTTCTTCAAAATCTTCTTTCTTTTATCTTTTTACAGCCTTTTATTCTTATGCATTATGCTGCTGGTTGGTGGTACAATAAAATTCTGTTTTGTAGGTTTTCAGTTTCAGTATCATCTTTATGATGTGAGTAGAATGTTGTTTACTGTCGCCATTTGTAGGAATAGGTTTTGACAATCCCTGCATCTTCTTTCAATGTTTTTGTTGCCTAGAGTCTATAACCTAGTGCACATTAAAGTCTTATGTGTTAGCATCTTGTCATTTTGCATAAGAGTTCTAATGATCCTTTCCAGTTAAAATCCAGAGAGCTCTTTTCATTCATTTTGGGTGCAATGGGGATTTTAAGATTGTTCGTGACTTTTATATTAAGGGAATTTGAGTTATTCGTTGCAGGTAAAATTGTGGGTTTGCTAGTATGAGTTAATCTTATATCTTCATGGTGCGTGGAGACATCCAAGGCTTAATATGGGGATTTTTGACGAGCTACCTTTGCCTTCAGATAAAGCTGTAAGTTTTACTTCGTTTCTTTTTAGTTTTGTATTCATGATGATTTCTCTGTCTCTTCAAGTGGTCAATTTTAAGATCTTTTGGGATTACTGTTGTAACAGCACTCATAGATTATTAGAATGGGAATGCAATTTGTGGGAAAAGGCTTTTGTTGATGCTGATAAATGTTAAAACAACCTTTCTTGGCAATTTTTTTACCTCAAGTTATAAGTTTCTTAACATTTCCTACTTATATTGAACTTGTTATTTATTCTGGGATGCACTTATCGTGCCACTGAAATGATGTACAACATTTACCTTTTGGGATTTTTTTTGAAATCATATCCCACATGAATTACTTCAAAACGAGGGAGCAGTAAAACCATTAGGCCCCGGAATTTTAGCTTTCCAAGATTCAAACAGCCTCTTGAGTTTCCTCTTCTTCAAAAGTTCATTCTAAGCAACATGGGTTTTCTTGAGAGATAGGTTAGCATTTAATAAATGGATTTTTTGTATCCGTATCGTAGTTTTTAAACATTTGTTTTCTGGAATGTTTGCGTCATCATTTTGGATAAATTGGACATACCCATAACCATGCATCATGGTCTGGTTTTTAATTCTTATTCTTTTATCCATTTCTGTTTGACCTGGGTTTTCTGATTTCTTTCTTCCCTTTTCTTACACTCTCCATTTGAATACAGTATTTGAAAGATCAATCTATAATAGACGAGAGTCTGTGTGCTTCATTTGAGTCTCTAAATAATTGTCTCTGTTCTCCATTTGAATGCAGTATTTGAGAGAAGATCTCTCGAGAATTGATGAGACTTGGACTGCTGCACGTTTTGATTCATTACCTCATGTTGTCCACATTTTGACATCAAAAGACCGTGACAATGCTGCCCAAACTTTGAAGGAGCAAAGTGATGTTGTTGAGGAAGTTGTAGATGAAGTAGTACAGTCTTATCATAGTGGTTTCAACAGAGCCATCCAAAACTATTCCCAGGTTTCTTAAAATTTCAATCTTTATGATTATTTTGATAAGGGGGTGAGCCTTGGCATAGTAGCAAGGTTGCTGCCTCGTGAGTTGTGACCTTGAGGTCTTGTGTTCAAATCCTGGAAACAAACTATTTTCTTTATTTGGCCACTAAGCCATGATGTAGTGAACACTTACTATGGTTACAATGTAATGCATTAAATTAAATGCTCAATATTTGTTTCCTTATTCTTTCATAGAACTTCCTATATAATGAAACTAAAGATATCCTTTTAATGACAGTCCAACACTAAGATGTAACTTTTTAAAAATGCAAGATGAAAACGAGCTATGGGACATGAAGTGTGACCACCCGGGTTAAAGTCCCAGAAGTGCATTTCCCTCCTTAAAAAAAAATTTGCCTATAGAAAACCCAAGTAAATTAAGTTTATACTGTTAGGTTACTTTTAAAATGAAATCTTAATTATTGAGTGTGATACTCTTATTAAAAAATGAAAAAATAATTCACTGCTACATAATATTAGAGATCACTAAGCCTTTGTATTGGTTATTTTTACTGTTTCAGTTTGTTAAGTTGTTATAACAAACTGAGCCACGTGCTCTCCCTTTAATCTCTTTAAATAAGAGGTTATCTCTTTTGTAATGATTCAATAAATTGAATATACAAAATTAAGTAACTGCAAAATTAAGAAGCAGTTATTTCTTCAGAATTTTTCATTTGCCATCTCCCTTTCTGATAAAGTTTTTGTTATAAGATAAGGATAAAATAAATTCTTAATGATAATAGTTAATGGATATGATATATGATAGAGTATTATGATGTTTTTTGATCCATGTAGTTGACTCCTACCTAGTGGGACTAAGACTTGGTTGTTGTTGACTTGTTGTAGTTGTAGTTGTAGTAGTAACATATTTTATATGTCTCTTCATTTCAAGCACTTGTGGTTAGACATTTGTTGATTTAATTCCACTGCTCATGCTCATATTTTTTATTTGTATTATATCTCTATTATTATTACAGTTTCCTTTCCCAGCCTTGTAATGACCATTAATCTAATATTTTATTGATTTTGTATTATCGTCTCATTACAATCTTAAAGTGCTTTATTTTATATGATCTAGAATGCATGGTTGAAGTACGAGAAACAAAGAAACAATGTTACAGGGAGTTATTTTATTTTATGAAATTAAAGTTGATAAGGAATCATTAAATGTTAATAGATTTATGTTAATATTTTATTTGACAAACACAATCTAGTAGTTATAATGGGAACTGTTTGTGATTCTTAAATTTTGTTATCACTTGAAACTATCTCAATGAATTTCTTTAGGTTCCTTCCCATTCATCCTGTTTAAATCTTGGAATGTAGCTAATATAAATAATTTGTTTATTTCCAGATCTTGAGGCTTTTCAGTGAATCCACTGAAAATATATCTGTCTTAAAGGTAGATTTGACAGAGGCAAAGACACGCCTTAGTGCCCGCAATAAGCAATTGCATCAATTATGGTATCGGTCAGTTACATTGCGCCACATAATCTCCTTGTTGGATCAAATTGAAGGCATTGCTCAGGTCGATCCTTTATTTCCTGATTTTAGAATTTCTTGGTCCAATTGTGTGACTTTGATCAGTTGATGTCTTAGTTCCATCATCAAAGCTTATGCTAGCTTACTCTGATTTTGTATGCCCTGAGTTGGAGTTGCTTTATGCCATCCATGCTTTTTGAGCTGGAATAAACAGATAAATGGATTTGCGTTTGCAGTTTCATGTACTTGTATATAGTTTTCCTTTATTTGCAAAAGAATAACAAACTATGTAAACTGTGCTATCCATATATAACTTTTGTAGTGATTTTCAACTGTCAAAGAACCAATTGACTTCAAAATTGAATTGGTTTAAGGCTCAAAGAACAATAATTATTTACTCGAATGTGACAAGTCATGTGAAACCCTGCCATGTAAATAACTGAGTCTAACAATTGTCTTCTAGACTTCTACTGAAAAAAGAAAGAAACTAAGTACTATTATGAATTGAAATTTTAATAAGACTGCTGGTGACATTAGACATTGGTCAACCGTGTTCTAGCACTGTGTCAAAGATCTTACACTCAGGCGTTGAAGTAAGATTATAGACTTAATGTTTAAAAAAGATGTATTGAGAACAAATTGTCTGCATGTGTTTGTTGATTTCTGTTAAATTTTTCTTTCACTTATGAATTTAGAACATGCTTTCATGTCAACTACCCTGTTTAAGCTAACCTCTTTTTCATAGAGGGTTATGATTTTAAAGATCTAAGTTGCAGGTTCCGGCTCGTATTGAGAAGCTTATAGCAGATAAGCAATTTTATGCGGCGGTTCAATTGCATGTACAATCAATGCTGATGCTTGAGCGAGAAGGTCTCCAAACGGTAGGATTTCAACTTACTATCATTATCCTATTTTCTGCATGTTTTGTGTGACCTTTATCTGTTATTACTTTCATATTAGAAAAGCAAAAAAATAAACAAAGAGTCTAAAAAAATAAGAGACTAAGTACTATTATGAATTGAAAGGGCCAGAAGTTGTGTCATCTCCTTGGATGTTAAGAAATTAATTTGTTAGACACTTATTCGGAACTAACCCTCATAATTGACAGTTCTAACAGAATTATCTTAACAGAATATTTCCTTGAAAGGGCCATGATTGAAGTGTATTATCAATGTTATCCTTATTGTCTTACCAAGATTTTTATTTTATGTTAGTGAAAATTTATTTGATATAATGATCTTCCAGTTGTTGTTCTTGTTTTTCCATTTATTTAATCCACATCTACAAGCCTTTTGCATTTCATAATTATTTTTTATGTGTGGCCCAGGTGGGTGCGCTTCAAGATGTTCGTTCTGAGTTAACGAGGTTACGTGGAATCCTCTTTTACAAGGTTTTGGAGGATTTGCATGCCCATTTATACAACAAGGGTGAATATAGGTATCTTTTAAATCATAGTCTCAAAATTATACTGTCATATGGTGAGGTATTGAATTTTTTATGTCTGAAATGCTTTCCTAGTTGCTGCTCATATTTTCTGCATATTTATCACCTTGACATGCTATTTTCATGCAAACTCTATAGCTCTATTTTCTCATTTGTTACTTCCTTTCTATTTTGTTTGCATGTTTTTGCATGGAACATTTGGATGTTATGGAAGATGTCCAAGGATTGTGCAACAAATTTAAAATGTTTATTCTTGAGTTTTAAGTTGTGTGATTTATTTATTTTGTGAAGTTCTATGTGTTTGTACTGTTCTTTCTGCAGTGCCGCTGGGTCAAATATGCTAGAGAATGATGATGAAGTACCAACCACCACAGCTTTTGCACTTACTGCACATAACTCACAACCCTTGTCTCGAAGAACAAGGTCAGTCAAGGGTGACATTCAGACTAGTCTCCAGATTGATGGATCATATAGGGCAGGATCTTTGGATGGAGGGTAACACTGGTCAATTTAATTTACTGATATTTTCCCTTTTCTGAAATCATGTTAATAATTTCCCATCCTAGCTTCATACAACTTCCTTATTGTTGTAGATGCTTAGTTTATGGTTTAGACAAGATTGCTTCCTAAGTAGGTAGGCTAATATTGATGTAAAGAAATAATCTTCCAAAATTTTCTGGATGTGCGTGCTTTTTCTGATTGTGGTTTTACAATATACTTCATCAACAACAAACAAGCTTTATTCTTATTAGGTGGAGTCGGCTACATAGATTGAATGATGTCATAATGCTCTATCATAAATCATGTTCATTGAAAAACTATTGATTTCCAAATCTATCCTAATAGTTTTGCCTATGATTTTTCTTGGCGCCCTCTGCCTCTAGAAATTAAACTAACCTTCATCCAATCTACTCTCCTTATTGAGGCTTTTAGCAGTCTCATCAACGCATATCCAAACTACCTAAGGTGCGATTATACAATATTTTCTACATAGGAACCACCCCGACTTTCTTCCTAATACATTCTTTCTCAGTCCTATCTTGTTTAGTGTGTCCACTCATCCAACATAACATTCTCATCATGTGACACATAGGCAGTATAACATCGTGAGTCTTATAGGCAGTAATATTTTCTCTAAACCTTGATTGACGCGTTTCTATCACATATGGCACATGAAATACTGCATCATTTCTTCTACTCCGCTTGAATTGATGGTTTACATCTCCTTCAATTTCCCTATCATGTTGTATGATTGACCCAAGATACTTAAATCTAATTACTTGTGGTATAATATGATATTCAATTTTTAGCTATGCAGTAGAGTTTATCCATATGTTGCTAAACTTATATTTCATATTACCTGTCATACTTCAACTTAAACTAAAGTCATGTGCTTCCACAATGTACTTATATACATATATTAAATATCTCATATGTCTTCAGTTCTTTTGATGGTCATGATGAGGAAGGTGCTCTGGAATTAAAGGAGGAAGCCACCTCAGATGGGAATATGGCAACCATGAGAACCAATGGTGATATCAAAATTGCTCTTCATCAAATGCCAACATGGCTTTCCAATTCGACGCCTGATGAATTTCTTGTACGAGGATTTATCTTTATTAAATTCACATTGCTTCTTGAATTTATCTGTGACTTAGTCTTTTGAGTTGAACTTTTGAGTTTCTTGTGCATAGGAAACCATTAGAAAGAGTGATGCTCCGCTTCATGTGGTGTATCTTCAGACCATGGTCGAGTGCCTTTGCATGCTAGGCAAGATTCAATAAATTGAATATACAAAATTAAGTAACTGCAAAATTAAGAAGCAGTTATTTCTTCAGAATTTTTCATTTGCCATCTCCCTTTCTGATAAAGTTTTTGTTATAAGATAAGGATAAAATAAATTCTTAATGATAATAGTTAATGGATATGATATATGATAGAGTATTATGATGTTTTTTGATCCATGTAGTTGACTCCTACCTAGTGGGACTAAGACTTGGTTGTTGTTGACTTGTTGTAGTTGTAGTTGTAGTAGTAACATATTTTATATGTCTCTTCATTTCAAGCACTTGTGGTTAGACATTTGTTGATTTAATTCCACTGCTCATGCTCATATTTTTTATTTGTATTATATCTCTATTATTATTACAGTTTCCTTTCCCAGCCTTGTAATGACCATTAATCTAATATTTTATTGATTTTGTATTATCGTCTCATTACAATCTTAAAGTGCTTTATTTTATATGATCTAGAATGCATGGTTGAAGTACGAGAAACAAAGAAACAATGTTACAGGGAGTTATTTTATTTTATGAAATTAAAGTTGATAAGGAATCATTAAATGTTAATAGATTTATGTTAATATTTTATTTGACAAACACAATCTAGTAGTTATAATGGGAACTGTTTGTGATTCTTAAATTTTGTTATCACTTGAAACTATCTCAATGAATTTCTTTAGGTTCCTTCCCATTCATCCTGTTTAAATCTTGGAATGTAGCTAATATAAATAATTTGTTTATTTCCAGATCTTGAGGCTTTTCAGTGAATCCACTGAAAATATATCTGTCTTAAAGGTAGATTTGACAGAGGCAAAGACACGCCTTAGTGCCCGCAATAAGCAATTGCATCAATTATGGTATCGGTCAGTTACATTGCGCCACATAATCTCCTTGTTGGATCAAATTGAAGGCATTGCTCAGGTCGATCCTTTATTTCCTGATTTTAGAATTTCTTGGTCCAATTGTGTGACTTTGATCAGTTGATGTCTTAGTTCCATCATCAAAGCTTATGCTAGCTTACTCTGATTTTGTATGCCCTGAGTTGGAGTTGCTTTATGCCATCCATGCTTTTTGAGCTGGAATAAACAGATAAATGGATTTGCGTTTGCAGTTTCATGTACTTGTATATAGTTTTCCTTTATTTGCAAAAGAATAACAAACTATGTAAACTGTGCTATCCATATATAACTTTTGTAGTGATTTTCAACTGTCAAAGAACCAATTGACTTCAAAATTGAATTGGTTTAAGGCTCAAAGAACAATAATTATTTACTCGAATGTGACAAGTCATGTGAAACCCTGCCATGTAAATAACTGAGTCTAACAATTGTCTTCTAGACTTCTACTGAAAAAAGAAAGAAACTAAGTACTATTATGAATTGAAATTTTAATAAGACTGCTGGTGACATTAGACATTGGTCAACCGTGTTCTAGCACTGTGTCAAAGATCTTACACTCAGGCGTTGAAGTAAGATTATAGACTTAATGTTTAAAAAAGATGTATTGAGAACAAATTGTCTGCATGTGTTTGTTGATTTCTGTTAAATTTTTCTTTCACTTATGAATTTAGAACATGCTTTCATGTCAACTACCCTGTTTAAGCTAACCTCTTTTTCATAGAGGGTTATGATTTTAAAGATCTAAGTTGCAGGTTCCGGCTCGTATTGAGAAGCTTATAGCAGATAAGCAATTTTATGCGGCGGTTCAATTGCATGTACAATCAATGCTGATGCTTGAGCGAGAAGGTCTCCAAACGGTAGGATTTCAACTTACTATCATTATCCTATTTTCTGCATGTTTTGTGTGACCTTTATCTGTTATTACTTTCATATTAGAAAAGCAAAAAAATAAACAAAGAGTCTAAAAAAATAAGAGACTAAGTACTATTATGAATTGAAAGGGCCAGAAGTTGTGTCATCTCCTTGGATGTTAAGAAATTAATTTGTTAGACACTTATTCGGAACTAACCCTCATAATTGACAGTTCTAACAGAATTATCTTAACAGAATATTTCCTTGAAAGGGCCATGATTGAAGTGTATTATCAATGTTATCCTTATTGTCTTACCAAGATTTTTATTTTATGTTAGTGAAAATTTATTTGATATAATGATCTTCCAGTTGTTGTTCTTGTTTTTCCATTTATTTAATCCACATCTACAAGCCTTTTGCATTTCATAATTATTTTTTATGTGTGGCCCAGGTGGGTGCGCTTCAAGATGTTCGTTCTGAGTTAACGAGGTTACGTGGAATCCTCTTTTACAAGGTTTTGGAGGATTTGCATGCCCATTTATACAACAAGGGTGAATATAGGTATCTTTTAAATCATAGTCTCAAAATTATACTGTCATATGGTGAGGTATTGAATTTTTTATGTCTGAAATGCTTTCCTAGTTGCTGCTCATATTTTCTGCATATTTATCACCTTGACATGCTATTTTCATGCAAACTCTATAGCTCTATTTTCTCATTTGTTACTTCCTTTCTATTTTGTTTGCATGTTTTTGCATGGAACATTTGGATGTTATGGAAGATGTCCAAGGATTGTGCAACAAATTTAAAATGTTTATTCTTGAGTTTTAAGTTGTGTGATTTATTTATTTTGTGAAGTTCTATGTGTTTGTACTGTTCTTTCTGCAGTGCCGCTGGGTCAAATATGCTAGAGAATGATGATGAAGTACCAACCACCACAGCTTTTGCACTTACTGCACATAACTCACAACCCTTGTCTCGAAGAACAAGGTCAGTCAAGGGTGACATTCAGACTAGTCTCCAGATTGATGGATCATATAGGGCAGGATCTTTGGATGGAGGGTAACACTGGTCAATTTAATTTACTGATATTTTCCCTTTTCTGAAATCATGTTAATAATTTCCCATCCTAGCTTCATACAACTTCCTTATTGTTGTAGATGCTTAGTTTATGGTTTAGACAAGATTGCTTCCTAAGTAGGTAGGCTAATATTGATGTAAAGAAATAATCTTCCAAAATTTTCTGGATGTGCGTGCTTTTTCTGATTGTGGTTTTACAATATACTTCATCAACAACAAACAAGCTTTATTCTTATTAGGTGGAGTCGGCTACATAGATTGAATGATGTCATAATGCTCTATCATAAATCATGTTCATTGAAAAACTATTGATTTCCAAATCTATCCTAATAGTTTTGCCTATGATTTTTCTTGGCGCCCTCTGCCTCTAGAAATTAAACTAACCTTCATCCAATCTACTCTCCTTATTGAGGCTTTTAGCAGTCTCATCAACGCATATCCAAACTACCTAAGGTGCGATTATACAATATTTTCTACATAGGAACCACCCCGACTTTCTTCCTAATACATTCTTTCTCAGTCCTATCTTGTTTAGTGTGTCCACTCATCCAACATAACATTCTCATCATGTGACACATAGGCAGTATAACATCGTGAGTCTTATAGGCAGTAATATTTTCTCTAAACCTTGATTGACGCGTTTCTATCACATATGGCACATGAAATACTGCATCATTTCTTCTACTCCGCTTGAATTGATGGTTTACATCTCCTTCAATTTCCCTATCATGTTGTATGATTGACCCAAGATACTTAAATCTAATTACTTGTGGTATAATATGATATTCAATTTTTAGCTATGCAGTAGAGTTTATCCATATGTTGCTAAACTTATATTTCATATTACCTGTCATACTTCAACTTAAACTAAAGTCATGTGCTTCCACAATGTACTTATATACATATATTAAATATCTCATATGTCTTCAGTTCTTTTGATGGTCATGATGAGGAAGGTGCTCTGGAATTAAAGGAGGAAGCCACCTCAGATGGGAATATGGCAACCATGAGAACCAATGGTGATATCAAAATTGCTCTTCATCAAATGCCAACATGGCTTTCCAATTCGACGCCTGATGAATTTCTTGTACGAGGATTTATCTTTATTAAATTCACATTGCTTCTTGAATTTATCTGTGACTTAGTCTTTTGAGTTGAACTTTTGAGTTTCTTGTGCATAGGAAACCATTAGAAAGAGTGATGCTCCGCTTCATGTGGTGTATCTTCAGACCATGGTCGAGTGCCTTTGCATGCTAGGCAAGGTAGCAGCTGCTGGTGCTATGATATGGTTTGTTACAATCATAATCTTTTTTTGTTGTTGAAAGACACTCTTAAGAGTTCAATGTTACCTACATACATTTCTAACATAAGTTTCAATAGTCTTATTTTGTGTGTTCCTTGCATGATTTTTGTGTTTTTTTCTAACTGCCTTTCTTTTTCTCATATTTTGAGGGTTTAGATCTTCTTTTTGTTTTCATAAAATAAGGACTCTATAAACTATTTTGCACTTTTTGTTGGTACTCGGTAGCCTGATCTTGACTCTTCATCACATTTGGTATTTTATGAAAGCATATCAACATTTCTTCTAATTTATTTTCCGTTTATCCTATTTAAAAATGAGCAGTCCTTTCTAGTTAATACTCTGTTCTTCACGGCTGATATTTTTCTCCTTTAATCCTGAAAAATTAGACACTATTCATGCAATGCTACTGTGTTGCCCCTTGCCAGTACCCTAATGATTCATAGAATGTATGCAAATCATGTAGCTGTCAATCTCATATGCTCCCTTAAATAACAGTGGTCTGAAATTCTAATGTCACTTTTTGGCCTTTTGTGTTCAACTATTTTAATTTACACTCAAGATAACTGATTATACCTGGTGCTATAGTGTTTATAAACATAAGTTAGATATTGTGGTGACCTCTAGGTTTAGAGGTTTCGGTTCTCATAAAGTATCAAAGATCTTGTGGCAATGCTCTGTCTATGTTGTTCTATGGTGTCTATGATTGGAAAGGAAGCCTAGATTTTGTAGGACTCTTTTTCGACCTTAGTCAACAAATGGAATATGGTTACTTCACGGTTTCTTGAGGGGTGTTTTTTTGTTAGACATCTACCATTCCCAGACCCCACTAAGTGAGAGCTTCGTGCACTGTGCCACCCTTTTTTATGTTTTGTTACTTTTGCCTGTGAAGATAGTGTATAAGCTGTACTGGTTTTATTGCATACCAGCCAAAGACTGCGGCCAACGATTCATGAGGTTATTACGTCCAAGATTAAAGCCCATGCTGACCTTTTGAGTTCATCAAGATCTAGCATTAGCCAGGGTTCCCGAGCTGGTACAGGAGATCTACATTTTATAAAAGGTCAACTGGAAAGCTATCAGTTTCCAAAACAGAAGCGTAAGAATGGAATATCGATTGCTGGGACTCTGTTGGCTGTGAGCCCTGTATCGCCTCTTATGGCTCCCGGTGGAAAAGCTCAGGTTGCTGCAAAGGAGCTTCTTGATTCAATTTTGGATGCCATTGTTCGAATATTTGGTAATGCACAATAATGTTTTGCATTCTTCTTTCTAGGTTAATCGTTACACTTGAGTAAATTTGTCATCTTATGTGTGACTTTTCAGAGAACCATGTCAATGTCGGGGAGCTTTTGGAAGCAAAATCCACTCAGAATGTTGTCATTAATACACCAAAATCCATGCCAGTAGATATAAATTGGAACCCTGATTCTGAAGCTTCTCAAGTCACTGGAGGTTACAGTATAGGCTTCTCTCTGACAGTGTTGCAGGTAGTATATATGTGTGGGCCATTTAGTTGCAAGATATTTTATAATAGATTTTGAAGAACTATCTATACTAATTTAATATGGCTAATGTGGTTGGTGTCCAAACCTGATAATCTGGAACTTTTGGCTCTCTCGTACTCTCTAAATAAATTCAACAATGAATAACCAGATTAACATGTGTGCAGTGAGTCTCCAGTAGAAATTTTTTCCACCTCTGGTGGTATGTGGTAGATTTTCCTTTTACTGTAGCTCCCTGTCTTCCTTTTTTACCTTTTCCATATTTTTTTATGGAAAGGGATTTTTTGGGGTTGGGGGATGAATTTCAAAAGGATGGTTTTGGTGTTGAGTGTGATGTGAGAAAGGTAGCATTACATGGTGTCATGTTCTGTGTGTATCCATTTCTGACACAAATGCACTAAGTCTTTGTTTCTGTTAATGGGGGTGGGGTTATTTATATCATTTAGAATGAAAATGACAGGACCTTCGTATGAAGGTATAGTAATTTCGAATATATGCTTGAATGTGCATGTTCCCTATAATTCATTTTAATTTCAATGTTGCAGCTTATATTTGTTTACTCATTTTTTATAGAGTGAATGTCAACAACTTATATGTGAAATTTTGCGGGCTACTCCTGAAGCTGCATCTGCTGATGCTGCTGTGCAAACAGCTAGGCTTGCGAGCAAATCCCCTTCCAAAGATAAAAGGCAAGTAACTTGAATTTCTATCATTCTTTTAATATAACATTTAATAGTAATCTCTGCTATATTCGAAGTTGTTAATTTTTAAAAATATATGCATAAGATACCCACACCTTACAATAACAACAACCAAGCCTTTAGTCTACTAGGCTAGGTCAGTTACATGGATCGGACGATAACATAATGTTCATTGACAGAACATGAATCTCTAAGTCTTTCTTAATCATTTCGCCTATGGTTTTTCTTGGTTTTCCTCTTCGTTTAGGAATCAAGAAAATCTACCAAGAAGCAGATGTAAGAACAAACAAGATAATGAATGGAACTCAAAGCAAACTATAATTGCAGAAAAGAATTTTTTGGATCCGCTTTTAATCTTCTAATTGAGTAGCATATGATTTACAACTAAAAACGTTATGCTGTTTGGTTGTCACATGTTAGTTTATTACTTTCATTATTTTGTATTTTTTTATTAAATGAGAAGGTAGATTGCAAAGAAAAGTATGAGATCTTAGGTTATGAGGCATTCAAATGCATGCCTTTAGCTTTTAGGTTATCAGTTTCACTGATGCATTTTTATCAGAATTTTGACAGAAAAGAAAAATAAGAAACTTCCCTTTCCTGTCACAGTGTGATATTTACCTTAAAAGTCAAAGTTGTATTTAGTTAATGATTAGTGTTTCTCGTTGATTACAGGGATCGATCAGAAGATGGTCTTACCTTTGCATTTCGCTTTACAGATGCTACAATATCTATTCCTAATCAGGGTATGCTAAGTACTATTAAAGGAATAAAGTGAATTTTGCTATTTATTAGTAATTACAGTTGAAATAATCATATTGCTATAATGAAGCTTGCATATGTTGCAAAAATTATACATGTTAGAAGTGTACCAATGGCTTTACAAAAGAAGGACCTTGTTGAATGATTTTATTTAGATCTATTGAGGAAATGCTTCTTATAATTTAGCTTAGGTAAAATGATACTTGTATGGACTTTATCCCCAATTCTTTCAAAAACTCTCACACCACTGAATTTGGTAATACCTTGGCCCCACTATAGCCTTTTCTGAGTGGTCCAGATGAATTCTACATTGCAGGCAGAGATATTTGTGAGGATAGAGTGTGTATATTGATCATTACTCTTTAGCTGTGTGCTACTCATTAATGACATAAAAATAAAGTAGAGCTACATTGTTACTATGTGACTAAAGATTCTTGACATCCATTGCATGAACATGTGATTCTGTGCTTGGTAAAGCCTAAAGTGTTGCACTTTGGATGTGCTAAGCATCGCAAGTAACTGCAGTGTGCATATGATGTGTTTTGTGGCATTTACATCATGTCTTGAGTGTATTGGTACCATGTTATACATTTTTACTTAATAAATTTAGCTACCTATCAATTTATAGGATGAGGTACATGATGTATTAGGGTTTCTCATATGCAAAGGTTGAGAAGCCTTGTTGCACTTTATTTTTTCTTTTCGTGCTCCATGTTTTTAGATTTCTTTTAGAGGATATTGTTTCCTCCCAATTTATGCTGAAAATGAGTCGAGTCTAGCTTGGCTCATCTCAACTTGATAAGGATTAGATCTAGTCGAGTTTCAAGACGAGTTCAATTTAAACTATTGTTTCAGCTCAATCTCGATCGATTTAAACTTTAAAGTTCATGAACTTTTGAGTGAGTTAACGAGCTCAAATTTATGCATCTCTTCAACTCAATTGATGATCACTGAAAAATGAGGAAAAAAGACTTTTAAATCAATTTTTATAAAAACAATAATTTTAATATATATAGCGTATTTTATATTCATAATAATGATATAAAAAGTATTACATGTACATTTATATGATAGAGTCATTTCATGAACCTAACGAGTTGAAGTATTATTGACTCGAGTTCAGCTCGTTTATTTAATGGGCTCAATTTTTAACTCAAACTAACTTCGAGCTGCACAACTCATTTCCAGATCTACTCCCAACATATTAGAGAATGTAAGTGTAATTAGAGTTAAGAGTTAGCTGTTATTTTAGTATAAAGTTAGTTAGGTATATAGATAGCTTGTAGACCAAGCTATCTCATCTATCATAAATGTAAGTTCCTCTTCCCTCATATTTTCTAACCAACTTTGGATTAATAAAAAATTATAGCGTTACTTCTCTCTTCATCTCTCTCTCTTTTCTTCTCTCTCAACTCTGCTTCCTTTTCTTTTTTCTCCAATCAAATTTATGTTTCTATAATATGAAAAGAATTCATTTTGGCATTTTATGTGGTTTATTTGTTGGAAGGTTGGAATGTATTCGCTTGTATTTATGTACAATGTACATATTGTTTATGCCAGAGTTTTTGGCATATTTGAACTATCTATTTCCTTTATTAAAGTTGTTGTCCATAAAACATGCTATATGAATCTTATCACTTATTATGATCTAAATAAGAAAATCCTTAGCATGCTATAAGAACTAGAGCTCAAAATTTCTCCGGTTGTCATGGTCAAAAGATACCCTTTCGTCATGGATCAAAGGTAATCTGTCGCCTGGTCCGACAAGTTTCCACATTGCCTGCTTCATTTTCTTGGGAGTGGTTTAAATAACTATTAGGTTACTCCTCTCATTGACAATTGTTTTTTAGATGGAACCTTGACAATGCTCAAGATCACTATTATTTTAGGATAATACACAATTCAGGTATTACAGATATTAGGAACATTTGCCATGTGGCTATTTATATTTCAACAATTGTACATTATTTCTCTCAGTTTTTTATGATACTCTGTTCTATTAATGTGTTTTTATGACCTGAACCATGCCGGGGAGCTTTTTACTTCGTCAAATGCTGATGGAAGTTTCATATAATGATTCAGTTTATTTAATTCTTCACTATTTTTATCCTCTACTTGCAATTTGTGTTCTAATGATGACTCATGCTGTTACTTTTGAACATCTTAGGTTATGCCAGTTTTTTTGTTTCTTTTCTCATTTTCAACATTTTTTTTCTGATTGCATTGATAATCAGGAGTTGATCTTGTTCGCCAAGGATGGAGTAGGAAGGGTCCCAGTGTGCTGCAAGAGGGTTATGGTTCTGTAGCAGTTTTGCCGGAGGAAGGCATATATTTAGCAGCGTCCATATACCGACCTGTGCTTCAGGTGTTAAATATTGGATTTCTACTCTCCCTCCTGTAAAGTTTTGATCATGTTCTTTACACATTAACTGCTTTCCTGATCATATTGTTGATGCAGTTCACTGACAAAGTCGCTTCAATGCTGCCAACAAAGTATTCCCAGCTTGGGTGAGCTCAAAACCATTAGTCTGTTTCTCAATTGTTCAACTTTATTTTTTTAATTTCCCTCGTGTGAAACTAAAACACTGTTTTCTCCCCACTCTCTGCCCTTTATTTTTATGAAAAAATATGTGGCTGCAAAATAAAATAAAAAACTGGATGCATTTGACATTTATGATCCAGATTGAGGGGGCCGTTGAGATGATGAGAAGATTCTATATTTGATTAAGTTTACATATATGACTATGAAATCATATCTTGTATTTATTTGTCCGACTTTATTTCCCTAAAGTTAAGGAATTCATGTATGTACTCTTGTATTATAAATAGAAAGGGCTGAATGTATACAAATTACTAAGCATTCAAAGAAACCATTAACCTATGCAAGTCTACCATAGAAATCCCACACACAAACAAACCATGGCAGGACGAGCACCAAAGGGATGCCAAAAGTGTAACCCTCTACCGAACAAAGTCTAAAGATGAGAAGGGATCTCTAATGATTCTCCAGTTCCTTTCCAACCATATACACCAAATACCAGCAAAACCCAAACACTGTCACAAAGTTTGGATCTTCACGAGAACCAAAACCTTTAAATCTACTTAGGAGGAAAGTGTACAACTCCATAGGGCAGAGCAATAAGGATTTTATTGTTGATATGCAGAGCAATTAGAGATGTTGATTTTTTATTCTTCTCTTTCTTTTGGGTTTCTTTCAGCACTGATCTGTTTATGCATCCTTATTACTTTCCCATCTTTCCTATTGAATAGAATTTCTTTCACTTTTACAATCCTAGTGTGGAGGGACTTTAGAAGTCCTAATATTGTGCCAAAGTATTTTGTTACCTGGATAGTTTCCCTTTTAACAAACTGTTTTGATTGTAGTGAAGATCTTCAAAACTAGTCAGTTTATTTCTGATGTTAGTTTGCTGTTAACTTCTGCATGTTCAATTTTCCTTCTTTTTTCTAATTGTGGTTGCATGTGTCTTAGAGATCAAATAGAGGTTAGTCCAATTCCTAGAGAAAGAGGGAAGCCAAGAAAAACCACAGGTGAAACGATTAAGAAAGACTTAAAAGATCAATGTTTTGTCAACGAACATGTTTTATAGCGGAGCATTATGGCATCGTTCGATCCATGTAGCCGAACCTACCTAGTGGAATTAAGGCTTGGTTGTTATTGTGTTGTTCTCTTGCTGTTGATTCTGATCATATAATTAAACCTAATTTTAAGCTCATTTCTTGTTGTTTTCCGACTCACTGATGTTAGTTTGTGGTATTTTCAACTTTCTGTATTGAAGGAATGATGGGTTGCTAGCTTTTGTGGAGAACTTTGTGAAGGACCACTTTTTACCAACTATGTTTGTAGACTACCGAAAAGGCGTACAGCAAGCTATATCAAGCAAGTACTTTATATTGTTTTAACTATTTCTATCTCCTGTTTGGGAAGCCTTGCTTGACTCGCTGTGTGTTCTACTGTGCATATTAACTTTTGTCTTGAAATATTGTCAATTATGCATTAAAGAGTGTTGAAGTTAGCTTTATCTGAATTATCTTATGTAAATACTCATTCTCATCAATCGAAGGTTTTCTTGACAATGATTGAGTGATACATACATTATATCTGGCTCAAAACATAAGGAAAAATGTCTGAAGTAAATTTGGTTTTGATGAAAATTTCTGTAAACTTGATTAAACAAGTTGATATGGAACAACAGACAAATGTAGTTAAGTAATTTTAAAAGCTGTAGCAACCATAGTTTTGGCCATCAGTTACACAAGACTTGTTTGCTTATTAGGTCATCCTTTACAAATGCATTTCAATTCAGAGTTACAGAATCTACACTTGTATCTACCAACTACCAGTGGTTAACATAGCCTAACACAGAATGATTCAAGTAATGCTTGTCTGGTTTTTTTTACAGAGTTTTAGTTGTTGGAGTTTTTGCATAACATTTATATCCTTCTAAGTGCAGACTTGGTAATATATGTTAATTTGTTGGGAAAACTATGAAGGATCAATTTGTATAACTTTTCTAAAAAAAGTAGTGGTTAAATGAAGAATAGGTTGCTCCTCTATTATCAGTCTACCTTTTCTCAAATTGTCTAGAGTTTATATGTCCCTTTTTTGTTGTAAAATGAAGAATAGGTTGCTCCTCTATTATCAGGCTACCTAATCTGTAATTTTATGAAGTACATTGTAAACCAATTGCATTTGATGGCTGCCACACGGTTGCTGTGAATTTCATGTTGTAAGTTACAGAATCTTTCAACCTAAAATTTAAACGAAGTAAAGAAGTTGCAAACAACTTGATATGATAATGTAGGTTGTTAGGCTTATAGTCATGTAGTGCATTGAAGCATTTTTAATGCTTTTTCTAGTCTTCTTTTATATTAAAAACTGAAGTATAAATGTTGACGACTACTTGAGAAGCTAGTAGTTATTGCCTGATGGCTCCATCATAAGTTTGTTTTAATATTTGATCTTTACATATGAACTTTTAGGTCCTGCTGCATTTCGTCCAAGGGCACATGTTGTCACTGCTTACACTCCATCAATTGAAAATGGTCGACCTGTATTACAAGGATTATTGGCTATAGATTATTTGACAAAGGAGGTAAATTTTAACTTTAATAAGTATCTTAATATGTAAGATATGATATGATTTCTCTTTTATTCTTCTACATTTAGGACTGGGTGATATCATGCCTGTACTAGTGAGATTTGGAGTTTAGACGTTATTTTATTGACTATATTGGAATATAGTTTTCTCTGATAATTGTAGACATGGATGTTTTCCCTTCTAGACGTTTGCATGTAATTTATTACAGGTTCTTGGCTGGGCACAAGCAATGCCCAAATTTGCTAATGATCTAGTGAAGTACGTGCAAACTTTTCTGGAGAGGACTTATGAAAGATGTCGGACTTCATACATGGAGGTATTTTATTTCCTTTTTGAATAAAAAATTTTCATTAGAATTGTTAAGTGTTAAAGTCCTACATTGAGTATATGGGTGAAGATCCATTTATAATGACTTGGGCAGCCCTCCCCCATAAGCTAGCTTTTGGGTGGAGTTAGGCCTAGTATTCTAATAAGAATGAAAGGAAAGCATACAACCATGAACAAGACACAATTGTCCAATGGTATCTACACAAAAACAGCAGCAATAAACAACCACTGGCTAGCACCATAGTGAAGCAAAGAACTCAGTTCTAGGAGTTTGATCTTTGCTGCTCCTATTCTTCACACAGAGTATAAATGGGCTTATGAATTGTCCTTTCAATCCCAAAGGGCTCTTGCTTGAATGGGTGTGATAGCAATATAAAACCATCCTGTACCTACACCTTGTTAAAGTACTGAAGTCCCATATTGGTTGATAATATGAGCCAAGGAACATTTAGTATAACTTGGGCAATCCCCCCCGTGGAGTTTAGCCTACTGGTATCAGAGCCAGCCCTAATGATGGTCACCCGCAGATGTTCATTCCTGCAAAAGTCCACAATTTAATGTGTCCTTCCTTAGCTTGAAGTGGTGTGTTAAAGTATTGAAAATAACTTGGGCAATCCTCCTCCTATGACCTAGCTTTTGGGGTGGAATTAGCTGTAATTATTGGGACAGACCTAATAGCTTAAGCTTTTGGGTTGGGTTGGTCATCGAGATAGTTAAATATAAAACCATTTATGTGCATAAAGTAGCAGGTTAACTGCTTAGGAGAGTTGGTCCTTATATACCTATAAATTTCTGTCTTGTATAGTGGCCTACTTGTGTTGCTATTTTCTAACATTTTGTCAATTATATTTCAGGCTGTTCTTGAGAAGCAGAGTTATATGCTTATTGGGAGGCATGATATTGAGAAATTGATGACTCTTGACCCCTCTAGTGCATATTTACCAAATCTGCTTGGTCAGTTTAACATGGAAAGTAATTCCTCAGATGCTGAAACAATTGAGGCAGAATTAGAACTAAGTGAATTACTGCTGAATTTGCGCCCTATTAAGCAGGTTTTTCCTTTTGTATATACTGACGACGACTTGCTATTCTTAAGTATTCTCTTATTGACGTTTCTTTATTTTTTGAGTATTGAATTTTACTGACCTGTAAGAATAAGGTATAGTTCTGTGCGTTCTTGTCAAAAACTCCCCCATTTGTTATGACTCTCCAGTGATTTTATTGTGTTTGTGCTGCAGGAAAACTTAATCCATGATGACAACAAACTTATTTTGTTGGGATCTCTTAGTGATTCATTGGAGTATCTTGCAGACTCTATTGAAAGGTGGGTTTTCTACGTGCTGTGTAATATAGACAATGTTATAATTTGTGAATACTGTGTATAAAGCATTTTATATGCAAGGCTGTCAAAGTTGCGACTTGGATTTAGCAAGTTTTGGGTGACAGAATGATCCTGCTCCCAGCAAGAAACTCTCTTCTGAGGTTGCAATGGGATTCGTAGATCATAAGATTGGTAGACCTGTGCAATAGTAACGACCATACCCAAACTACTTCTTTCAGTTGGTGGAGAGGGAAACTCAGGGGGGAAGAATAAAAAAAAGAAAAAGAAGCCATTTCACTTGGAGTTGCACACCCAGCAGCAAAAAACCTTGCTCCTTCCCTTGTTTGCCAGAGGTTCCCTTATTTGCGACTGTGTCCATGCTCCTGTCCTTTTTCCAATGATTGCCATGTGTGAAACTCGGTCTTTGCTTGTGTGTGACTTTGCTTCTTGTGAGTTTGTAACCTCACTGACCTGGGATGGTAGCCCGTGTGCGACTGATTTGGCACAACATTGCTTGAGGTTTGGAGTGGGTTGCCTGTGAGAGTGGATGTTGGACTTGCATTTGAGCGAGGTCTCTGAGTTGCTTATTTATCTGTATTGTTGAATATAATTTTATATCGTAGATATGGAAGATCTTATGTATTGTGTTATGATCTAACATTTTACATGTCTAACTGCACAGTCTAATTCTAGGTAGGATATCTGAGTTTTGCAACCTTGTACATATGGGCTGTTAGAAAACTCATGCTTTTTGAGGGGATATAAAAGAGCAAAAATATATTGTACCTTCCCAAGGATGTGCTGATTTTGTTCAGTATTAAATTTCAATTCCATTGCAATGGAAGTTAGCAAGAAATACTGATAGGAGTATTGTTATATCAAAAGTATTTTGAGATCCACATTAGTTTCTTCAGAGAAGTGTGTTTTTTTGTGCTCCTCTATGGCCAGGATTCAAATATTCTAGTTTTATTGACTGTGCTATTGGTTTTTAATTATTGGTGGTTTGAAGTTCTAATACTTGATTCATGAAAAAATTTGTCGATCTTGACAACACTCGGAAATTGCAATGAGCATAATGCAACTAATTCTGACATGTCATGTCTATGCTATGGTCCAATTTTTAAATTGTGGTTACGGTTGCGTTTACATTGCATTTGCAGTGAGTACGGAAAGTGCATCTGATGCAGCTACAATTATGGTCATGAAACCATTGTGTAGTGCAATTCAAAACATTTATGGTCTATCTGTTATTTTGTAGAATTTAATTCTTGGATGTCATTTAGTATTGCATGATGTTTCAGTTTATGGTTTGCACAACAGTCAAAGTATTAGTCAATATATTGGTGTTTTAAATGACTCAGTTCCACCTACCCTACATGTCACTATTTTTTTGGGAAGTTTTGTTTTGTTTGGAGTTTGTATTGCTGCTTTTCAAGTGTAAGAAAATGAAGAAAAATGAGAAGAGAGAAGAGAGAGAGAGAACAGTTACTGTAACTAACTTTTAGGTTAGTTATTTTCTCTTTCAGAATTGTTACTTGATGAGTGCTTACTCAATCCTATTTATAGGAGAATAGAGGCACATTAGGGCATAACTGTTTTGTACAATCAGTTTTGCCATCTGGCAATATTAACTATTCTAATATACCCCCTGAAAAGGAACTCCCCTTTTTCTATGATCTTACAAGAGTACAATGAAGAAACAGTAAAGAAAACACAACAATGATTTAGATACACTTATTAGTTAGGGACAAGGCATCTGTCACTCTAAGGGATTTTCTCATTGAGAGGAACTTGGATGTTGACAGAGGCTTTGTTAGGACATCTGCAGTTTGATGTTCTGATGGAATATGCTTTACTTGAAGAGCCTTTGATTGGATTCTGTCTCTTACAAAGAACAGGTCCAGTTCAATGTGCTTTGTCCTGTTGTGAAGGACAGGATTGTGAGCCATAGCAACAGTGCTAAGGTTATCACATAGAACCAGAGGAGTTTAATATTTGTATTGTAACTCTGAGAAAAGAGATTCAATCCAGATCACTTCTTGAGTAGCCAGAGCCAAGCTTCTGTACTCAGCCTCTGTACTTGACCTAGAAATGGTTTGTTGCTTCTTTGACCACCAAGTGACAATATTTGGTCCAACAAAGATGCAAGCTCCTGAGATGGATTTTCTGTCATCAAGGTCTGAGGCCCAATCAGCATCACAGCAAGCCATGATAGGAATAGGA
>NC_032010.1:8231880-8232733 GCF_001865875.1 Lupinus angustifolius | reverse complement strand
AATGTTGCTCATTAAAGATCACATCCTTAGAAATGTATAGTCTACCCTCTTTTGACAAACACTTATACCCTTTATGTGTAGTAGAATAGCCTAAAAAGGTACACTCAGTTGATCTTGACTGAAGTTTATGGCTATTGTAGGGTCTAAGTAAGGGATAACAAGAGCATCCAAACACCTTGAGAAACTTGTAATCTGGGACATGTTTGAAAAGGAGATAATGTGGTGATTGATTTTGTAGTGAAGGGGAATGAAGTCTATTAATTAAATACACTGCAGTTGTAAATGCATATTCCCAGGAGGGCAGAGGTAGGTTTGCATGATTTAGCAAGGCTAGGCCAGTCTCTACTATATGACGATGTTTTCTTTCTATAGTGCCCTGTTGATGATGAGTATGAGGGCAAGAGATTCTATGGTGCACCCCTAGAGAATTAAGAAAATTCGTGAAAGGTCTAAACACACCACCCCAGTCACTTTGGACAGCTTTGATATTACCTTGAAATTGAGTTTTAACCATTGTGATAAAGTACTGAAACATATGCAAGGTGTCTAATTTTTGTTTGAGTAGGTAAATCCAGGTGTGTCTGCTATGGGCATCTACTATAGACAAGTAATACCTAAAGCCAGATTTAGAGTATATGGGAGATGGTCCCCACAAATCAACATATAACAAGTCAAAAGGTGTAGCATATACATTTATGGATGATGAAGAGTGAACTTTATGAGCTTTAGCACAACAACAAGCTGAACAAAAATCTGAGGCAATTTTATTTGAGCAAGGTATATTACAATTTTTCAAGACATTGTGAACAATTGCCTCATGGGCATGACCTAGTCTATGATGCCATAACAGAAA
>NC_032010.1:8167648-8231780 GCF_001865875.1 Lupinus angustifolius | reverse complement strand
AGGCAATTTTATTTGAGCAAGGTATATTACAGTTTTTCAAGACATTGTGAACAATTGCCTCATGAGCATGACCTAGTCTATGATGCCATAACAGAAATGAACTAGGTGTAATATGACTAGTAGTGGAAATTAAAACAGAAGCTTGAGATGTAGTAGGAGATATATGTGATTTCTTGGAGACAGGCTTGGGAATAAGATTGGAGAAGGCATAGAGGCCCTCTGAAGTGAGAGTCCCTTGAAGGAGAACCTCATCAGAACCCTGTGATTTGACAACACAATAGTTAGGGTGGAACTCAAAATAACATGAGTTGTCTTTTGCAAACTGAGATACACTCATTAGATTTTTGGTTATTGTTGGAACAAGCAATAGGTTTTGTAAAGATAAAGAAGTAGTGAAATTTGTAGAATGAAAATAGGTGTTACCACTACTTGTGATAGGAGCTTTGGCTCCATTACCCATATAGATCTGGTCTGGTCCAAAATGTTCAGTAGGCTCATGTAGCAAGGATGAATCTGATGTAAGATGATTTGTAGCACCAGAGTCAGGATACCACATTGAAGATCTAGAATCTTGACTGCCAGTTTCAGCATTCATAGCATAGCTTGGACCTTGATGGTGATGAGCATAAGGAGGCAAATGTGAATGTCCTCTGTAGAAATTTCTAGACTGTGCATTAGGATAGCCTTGACCAAAACCTTGATGAACCACAGGTGAGTATGGTCTGGTCATTGTTCCAGAAGAGTAGGATCCATATGGAGTAGATGGCCTTGAGTACATGTTTGAAGTTGGAGCTCCATACTGATTTTGATGTTGATACTGTCCATAGAAGTGAGAAGGTGTTAATGTGCCATGATGACTATCATAGGGAGCATAGTAACACCATGAGACATCATGTCCTGGTTTCCTGCAATAGTCACAAAAGAAGCTACCAGGACGAGTGAAATTTCTGCCAGAACGAAAACCACGTCCACCACGTTTGCCAGAACGTCCACCTTGAGTCTGAGTGTAGAAACCAGACTGAAAATTGCCTGAAGGTCTTGGTAAGATACCAGAGTAGTGTGGAGAATGAGGATGAACAGTAGGAGATGGCATGGATACAGAGAGAGGTGATTGAGGTGGAGATTGAGCAACTATATTTGCTGAGAGAGCATCAGACACAGACTTGTTTTGGTTCTTGGCTAACCTTGATTCAAAAGTTAGTAAAAATTGTTCCAATTCATGAATTGAGGGAGAATTAACTTGGCTTTCAACAGATGTAATAACATTCTGAAAATCTTCATTTAAACCATCCAGAATACAATCAACGTTTTCTTCAAGAGATATTGGTGTTCCAATTGAAATTAGAGAATCAGTTAAGGATTTCACCTTAGAGAAAAATTCAGAGATAGTCATGGAACCTTGAGAGAGAGACCTAAGCTGAGTTCGTAATTGACGACTTCTAGCTTTTGTATGTGAGTTACAGAAAGCATGTAATTCACTCCACAACTGCCAGGAGTGAACACATCCAACTACTCGTGGATGAAGAGCTTCTGAAATTGAATTGAGGAGCCACGAAAACACTGCTTGATCTTGTTCTTCCCATGCTAAGTAGCCAGGATTCACCTGACTTGTGTTACGATTTGAATCAGACAGAAAGCGTTGAGGAACATCGCTGGAATGAATGAAGCGTAGAGCACGATTTGATTTCAAGACTGCAAGCACGAATTGGCTCCATGTGAGGTAGTTATGTTCAGTGAGCTTTGTATTTGGTATTTGAAGAGAAAGAGTTGAAGGTTGAGCACGAAGAGGTGTGGCAGCAGAAGACGAGAGAGGAGGAGATGAAGCTTCGTGAGGAGGATCGTTAATGGCGTTGGCCATTGGTGATGATACCATGTAAGGAAATGAAGAAGAGAAGAGAGAGAGAGAACAGTTACTGTAACTAACTTTTAGGTTAGTTATTTTCTATTTCAGAATTGTTACTTGATGAGTGCTTACTCAATCCTATTTATAGGAGAATAGAGGCACATTAGGGCATAACTGTTTTGTACAATCAGTTTTGCCATCTGGCAATATTAACTATTCTAATATCAAGAAACAACAATCTCCTTTTCTAGATTTTACTTACCAAGTTGTCTTGGAACCAATTTGCTATTTTTCTCATAAATGATTGTCTTTTGACCTTTTAACATGTGGATCAAGTAAATATTTGAATGATACTTGACAAGCAGTGTGTTGTTGAGTTTGATTTATTTGTTCCTAAATGAAATAAATTGAGCCTTTTTTTTGTACTACCAAGGGTATCTCCTTACCTTATGGTAAGGAAATAATCCCTTTCGGGTTCGTGACTGTCTTTCTCAACAAGTGTCACTCCCAGGATAAACCCTTGACCTTTTGGTCATCCTGGGGATCTAGCGGGGCCTTACACTACTAGACAACGCCTTGTTGGTTGAAATAAATTGAGCTTGATATACTCAAATGAGATCCCTGTTTTCAAAATCTTAGGGCAGTATTTTTGTGGTACGTTAAATTCTTGTGCAATTTGCAGACTTGGACAAACTACTCAAAAGGCATCAAATCATGTTGAAGGAAAATACCATCACAGTCATTCAAACAGTGCACCTGCAAGGAGCTTAGCATCATTTGCTCAAGATTATAGGAAATTGGCAGTCGACTGCCTAAAGGTTTTACGCATAGAGATGCAATTAGAGACTATATTTCATATGCAGGTTTGTCTCTTCCAATGTTGATTGGTTCTAATTGTCTGAAGGAATAAGAGTTTGATAGTTAACTGTCCCACTTAACTGAGAATCACAATGTTGAGCAGGAAATGTCAAATACAGAATACTTGGATGACCAAGATGCTGAAGAGCCAGATGACTTCATTATTTCGCTCACTGCTCAGGTGTGTCTTTCTATTGTTGCATTTTCTTGTCTTCATGAAAATTCTTAGTTTAACACTAGGTTTTGGAAGTTTGTTTTGGAGGGTTATGTTTTCTCTTTTAAGTGGTTTTGTAGTTCCTGTGTAATTAGTGTAGCCTTAGGAAGATTCATGATCATCCTGTTTTACAATTTCCTCCTTAATGAATTTTTCAAATATTAAATTGTGGGATGATTGTAATTACAGAGCCCTTGGTTCACAAAATATCCATTAGCGGTGTTAGAAGTTGTGGGATGATTGTCTGTTTTAGGTATGAAATCCTAATGATATACACTTCTAACACGAAACCAACATGTACCATTCAGATACGACCAGATTAAACAATGAGAACATACCCTATCCTGAACTTATGTTCCTTGGCTAGAGAAACGTGGGAATGACTAAGATACCCTTATTTTAGAAGGTATTTAGCTTGTAATAGTAGATTACTAAACCTTGTAATACACAAATTCCTAACAGGAGAGACGAGTATTACAATCCACTCCAATTTCAAAACTAAACAGACAACAATTGCTCTGTACTCAAAGATGTGGCATGTGCTTATGCAAGTGAAACCATTTATATTTACTTTTTTAATGGAATCCCCAGATAACTCGAAGAGATGACGAAATGGCTCCTTTTATTTCAAACGCAAAGAGGAATTACATATTTGGTGGAATATGTGGGGTTGCAGCACATGCATCTATTAAGGTAATGGATTTGCATGTACATGTTTGGGGCTTTATTTTCAATGAAGTCACTTGTGTGATTTCCTTGCCTTCACTGCTAATGAAAGGGTTTGGTAATTACTTATTAGGCTTTGGTGGATATGAAGTCTATTAATCTTTTTGGTGTTCAACAAATATGTCGAAACACTATTGCATTGGAACAGGTAATTAATGTTGTTCGGGCTATTTCTCATAAAGTTACCATCATATCCGGAATGACATAAAAAACATCACCTAATTGAATTTTACACCTATAACAATTATGAATGGTGTTACAGGCACTAGCAGCTATTCCATCCATAAACAGCGAAGCAGTACAACAGAGATTGGATCGAGTCCGCACCTACTATGAACTATTAAACATGCCATTTGAGGCAAGTCCATTTAACTGGTTGCTTCAAGTTGATAGTAATTTTTGTCATGTCGTCTTAACTTGATTTTCGTATTCCTGCGCAGGCCTTGCTTGCCTTCATTACAGAACATATGCACTTATTTACCATTGCTGAGTAAGTCGATACCGACTGTAGTTGTTATATTATACCTTTTTATACAACTTTACTATTGACACTAAATTTCTACAGGTATGCCAACCTTCTTAGCGTTCAGGTCCCCGGAAGGGAGATTCCTCCTGATGCACAGGATAGAGTGTCTGAAATATTATCCCTTTAGTGTGTTCATTCTTTTGTTTCTATTCCAAAGTGTATTTTGGACCCCTGAGATGTTTGCATCATATAGAACTCTGATTCTTATTTCTGATCAATGCCGATGCAACAAGCCGATGCAGATGTTGAATTTACAACTGAATAGGTCACTAGTTAAAAGATGGCTTTCATTCTACCCTCTATAGCAGTTCCATTTTTCGCTTGTTTGCTTGTAATGTAATTTATAATGTCTTTGTCTATTTTGGGTTCTGCTGCCTTCTGTTTAAGTTACATATCTCTATCTAGAGTTGAGTATGAGTGTGATGAGGAATTCAATTGAAGCTAATATTAAGAACATGAAAGTCACTCGTATATTTTTATAGCTAAGGATATTGTACAATTTCTCTTGTTACAATTATGAGGCATATTTCTCTTATTATTATTATTATTATTATTATTATTATTATTATTATTATTGTCAAAAATGTGTTGTTGTCTATGTATTTTAGGAATGTTTAAATTATCCTTGTTGGATTTTATTTTGATTCCTTACTTTATCTTGCTATTAATACTAGGCTTGTAATTTAGAAACAATCCCATAATCACAGGGATTTGTTTCTCTAGAATATTGTCTTTTATTTCCTAAAATAGTCAAATGACTCATGTATACATGAAACTGATGTATGTCTCATAATACACAATAAAATTATATTATTTTCTTAAATCTGAGATGGTATTAGAGACGGAGTTTAATTTCATTCTGTTGTCATTGGCCAAAAGATGTCATTTAGATATGAGTCAAAGGTAACCCTTCGCCTGGTTCGACAAGTTTATGTAGAGGGGCATGTTGAAATGTAAGTCTCACATTACCTACCTCATTATCTCGGGAAATGTTTAAATACCTATTGACTACTCCTTTCATTACCAATTGGTTTTGAGATAAAACATTTACATAGTAACAAATCTATGATGTAAAGGTGAAAATTTTGGCTGCCAAATAGGGTAACTATAATTAGGAGTAGGAAATAATTCTTCTCCATAATCTATTCAATAGGCTGAGTAGTACATAAATAGGTAAAGAAAGGAATCTAAAAAGGAAACAATTAATTTGTAATCCCCTAATTAACTAGGAATCCCTACAAACTAGCAACATCTACAAAATTAAATAAGGACATGATCATATTACATAAATTTTAGGATTTCTATCCAACACTCCCCCACAAGTTGGTGAATAAATATTGGTCATTCCCAACTTGCCAACATTAAGCTCAAAATCTGACTTCAATAGAGCTTTAGTCAAAATATCCGCTTCTTGTGATTTGGTTGAAAGATAGTGTAGATAAAAAGTTTCATTTTCTATTTCTGACTTGATGAAATTTCTGTCAATTCTTACATGCTTCATCCTATCATGTTGTAATGGGTTGTGCACTATGTTGAATGCTGACTGGCTATCACTGTATAGTTTCACAGGTTGTTGAATAGGAATAAATAGGTCATGCAATAAACTTTTTATCAAAATTAATTCACAAACTCCTTGAGCAATTGCTCTATATTTGGCCTCAACACTACTTCTTGCAACCACTGATTGCTTTTTACTCCTTCATGTCACCAAGTTTTCCCATACTTTTGTGCAATACCCTGTTGTGAATTTTGAATCTTCAATTGAACCTGCCCAATCAATATCTACAAAACATTCTACACTTTTATTTTCATTTTTCTTAAAGAGCAACCACTTCCCTGGACTACCTTTGAGATAGTGAAGAATCTGTTTTACAGCATCCAAATGCTTCTTCCTTGGAAAATGCATAAATTGACTCACCACACTAACACTATACAATATCCGATCTAGTGACAGATAGGTAGATTAACTTGCCTACAAGGTGCTGATATATATCTCTTTCTCAACTAGAGGATCATCTTCTATAATCTTGAGCTTCCAATTTCGGTCTAGTGGAGTTGTTGTAGGTCTGCACCCTAGTTTCCCTATTTCTTGAAGTAAATCAAGAGTGTACTTTCTTTGTGAGATGAAAGTACCCTTCTTGCTTCTATCTATTTTCATTCCAAGAAAATATTGAAGTTGTCCAAGATCCTTAACCATAAATTATGCCTGCGAACAATTTTTGCGGTTGTCAATTTCATTATTGTCGTTACCAATGATCACCATATCATCTACATAGACGATTAGAATAGCTCTTTTGCCATGTGTGGATTTTTTTACAAAAAGGGCGTGATCTGCCTGACTTTGAACATGGCCAAGTTGCTTCATAGTGGTGTTGAATCTTGTGAACCAAGCTCTTGGGGACTGTTTTAGCTCGTACAAAGACTTATTTAACCTGCACACAACATCATTCTTATCTCCATCAAATCCAGAGGGCATTTTCATATATACTTCCTCCTCCAACTTCCCATTAAGGAAGGCATTCTTTACGTCCAACTGATGTAGATTCGAATCAAGATTTGATGCAAAAGAAATTAGAATTCTAATAGAATTAAGCTTTGCAACGGGTGCAAATGTCTCTTTATAATCTATACCATGTGTTTGGGTATAACCTTGGGTCACTAGCCTCGCCTTATATCTGTCTATCTTCCCATTTGCACCCATCTTTGTAGTGAAAATCCATCTGCACCCCACAACTTTTTTATCCTTGGGAAGAGTGACAATATCCCAAGTCTTATTTTCTTCTAATGCAGCCATTTCCTCTAGCACAACAACTCTCCATTTTTCATGTTTTAGAGCTTCAAAGACATTGTTTGGAATCTGAACACTATCCAATTCTGCAACAAAAGCTCTATATCTTTGGGATAGGTTAGAATATGTCAGGAAATTTTCTATAGAATGTTTTGTACAAGATCTAACTCCTTTCCTTAAGGCAATAGGCAAGTCAAGTTCATCATCAATTTCATTTACAGGATTAAGATTTTCAAATATACAATTACCTTCACCTTCAGTATTACATTCTGTTGCTTCTTCATGATTTGTCTCTATGTGTGAAGATTGACCTTCCAAAGGAACGTGATGTCTCCTTGTAAAAACCTTAAAAAGTTTAAACTTACTTTGAGTTTTATTTTCTAATTCTCCCCCTTGACTGGTTATTTGTGTGGATTCTGAATTGGATTGAGTAGAAATTTCAAGAGATGTTTCTTGTATAGGTTCCTGTAAGGAAAGAGAATTTGGAAGAGAAATGGAAGGATCCCAATGATGAGATTCAATTGTATTCTCCCCTGGATTGAATCATTGTGAAAGCTATAGTAGTCCCTATGAGGTAGCCCATTTTTCCTTTTCCTTTGATGACTAGAAGGACATATTGATACCACTCTCTGAAATTGAACCCATTTAATTTGTATTTGGTTATTTGAATTGAGGGTTTTAGGTCAATATGTTGGAAGGTTGAACCCATTTGGATTGGGTTCCTGTTTAGGTTTCTATTTGTAGGTTGAACATTTTCTGATATGGATGGTGCACCAAATGTAGGTGGTGCATCAGCTACACGGTTGTATCTGGTTTTCATTTAAGATGAAGAAGAGTAGGCTCTTGATACCATATAATTAGAAGAGTAGGCTCTTGATACCATATAATTAGAAGAGTAGGAAATAATTCTTCTTAATAATTTATTCAATAGGCTGAGTAGTACATAAATAGGTAAAGAAATGAATCTAAAAAGGAAACAATTAATTTGTAATCCTGTAATTAACTAGGAATCCCTACAAACTAGCAACAACTACAAAATTAAATAAGGACATGATCATATTACATAAATTTTGGGATTTCTATCCAACAGTAACAAATCAGTTACAGAATATGCCAATCAACTCAAGTCTCTATGGATGGAGTTGGATCATTACCGAGTTATAAAAGTTGTGTGTTCAGAAGATTCAACAATCCTTAAGAAGTATATTGAGCAAAATAGGGTCGATGATTTTTTGGTTGGTCTGAATCCAGAATCTGATCAAGTCCGAATCCAAATTCTGGGAAAGGAGAAAGTCCCAGGATTTAATGAAGTGGTAGTAATTATCCAGAGTGAAGAAAGTAGGAGAGGACTGATGATGGAGATCCTAACTAGCCATGATTTTTAATTAGAGGAAATGTGGATATCCTAATAATATGGAGAAAGTATGGTGCACCTACTGCAACAAGACATGTCATACAAGGGATAAGTGCTGGAGATTATATGGAAAACACCCAAGCCGAGAATGGGGACAAAAAGGAGAGCGAGAATGGGGGCACAAGGGAGACCCTCCAAGAAAAGGGAGGCAAGTACACATTGCTAATGGGCAATGTGAAGAATATGTCCTGCTAAATCATGAGGAGGTAGAAAGGGTAAGATCCTTCCTTAGTAAATTGGAGAAGCCCACAGGTACGTACTCTTTATCATACTCTGGTAAGTTTCCATCTTCCTTTGGATTTAATGTTTCAGATGCACCATTTATGAAGTAAACCAAGGGGAGGTAACCTATGATTTGTGGAGGACAATTTTATAAGTAGGAGAATCACTTAGAATCAATGTTCTTGCAAAGAATTTTTAGCATAGTTTTATTTAAGGTATTTATTTACTTAAATTTAATAAATGAGAATTTATTCTCATATAGTCTTAGAATTTAATTTTAATCCTAGGAGTTTATTTTATTTAATGTCAAGTATGTTAGTATTTAATTCATGTAATATTGGGTGAGAAATTATTTGTATTTTGGCCCAATAGTGGCTAAGTAGTGTATCTTAGGCTAGGCACGACTAGATGAGTTGGAAATCAGGACATGGTCAAGTCTTACAAAGCATGGCATGGTTCAAGACAAAATGACAAGGTTAAGACAAGATTATGTCAAGGCTAAGACATGGTTTTCAAACAAGGCATGAATCAAGGAAGGAGGTAGAGCACGACACGGTTCAAGAAATTCAACTCCAAGCTCAGTCCAAAACAAACACGATTATAATCAAGGGCCAAAGATGACATGAATATAAAGTGGCTAAATCTTTTCAAACCAAGGGAAATTATGATTTAATTTTCATTCAGCCTTTGCTTAGGAAAGAAGATTAACTTAGCCATAAGTTAATAAAGCGTTTTAATTCTCCCAGTCGTAAAGATAAATAGAAATTCAAAATCCAAATCTTTAAGGCAAGTTGAATCCTATTGAGCAAATCCATCTGCAACCACTTCGGTTGATACAAGCCACAATCCTCAAGGCCAAGTCAAACCCCAACAACTTTTCAGATTTACATGGTTGGCTAGGTTTTATATTTCAAAATATACACTCAGCCAAACCAAAATGCACTCAAGGCCAAGTCAAGACCTTCCCATCTAATCCCAACTGAATTCAACTACGCGCAAACTGAATAGTTAGGATTTTATTTACATGATTAATTAGGGATTTTTATTATTCAAGTTAATTAGGAAAATTAGGACTTAGTCAATTATTTGATCCTGACAGATTGCCTATTTATGTAATCATCCTTTCAACTAATGAAGTTAAGTTTAATTTGGATTAAAACCTTGTGTTTCTTTTAGTTGAGAGATTTCTCCTAAAAACTCCATTGTTGGCTATGGCCACAATTGATGAATTCTTCTCAAGCTTTCTAGCTTGTGGCGAATAACATTTGGCTTATCAAGTATCCATACTTGTGGCACATCACCCTTCAATCTTTTCCAGATTCACAAGTGCCTCATGCACAACATAAATGATATATTTCCCATACTCATCCAAACCATGAACACTTATCCAAATCCACCCCTGACATAAGTTCACTCAACCATCGTCATCTACCCTAATCCAAACTAAGACCAACACCCTACATTCCATATTCCAACTGAAGCCAATCAAGCCCTAATCCATATATTCCAGCCTTGAACTAATTCCACACACATTCCCCAAATAAAACAACCACAAAATCTACCCTACACACACCAAGCCGAGACCTTTCCACCCTACAACACCCAAAAACCCTAAACTCACCCTAAACCGAGACCCTAGCCATACCCCTCAATTAACCTTAGTTTACTACACATAAAACAATCAAAAAGTGACCTAAAAACCTAAATAACTCCAAAACCTGGTTTAAAAAGTTCAAAACTTCAAGCTAAAATGATCCTATAACAAAGGCAGTCCTAAGAGGTTGTCATCAAGTGGTCATCAGAGCTAGTTTTAGCTTGAAATCCAAGTCATGGCCGAGGAGGCCAACCAAAAGACCAACATTTTCCATTCTAGGTGTTTGGTCCAAGGAAGGGTCTGCCTATTAATTATTGATGGTGGTAGTACCAACATGGTTAGTTCAAGGCAAGTTTCAAAACTAAATCTTGCGACTAGACCACATCCCATTCCTTACCAACTACAATGGTTAAGTGAGATTTGGGAGATAATTTTAAACCAGCAAGTGGAGTTTTCCTTTTCAATAGGGAAATACGAAGATATAGTTCTCTGTGATATGGTTCACATGGAGGCCAACCTTATATGTTTGGGTCGTCCATGGCAAATGGACAAGAGAACCATCCATGATGGATTCTCAAACAAATACACATTTGTTCACCAAAACTGAAAGGTAATGTTATGTTCATTATCTCTTTCACAAGTGATTGAGGATCAGAAGATTTAGAAGAATAAAATTGAGGATGAGAGAAACGAAAAGTTGTGCAAAATTGAGAGTGAAAACAAAAATGAGGAGAAAAGAGTCCTTGGAAAAAAAGAGGAAGATTAGTGAAGAAGAGGGAAACTTCCTTACAAAAAAAAGTAAGGCTGGAAATGTTTTGGGTCCAAAACAAGCCCTACCCCCACTCCAAGGTGAATTTTTTTTACCACCAACAAGTCTTTGCCTGGTTTTGTTCAAATTTTTTTGCAAAACATTGGAAGAATTTTCCTTAAGGAAGAAACACCTGATCATCCACCCTTATGGGAAGTTGACTTTTACACCGGTCAAGTTGTTCATACGGATGTGATAAGGACAAGCCATGAAGACTCAACTCTTACATTATTTTTTAAAGATGCACATTTTTTACCAACAAAGATCATTGGTGTTTGTTTTATTGTTGGATTATTCATCAAAGATATAACCAATGATGAATATGTGGAGAATTGGTTCCAACAATTCAAAAATGTGGTCTTTGATTCAGGAGGTGACGGTACCTCAAATTTGAGGACAAATTCTTTTCAAAAAGGAGGGTATGATATAAAATAGGGGGCAATCTACGATTTATGGAGGACAATCTTACAAGTTGGAAAACCACTTGGAATCCATGTTCTTGCAAATAATTCTTAGCATAGTTTTAGTTAAGGTATTTATTTGCTTAAGTTTAATAAATGAGAATTTATTCTCATGTAGTCTTAAAATCTAATTTTAATGTTTGGAGTTTATTTTATTTAATGTCAAGTACGTTAGTATTTAATTCATATAATATGGGGTGTGAAATTATTTGTATTTTGGCCAAATAATGGCTAAGTAGTGTATCTTAGGATATGCACGGCTAGATGAGTTGGAAATCAGGACATGATCAAATCTTTCAAAGCATGACATGGTTTAAGACAAAATGGCAAGGTTAAGACAAGATTATTTTAATGTTAAGACATGGTTTTCAAAACAAGGCATGAAACAAGGAAGGTGTAGCAGGGCACAATTCAAGAAATTCAACACCAAGCTGATTCCAAAACAAACACAACTATAATCAAACACCAAAGCTGACATGAAGATAAGGCGGCTAAATCTTTTCAAAACTAGGGAAATTATGATCTAATTTTCGTCCAGCCCTTGCTTAGGAAAGAAGATTAACTTAGCCATAACTTAATAAAGCATTTTAATTCACTATGTGGTGAAGCTAAATAAAAATTCAAAATCCAAATCTTCAAGGCAAGTTGAATCCTCTTGAGCAAATCCACCTACAACCACTTCGGTTGATACAAGCCACAATCCTCAAGGCCAAGTCAAACTCCAACAACTTTTCAGATTTACATGGTTGGCTAGGTTTTATTTTTCAAAATATACACTCAACCAAACCGAAATGCACTCAAGGCCAAGTCAAGATCTTCCCATCTAATCCCAACCGAATTCAACTATGTGCAACATGAATAGTTAGGATTTTATTTACATGATTAATTGGGGATTTTTATTATTTCAAGTTAATTAGGAAAATTAATACTTAGTCAATTATTTGATCCAACACTTGGCAAATTGCCTATTAATGTAATGACCCTTTTAAATTAATGATGTTAAGTTTAATGTAGATTAAATCCTTGTGTTTCTTTTAGTTGAGAGATTTCTCCTAAAAACTCCATTGTTGGTTGTGGCCACCATTGATGAATTCTTATCAAGCTTCTTAGCTTGTGGTGAATAACATTGGGCTTATCAAGTATCCATACTTGTGGCGCCTCTGTTAAAAGATATTTTTGTGAGAGGAGTTGGTTTTTCCCCTCAACAAATAGTCCCCGGCAACGGCGCCAATTTGTTGAAAGTGGAATATCTCTCTTTTCTTGTGTTTTCTTCTTTTTGGTTAAGTATGTGAACTCGGTTTTATTCTTTGTTCGCCATCTTGGTTTTGTTGAAATAAATTCCAACGCCGGTATAATGGTTTCAAGAATATTCAAGTTACAACTTACTTATAATAATCATGTGAATAAGTTATTCATTCTTTGCTCCATCTCGGCTTTGTTAGAATAAATTCTAACGCTAGTACAATGATATCGAAGCAATCCCCTATTATATAATTATTAAGTACCTTTGAATACCATCTCGGTTTTGTGGAATAAATTCTAACATCGGTTTAATGGTATTCTAATGTACAAAAGTGATGAATAGTTAGTTGTTAGAAACAAATAGATAAATAAAGAACAAAAGAATAATAAAGTTAAGTGACATTTATTTATTTACTCCCTTTCGGGTTCCTTTTATTAACAAACCAAATTTCTTCCTTAAGGAAGGTTGGTATTAAAGAATAAATAAATTGCGGAATATAAATAACAATAAATAAAAGTTAGTAAGTTAGCTTCATCACTTTTGTATATTAAAAGGTGTTTCAACAAATAAATTTATTGATAACACTTTACTATTTTACAATTTACATCTCTTTCAAGATTCAATTGTAGTATAGTATAGGGTTATGTCGAACCACAAGGAATTGCCTAATAGAATTAATCATATGAACATGTCAATTCACAAATAACGAGTGAAAATAATTTGATTGTTTTTTGTTGATTTGTTATGCATATAAACACTTAACAAGGAATATGAACTAAATATTAACAAATTATTGAGGAGACAAAATCATTTTGAATGAAGAAAGTATTTCTCAACTTCTTATATATTTGAACTACTTAGACAAGTTCTTATGTCTTACTTTGATTAACTCCTAACACCAAGGACTAAAATCCTCCTTTTAGTGTATGTCCTAAAATGGTAGAATAATGATCACTAATATTTATTACTAAAAAATATTACGTTCACAAAGATACTAGGTTGTCACACCCTAATCTTGGCTACTCTAATATTGAAGTAGTAATGAATATAAGATCTTAAGAAAAACATGCTTAACTTGGCAAGTAAACTAAGTAGTACAACTACTTTTTAATTTATTTGTTAAGTGTTTGAGACAAGTAATTTTTCATGACTTGAAATCGGTTTTTAGGTGATCAATCTAAAAAGAGCATTAAGAACTTCTCAAATAAATAAAATTAACCAAAGTACCAACTTGAATGATTAAAATTTAAATTTAAAATAGAAGAAGTAGAAATACATAACCAACATTCAAATGAAATAGTTAGGAGCATGAGCATCCATCCAAGAATTGGATGCTTTAAGTTCCAAATGAGATTACTAAATTGATTTTTGCATCTCAGTTGTCTTCTCCTTTCTCCTCTTGAATTATAAACTAAAAACTATAAAACTTACTCACAAAAGCTTCTATGAACTGAGCTTTCAAACTAAGAAATAAGAAGAGAGAATTGTGTTTCTACTTCAGGGAAGCAAGTCTCTTTTGTTCAAATGAAATGCCTCCTATTTATAGAATTTTCCTGGAACCGCTGAGCGGCTTGTTTGCACTACTCAGCAGCTGACCAAACCCTTTAGCATGGGTTTGGTCACTTAGTCAAGTAGCTTTGCCACTTCTTAAGTTTGACTCACCAAAGCTACTTGTGAGCTATGGGACCAGCTATGGTGAGCTACTCCTGAAAAGCCTATGGTTGGCTACATGAAGTGATGTCATGCATGACTTCATGGTTGCTTGATGGCTAAGTCAAGTATGGGTGCACATCACTGAGCACACATGTGGCACCGCTAAGCTGCTTGTTGAGCAGCTTTGACCGTGCTGACTGAGATGTGGCTTGGTGCTTGTTGACCTGGTCAGGTGTCTGGTTCACCGCTGAGCACATATGTGTCACCGCTGAGCTACTGCTTGAGCAACTTGGGCGTGTGACAGGCTTGTGTCTGACCGTGCCAAGCTTGAGTTCTGACCGTGTTAGGTTTTGTCTGGTGTTAGGCTGAGCGGTCAAGCAGGTTCACTCAGCTGCTTGCTTGAGCAACTTGCTCAAAGGGGTTTATCAAATGATGATCCTAATTGGGTTTGGACTTTTTGGCCTTTGGTTCAACTAATGAATGAATATGCATTGATCATTTCTTATCATTTTTATGCAATTAAGAGATTTAAAGACTCAAACAAGTTTAATTAGACAAATCAAATGTTGATCTCACTTTGATTCTCACGTGTGTTTGGCTCACTCCCTCACTTGTTTTGGTTTTACACTTTTTTTTATTTAAAAGATGTTTGCAAAGATCTTGTTACACAAAATTGAATTTTCAATTTGCAAAAGTTTCAAGTTATGACATTATAAGATGTTTTCACAAAAGTTTAGCATATATCTCATTTTGCTCACTTAAAGCTTAATTCAAAGTATGCTTAGAATTTTCTAATCATGTGATCATGTTTCAAAAAAATTTGTTTAGCCATTTTGATTTCCGTTTTGAAATTTTTTGAGTTTTTTAACAAACAATATTACTTTTTACATATTTACACAATCTAAACAAGAAATTTTTAAATTACATCAAGTTCTTGTCCCTCTTTTTAAATGAAGGCTTGTCCTCAAGCCTTAAAAACTTTTGGGACTTACTTGATGTGATTTAAAAATTGCTTTGTTTTCAAAGTAAAAATACTCACAAAAGATAATGATAAAGGAAGTAAATATTTACCAAATACTAGGTTGCCTCCTAGTCAGCATTCTTTTAGAGTCATTAACTTGACGTCTGATTTTGAACGAGATTATTCAGATTGCTCATTGATGATGGAGCCTGACTCATCACCCAAATAAGGTTTTAATCTTTGTCCATTTACTACCCAAGTTGCTTTTGTCTTGGGATCTTTCAATTCAATTGCTCCATATTCTTTTACTTCTTTGATGACAAATGGTCCTGTCCATCTGGTTCTAAATTTTCTTGGAAGTATTTTGAGCCTTGAGTTGAATAGAAGTACTTTTTGCCCTTGATAGAAATTTTTCTTTCTGATTCTGGAGTCTTTTTTTCCTTATATAGTCTTGAAGATTCGTTACATTCAACATGGGTTTGGTCACTTGGTCAATTAGCTTTGTCACCTCCTTAAGCTTGACTCACCAAAGCTAGTTGTGAGCTATGAGACCAGCTATGGTGAGCTACTCCTGAAAAGCCTATGGTAGGCTACTTGAAGTGATGTCATACATGACTTCATGGTTGTTTGATGGCTAAGTCAAGTCTGGGTGCACACCGTTGAGCACACATGTGGCACCGCTAAGCTGCTTGTTGAGCAGCTTTGACCGTGCTGACTGAGATGTGGCTTGGTGCTTGCTGACCTGGTCAGGTGTCTGGCTCACCGTTGAGCACACATGTATCACCGCTGAGCTGCTGCTTGAGCAGCTTGGGCGTGTGTCAGGCTTGTGTCTGACCGTGCCAAGCTTGAGTTCTGACCGTGTCAGGTTTTGTCTGGTGCTTGGCTGAGCCGTCAAGCAGGTCTGCTCAGCTGCTTGCTTGAGCAGCTTGGTTTGTGCAAGGTTGGCTTGACTGAGTCATGCTGGTGTCTAGGTTAGGTTGGTGTCCAGTTCAGTTGAGCGTAGCTTGGTCCGCGCTGAGCTGCCTGCTTGAGCACCTTGAGTTTGACTTCTTTTTCTACTTGGACCATGAGTCTTTATTCTCTTTTCGTTTTCTTTCTAAGTCCTACAAAACACATAAAAAAAGAAATACAAACACAAATATACAAGATTATGATATTATATCCAAAAAGTGTTGTTTTAAGTTGATTTTTCTCAATTATGCTTAAGATAAGTGTCATAAAAGTGTACGAAATTTAGGTATGTTTGACACTTATCAGCCTCACCCCTTCAATCTTTTCCATATTCACAAGTGTCTCATGCACAACATAAATTATCTATTTTCCATACTCATCCAAACCGTGAACACTTATCCAAATCCATCCCTTTCATAAGTTCACTAAACCATCGTCATCTACCCTAATCCATACCGAGACCAACACCCTACATTCCATATCCACCCTACAACACCCAAAAACCCTAAACTCACACCCTAAACCGATACCCTAACCATACCCCTCAATTCCCCTTAGTTTACTACACGTAAAACATCCAAAAAGTGACCTAAAAACCTAAATAACCCCAATATGGAATTCTGGTTTAAAAAGCTCAAAACTTCAAGCTAAAAACAATCCTACAACAAAGGCAGACCTAAGAGGTTGTCATCAATTTACCCATTGTTGGATACTAGACTCTGGAGCCACTGACCATATGACACCATTTCCTAAATACTTATCCACATATTCTCCATATCCTAGCAGTAAGAAAATTTCCATAGCGGGTAGAACCCTTATAACTACATCAAGGTAAGGAGAGGTCCAAATAAACACATCCATAAAACTTAAGCATGTCCTTCATGTCCCTAAACTCTCCACCAATCTAATTTTTATAAAAAAAACTCATAGAGGATCTCTCATGTAATATTGTGTTTCATAGCAACTCTTGTATATTGCAGGATAAGAAGTCGAGGAGGGCGATTGGACATGCTAGATAATGGAATGGCCTTTACTACATGGAGGATCCTAATTTTCCTACAAAGAGTCACTGCCTCATATTTGAATCTACCATGACCAACAAAGAAAAAATTCAACTATACCATTTTCGTATGAAGCATCCTTCTTTTCGAGTTTTAAAAGTACTTTTCCCTTCCATGTTTAAGAATTTAAGTGTGAAGAGTCTTCATTGTGGGGTCTGTGAACTTGCTAAGCACAAGTGTGTAACTTTTTCCATTAGCGATAAAATGAGTTATTCTCCTTTTAGTCTTATTCATACTGATATGTGGGGTGCTTCTAATGTTCCTAATATCATAGTGCTAAATGGTTTTTAAGCTTTATCGATGCTTGTATCCGGGTGACTTGGGATTTTCTATTGAAACATAAATTTGAGGTTTGCTATGTGTTTTTACACTTTGTCTCAATGATTAAAAATCATTTTGGAGTTAATATTTAGAGATTTAGGCCTGATAATGTTAGTGATTACTTTAACCTTGTGATCAACTCTTTTTGTTAAAAGGACGGGATAATCCATGAATCTTCATGTGTTAACACACCCCAACAAAATGGGGTTGCAGAAAGAAAAAAATGGGCACTTACTAGACCAAACTAGAGCTTTTCTTTTTCAAAATAGTCTCCCAAAAAAATTATGGGGGAAGCCTTACTTAATGCAACCTACCTAATTAGTAGGTAACCCTTTAAAACGTCAAACTTAAAAAGCCCCATGGAAGTCCTATCATCATTCCACCCACATATAGAACCTACAAATAAACTCCAACCTAGAATATTTGGATGTGTATCCTTTGTACATGTTCATAGTAATGAAAGGGGAAAGCTTGACCCTAGGGCACTAAAGTGTGTCTTCATTGGGTACTCAATCACACAAAAGGGGTATAAATGTTTTTACCCTCCAATGAAAGAATTCTCTGTGTCGAGGGATGTCACCTTCAACGAACAAGAAAGTTACATCCAACAACCTCATCTTTCGGGGGAGAAGGTAAGAGAGGAAGATGAGTCTCTCATGCTTCCAGATATGACATTTGGACCAGAAATTGGGACAAATAGCGTTGTTGTCCCAGAAATTGAGAAATTTGTCCTTGAAATTGGGACAAATAGTATTGTTGTTCCAGGATCTGATAAATATGTCCTTGAAGTTGATAAAATTGCCCCTAGAATTGAGAAAACAGTAGAACCATCAATTGTGCCTCAGCTTGCACCGCTTGATGATAGGAAATTCGGAAACAATCTGGTATACAGAAGAAGAGAAAAGCCCATCCCAAGATCTATCCATGTCCAAGAATCCAATCCAACATCATTACATGAGGTAACATTTCCTGATCCTATAATCTTCGACGAAAATCTAGACCTTCCCATTGCTCTTAGAAAATGTAATCAACAACCACTTTACCCTCTACGAAATTCCTAGCCTTTGAAAAAATCTTTCCTACCCATAGAACATTTATCACAAACCTAAACACTATAACCACAGCTTCCTCTATATCTAAAGCATTATCTAACTGTAAATGGAAACAAGCCATGGACTTGGAGATGGAAGCGTTGAAGAAAAACAGAACCTAGGAACTTGTCACCTTACCAACTAGAAATAAATTAGTAGGGTGCAAGTGGGTATATACATTAAAGTATCGGGTTGATAGGCCCATTGAAAGGTATACGGAAAGGTTGGTGACCAAAGGATTCACTCAAACCTATGAAGTAGATTACTTGGAGGCGTTTGCCCTAGTTGCTAAGGTGAACTCGGCCAGAGTCATATTATCATTAGCAACAAGTCATAATTGGGATCTGCAGCAGTTCGATGTGAAGAATGCATTTTTGCATGGAAACCTTGAAGAAGAAATGTATATAGAGGTGCCCCCAGTTATAATGGACATGTTGCTGCCAATAAAGTTTGAAAGTTAAAAAATGCATTGTACGAGCTAAAACAATCACCAAGAGCATGGTTTGGAAGATTCACAAAAGTTATGAGAAATCTTGGGTATAAACAGAGCCAAAGGGATCACACTTTATTCATTAAACATTCAATTTCAGGGGGAGTAACAATATTATTAGCATATGTGGATGATATTATAGTAGGCGAAGATGACAAAAAGAAACAGCAAGTGTTGAGCCAATGTCCAGTCAAGGAATTTGAGATCAAAACCTTAGGCAAGCTTAAATATATTTTAGGAATTGAAGTAGCTCATTCCAAGAAAGGTATCTTCATTTCTCAACAAAAGTATATTACTGACTTGCTTAAAGAAACATGTAGGACATCTTGCAAACCAGGTAGTACACCAGTTGATCCAAATATAAAGTTGGGATATGCGGAAGAAGATGTTGTTGTCGACAAGGAAAAATATCAAAGACTTGTTGGCAGACTTATTTACTTATCACATACTAGATTGGACATTGCCTTCTATGTAAGCCTAATTAGTCAATGTACGCACCAACCAAAGGAAGCACATTTACAAGCTACCCTTAGAATTGTCCAATATTTAAAAGGGACACCAAGAAGGGGGATTTTGTTTAGACAAAACAATAGTGTAAGTCTTGAGTCATATATGGATGTTGATTATGCACAATCAGTTGTGGATAGAAGGTCAACTACTAGATATTGCACCTTCCTTGGTGGAAACCCATTGACTTGGAGAAGCAAAAAACAGTCTGTGGTAGCCAAATCTAGTGTTGAAGATGAATTTCGAGCCATTGCCCAATGAATATGTGAACTGTTGTGGCTAAAGATTATATTGGAAGATTTGAAGATAAAGTGAGATGAACCTATGAGGTTATATTGTGATAATAATTCTGCAATTAGTATAGCCCACAACCCTGTGCAGCATGATAGAATAAAACATATTGAGGTGGACATGCATTTTATCAAAGAAAAGTTAGACAGTGGTTTGTGTTAAACATGGTACCCCATTGAGCAATGAAGAAGAAGAAAAGCACAAAAATGAATGAATGATTTAAGCTAAATAACACTTTTGGTAATTCATTGATGATTTGAACTTTAAACAAAGAAATCTATTTATAGAAGGGTATGGTGGTTACCATAACAGAAATAACCACCTGAAACCCAACAAATTAACCAAAAAAGGGAATGGGCCTAATAACAACTCTAAGCCCAAAAACAAAAGAAGGAAAAACTGAAGGCCACCAATAACTAAAACTCATAGTGTTTCTGCAACTTCAAAGACATCCTTCTTCCTTTCATTACTTCCATCTTTATCACGGTTCATATCATCCAATTGTAATAGCCCCCTACAAGCTGGGATGTGGATATTTAACATCCCAAGCTTGGAGTGAAGTTTCTGAAATACTCGAGGAGACAAAGATTTTGTCAAGATGTCTGCAATCTGAGATGCAGTGTGTATGTAGAGTAGATGCAACAATCAAGACTGAACCTTTTCCCTTATTGAATGACAATCAACTTCAATGTTCTTGGTTCTTTCATGGAAAACGGGATTGGCTACAATATGTAGAGCTGCTTAGTTATCACAGTAAAGCATCACTGGTTCTGAATGAGCTATCTACAAGTCATGCATCAGGTAGCTCAACCATTGTGCTTCACAAGCAGCTAGGGCCATGGATGTGTACTCTGCTTCAGTTGATGATCTTACAACAACTCTTTGCTTCTTGCTTTTCCAGGAGATGAGAGCATTCCCTAGATAAAAGTAGTAACCAGAGACAGATTTTCTTGAGTCGGGACAAGCTGCCCAATCTGAATCTGTATACCCTTTTATCTTGAGGTCTGAACCTGTAGGAAAGAAAACCCCAAAGCTAATGGAGCCCTTAAGGTATCTAAGGATTCTCTTGGCTCCTTCATAATGGGCATTAGTAGGTGTAGACAAAAATTGGCTTAAGTGGCCAACTGAAAAACTAAGATCTGGTATAGTATGAGTCAAGTATAAGAGTTTACCCATTAATCTTCTATATATACTAGGATCATGATATGGTGTGCCAATTTCTGAACTAATCAGCTTTTTTGCATAATCCATTGGAGTGGAACAAGGTCTACAGGCCAACATCCCTGCTTCTTCCAACAGATCCATAGCATATTTTCTTTGATATAATACAATACCTTTGTTGGATCTAGCTATTTCCATTCCTATGAAGTATTTCAATGCACCAAGATCTTTTATGCTGAATTCTGAATTGAGCAGATCTTTTACATAATTAATTTCTCTCATATCATTTCCTGCCAAAACAAGGTCATCTACATAGACTAGGATAGCAGTAAAACTAGAGGATTTAGCTTTAATGAAAAGAGAATGATCAGCATTGGATCTTTGATAACCTGATTGAAGAAGAACTCCAGTTAGCTTGGCGTGTCACTGCCTGCTAGCTTGCTTGAGACCATAAAGAGATTTTTGAAGCTTGCACATAAGACCAGTTTGGTTTATAGTGAGGCCTTGAGGAATCTTCATATAAACCTCCTCTTTTAGGTCTCCATAGAGGAAAGTCGTGTTTATATCTAACTGATGTAGATGCCACTATTTGGCTGAGGCAAGGGATAATGTCACCCTAATAGTAGTCATCTTGACTATAGGGCTAAAAGTTTCTATGTAGTAAACCCCTTCTGTTTGGGTGAAACCTTTGGCCACAAGTCTAGCCTTGTACCTTTCAATAGATCCATCTGACCTATATTTCAGTTTGAATACCCATTTACATCCTATAGCTTTCTTTGTGCTAGGAAGGGTAGTAATGATCCAGGTGCCATTGGCATTGAGAGCATCAAGCTCTTTCTGGATGGCAGCTTTCCAGAAATCTTGCTTGATTGCTTCATTATAAGTAGTTGGTTCTTTATTGGAGGAGATACTAAGAGAATAATGTTTATGGTTAGCAGATAAAAGATCATAAGACACGCTTTTGCATAGAGGATACCTTACATTTCGAGACTTTGGTGAGACTGAATGAGAGGCGGATGTGGTCAAAGTGCAATGATAGTCCTGCAAATAGTGAGGCCTATTTCTAACTCTAAGAGATTTTTTAGCAGTTTCATTATTATTTCTACTATTTTTATTGTCCTCAATGAGTGAACTAGATTGAGAATTGTCAAGATCACTGTTGGCTAAATTATTGGCAGGTGTGATGGACTCAATTCCATTGGGGGTATGATGAATGGTAATGAATTCCTTATTGATGTTATTGATACCATCATCAATTTCATAAGCAATGTCATGTTCAATAGGTAAAATTAATCCAGGGTCTCTTTCAGTGCATATAGACTCTTTGAAAGGAAAGGCATGTTCATAAAATGAGACAATTCTAGATATGAAGATTTCATGACTATTGATATCTAACACAATATACCCTTTCACCCCCTTTTCTAGTCCTAAGAACAGACATCCTTTAGATCTAGGATCCAACATCTTCCTGTGTGAAGTAGTAGTGGCAGCATAGGAAAGACATCCAAATATCATAAGGTTAGATATGTCAGGAAAGGTTTTATATAAAACATGAAAGGGACTATCATTTGAGAGATAAAGACTAGGTTGTCTATTAATTAGGTATACAGCATGTGCCATGGCAAAGTTCCAAAAACAGTGAGGAAGATTAGATTGAAAAATTAAGGATCTAGCAACACCAAGAATGTGTTGGTGTTTCCTTTCCACCACCCCGTTTTGTTGAGGTGTTTCAACACAACTTCTTTGATGCTCAATTCCTTTTTCTGCATAGAAGTTACTTAGGGAAAATTCTTTCTCATTGTCACTTCTTATGCATTTCACCCTTAATCCGAATTGAGTATAAACAAGAGAAACAAAATTCTTGATCAAATTGGGCACCTCAGACTTAAGTTTCAAGAAATATAACCAAGTAAATCTAGATTTATTATCAACCATGGTCAATAAGTATATGTGTCCAAGAATGCTAGGGATAAGGAAAGGTCCCCATATATCCATGTGCAATAAGTCAAAAATGCATGCAGATTCAGTAATGCTATTAGGATAGGGTAGTTTTCTCTGTTTAGCAACATGGCAAATGTGACAAGGGTCCATGATTTTATTGAATTTAACATAAGGAAAAAGTTTTTGCATGGTCAACAGTTTGTCATGAGAAGGGTGGCCTAGCCTATTATGCCATACATTGGTTTCATAAGCAGAGAAAGTATTAACACTACTATCCTTTTGTTGAGTGTGTGTGATGGGTAAAGTCCTCACAGGGCCTTTCATTGCATAAAGACCATTCCTCAACTCAACTACACCAGCCATCTTCAAGGATGGGAGGTCCTGAATGTGGCAAACATTTTTAGAAAAAGTTAATTGGCAGTGAATAGAATCAATAAGCTTTGAAATAGAAATCAAGTTATAATGAAATGTAGGAATGTACAGAACATCAGTTAAGAATAGATTGGATGAGAAAACAACACTCCCTGAAATGGTGGTGGCTATCTGGCTGCCATCAGGTAGAGTAACATAGACATAATTGATTTGTTTGTAGGTTTGGAAATTTGAAAGAATATGACATACATGACCTGTAGCCCCTGTGTCAAGGTACCAGTCAAGAGATTTAGTGTGACAATTTAAGAGGTACCTCATACCTTCATCATTGGATTCACCAGAATGTGTGTTGAATTGGTTGGTGTTATGATCAATTCTTGATGGTTGTTGCAATATGGATAGGATAGTTTGGTGTTGTTGAGGAGTGATATTGACTCCAATGGTTTGTTCATTGCTCTTGTTTGAAATTGCCTGCTCCCTTATTTCTTTCTGGGAGTTATGTTCATATGGTTCATCATTAGTCGTAACAAGATTGTTGATGCTGTAATTTTTGGAGTATGCAGGTGGGAAACCATTCTTCTTGAAGCATTGATCAATAGTGTGCCTTGTCTTGTGGCAAAAGATGCAAACCTTGGCTCCTCTTCCACTTGGACCTCTTGCTGAATTTCTTCCTGCTTGATATATCTGTCCTCTACCTTTCCTCTGTTTCCTCTTGAATTCATCCCTATATCATTGTTGTTATTACTATAATTCTCTTCAGCTATGTTTAGCAGAACTCTTGGTTCTCCATATTGATTGGTAATGAGTCTTTCTTGCTTGATGAGAAGAGCAAAAGCCTTGTTCATTGTAGGAAGTGGACCCATCATCATGATCTGTGATCTCACTCTTCATACTGGTCATTTAGCCCATTATGAAAGCAAATGACATAGTCATTTTCCCTATATCCTCTTATAGTTGGGATTAAGTCGCAGCTGCACTTTTGAATGCAAGAACATAAGAGGATAGGCCTAAAATTATCTAGTTCTTGCCAAAATCCTTTTATATGAGTATGATATGCCCCTATACTAAGGTTTCCTTGTTTGAAGGTGTATATTTCAGCCAACAATTGTGAAATGCGAAATACATCACCTTGATAATACCTTTCATGCAAGTCATCTCAGATCTCGAATGTTGTATCCACCCATGGAACGCTCTACACAATGGAATAATCAATAGACTATATCAACCAAGAAACTACCGACATATTGCACCTATCCCTGGCTTTGAAGGTTGGATCGTCGATGACAGGTTTTGGAAGAGAACCATCAATAAACTGAAGTTTGTTCTTTGTCTTGAGGGACATGAAAACGACACGGGACCAAGAGTGGTAATTGTCACCATTGAGGTGAGTGGAGACCAGAGCAGCACCTGGATTCTCATTGAGATGCATGTAAAGGAGAGGTTGGATCTTGAATAAGGCTTAGCGGTTGAATTGCACGATTTTCCATCTTGAATTGGGAGAAAAGGAAACTTTCAGGAAACTTTCAGGAATCTTGGAGCTGATTGCTTGATGATGAAAAAGAAAGTCAGGTTTATGCAGCAGAAATTCTTCTCATAGTGTGCTCTGATACCATGTCAAACATGGTATCCCATTGAGCAATGAAGAAGAAGAAAAGCACAAAATGGATGAATGATTTAAGCTGAATAACACTTTCGGTATTTCATTGATGATTTGAACTCTAAACAAGGAAATCTATTTATAGAAGGGTATGGTGGTTACCATAACAGAAATAACCACATGAAACCCAACAAACTAACCAGAAAAGGAAATGGGCCTAATAACAACTCTAAGCCCAAAAACAAAAGAAGGAAAAACTGAAGGCCACCAATAACTAAAACTCATAGTGTTTCTGCAACTTTAAAGACATCCTTCTTCCTTTCATTACTTTCATCTTTATCACGGTTCATATCATCCAATTGTAATAGTTTGATTTGTACACCATATATCTCTAATCAAAATTAACTTGCAGACATACTCACTAAGGGGCTAAACAACAACTTTGAAAGAATTATATCCAAATTGGGAATGGAAAATGTTTATTCACCAACTTGAGGGAGAGTGTCAAAAATGTGTTGATGTCTAGTATTCTAGGAATGTTTAAATTATCTTTACTATATTTTTATTCTGATTCCTTACTTTATCTTGCTATTAATACTAGGCTTGTATATTTAGAAACAATCCCATAATCACATGGATTTGTTTCTCTAGAATATTATCTTTATTTCCTAAAATAGTTAACAAACTCATGTACATATGAAACTAATGTATATCTCATAATACACAATACTATTATATTATTTTCTTAAATCTGAGAATTAAATTGAACTTTTTTTATACTTTTGGAGAGGTAACTTATAATTAGCATATATTTACAGAATTATGGTTTGTCAAAGCCTAAAACTACTCCATCAACATAAAGACGAGATTATCTGCTATTAGGATATTAAAAATTATAAATGATGTTGGGAATGGGGAAATTTTGGTGTTTGAAAAAGTATGATATTTCATGTAATACTTGTTGTTATTAGTTAAAAAATATATTAAAATTAAAATTTTAATAATTAAATATTTTTCTGATAATTATAAGCGGTTGGAATGTGTCAAACTGTAATTTCGAATCGTTTATTTAAACTCAATTTTTTGACTCAATTAATTTGTTACTTGATGAACCAAATTTATTAAGATAAATAACAAATTAAATTTTAAATAAATGTTGAGGTGACTTAGTTCATTGTTGGACCTATTTGTATCTAAAGACTTATTGAGGGTTATGTAGGATGTTACAGCTGAAAAAGTGTTTATAAGGGGATAATACATATTAATCACCAAGATTAGCATAGTTAAAACTACACTTAAATTTATTTTTTACATACATTTTTCATCATTTATTTTATTAATGATTTGTTAAGAGTATAAAAAATCCTCAAACAATAAACCATTCTGTTACATGCTTTCCTTGTGGACTACAAGTTCATTCATTACATTATTTTTTAGTTAAGAGAGCATCATAGGAAATGTACAATTGATGAGACATACTTTATTTTTTGCCAAAATCACATTTTTATCACTATTGAGAGTCAGCATTACAAACTTAGCACTAAATTTTGTGATAAGAAATTAAACACTTCAGGAAATTATCCTCAAATTTATCAATTTGTATTAGTTTTAAACTTTAAACACAAATTTATACAGGGTCATCGTCTACAAAACTTTCATTGAAGATACCAGCAATTCACTAACTAATGCATTCACTTATCAGTAGCCTAAAATCTTTTCACATACCTTCTAAGACTATATAGCTATGTTTGATTGCGGCTTGCAAAGAGTATCAGTGTGCTCTGCCTCCCTAGGAATGGTATCAGAATTCAACAGCTCAAATCGATTACGAATCAGCCAACTATTTGATAATAGCTTCAGAGCTGTTTTAAATCTGAATAAGCTTGCACAATGTTTCCAACTCCGGCATCAAAGAAGCAACTTCAACTCTTCCACCCCAGCGCGCTCAGATTTGCTGGATTTAGATCAATGTACTTCCCTACCCTGGTAATACAACAGTTGAAAACTGTGTGAAGTAAAAAATAATTCAAATGGAAGATCATTAGAATTGTATCTGAATACAACTGCAACTACTGAAGAATGACTCCCTACAGAACTAAGGAAAATTATTACCCAAGGTCTGATGGAAGTTTAAAACCACCAATTCGAACTCGCTTCAATGAATATATCTGAAATATGAAACAGAAACAAGAAAGAAATGTCTGAAGTTATTTATCCATAGACGAAAATAAAACCACAAGGTATGATATTAATATAGATATCATACAAGAAAACTCCCTAAAATACCCAGAAGCTGAAAATAAGAACACAAGCCAAAATCCCAAAAGATGTGAAGAAAAATAATCAGTGTGATCAAACCATATATGAAGTATGGGCAAAATCAAAATTCTTGTGAAACTGAAGTAGCATCACACTATATGTAAGTTAAATGTAGCATAACTCCTAAGAAATCTGAACCAGAGAAACACTAATCAGTTTGGCTGGAATCGGGTTTACAGAATTCCATGAACCATGATTTTCTTTTATCATACAAAATATTTATGATTTCACATATGCCTCAGCATGAGTAGTTATGGCCTTTTGGATGATGTTAAAGGGAGGAAATCTATCATTAAAGCTAACCTCAAGTCCAGCACTTTTCACAAGTTCACGAACTTCATGTTTCCTCCCGTCATGAACCTACAAGTATCCAGATTAAATGAAACAAGCAATCTCAAGTAGGCCCGTTGAACAAATCACATGCTCTAACAAGTAGACAGGGTAAATAATTCAACGGACTAAAATGTGATAATCATGAATGAATTGATGACTAAATATGATAAAGAAATTAAATTATGCATGCCAGCCTTCGTCTTTAAAGTTGCATTCAAAAGGAAACTTCATCAACCTTATGCACCAGCAGATTGATTGGTGTAGTTCAAGTGAGATGCCAGAGAATGTGATAATTACAACCAATATTGGGCAGTTGAACTGATATTATTAGATCAATACAGATAAGTTTACCACAATGCGAAGACGGTCTCTTTGTACATCTTGCCTGCGTGGAAGTAACTCAACACTATCAGGTATACAATGGACGCCCTCAATGGTTGTCCCCTCACTTATGGCTAATAAGTGCTTCTTATGAACTGAACCATCAATTGTTGCAATGTATCTGATAAAATGAATGTGATGTTTCAGAAAATTTGTAAATTCATAGGAATGAAGAACTACATCCAAAAATAATATGAACCATGCATTAAATCACAAAATAAAACATTGAATTGGGTAAGGGAGATCCTAATAATGTTCAATCATTCCAAGCTGTAAGACACTGCGGAATACACAGCATCATCTAAATTATTTGAACCAAACTTCCTGTACATAATGTCCACAAGATCTTAACTAAAATCTTATAAGTTGAAAATTCCCATAATTGCAGTATTGATCCAAAATAATGGGAGGGGAATACAAGAACCAAACTCATCTACTCACTCTTTGGATGTTTTGGTTGATGGATGTGTAAGTTTTTGAGCAAAATCTCCTGTGAATAACAATAATTGGATAAAGTATTAGATAAAACTGTTCGTGTTTAGATATAATTTATCCCAGGACTACGATTAAATCAATGCAGATAAAATTGCTTTCACGTCAAGTCACATACCATCATTAGTCACAATAATTAACCCAGTGGTAGCAACATCAAGACGGCCTACAGTAAATAGCCGTGGTGCAGGTACTCCAGCATGATTTTTATCCTAGCAAAACAATTATTGGTGATAAAGATTTTATTAGTTGTGGAAAGGAATACAGAAGTGGAGCACAAAATATCCTCCTAAATTACCAAGCAGAGATACAGAAGGGGAGAATGAAAATAATATATAATCTCAAAAGAGTACCCCAATGCCTTTCCATAACTGGTAAAGTGACATGCAGAATTAATAAAGAACTGAATTTGAATCATAACTCTGCCCTTCCCAAACTGAACGGATTGTAAAATATCAATAAAGCTCAATGTGGCACATACCCAATTCTTCAAATAATCATCAAATAGACCTATCACAGATTTAGACTCCTTCTCCCCAGATGAGCATATGTACCTGTCAAAATGTAATTGCATCATTTTATAAATACAGTTGTTTCATTGAGAATAGGTGTGCAAGTGCAAGTTGTGCAACATACATACCCTTTAGGCTTGTTTAAGGCAAAATACACCTTTCGGGGCTGCCTCTTAGGAAGGCGGCTTCCATTGACATAGATAACATCCTTTGCAGGATCAACTCTGGTCTGCCAATGCCACAAAGCAAAAAGCTAAAATTTATACATGATGACGTGATGAATAATAAAAAGGAAGCGATTATCAAGATTAATAATTCTTTGACATAATGAATGCTCTATTAAGAATAATAAAACAAAACATATCAAATCAAATGAATGATAAATTAAACAAACCTGAGGTGTATTACAGACGTTCCCATTTACAGTAACCTTGCCATCAAAAATAAGCTCTTCACAACTTCTTCTTGAAGCAACTGAAAACAATCAAGTATACAATCTGAACTGATTTTCATTTTCAACCAATGAAAGGGTCATTTTATATACCAATAAAGACATCCTTCTTCCTTTCATTACTTTCATCTTTATCACGGTTCATATCATCCAATTGTAATAGTTTGATTTGTACACCATATATCTCTAATCAAAATTAACTTGCAGACATACTCACTAAGGGGCTAAACAACAACTTTGAAAGAATTATATCCAAATTGGGAATGGAAAATGTTTATTCACCAACTTGAGGGAGAGTGTCAAAAATGTGTTGATGTCTAGTATTCTAGGAATGTTTAAATTATCTTTACTATATTTTTATTCTGATTCCTTACTTTATCTTGCTATTAATACTAGGCTTGTATATTTAGAAACAATCCCATAATCACATGGATTTGTTTCTCTAGAATATTATCTTTATTTCCTAAAATAGTTAACAAACTCATGTACATATGAAACTAATGTATATCTCATAATACACAATACTATTATATTATTTTCTTAAATCTGAGAATTAAATTGAACTTTTTTTATACTTTTGGAGAGGTAACTTATAATTAGCATATATTTACAGAATTATGGTTTGTCAAAGCCTAAAACTACTCCATCAACATAAAGACGAGATTATCTGCTATTAGGATATTAAAAATTATAAATGATGTTGGGAATGGGGAAATTTTGGTGTTTGAAAAAGTATGATATTTCATGTAATACTTGTTGTTATTAGTTAAAAAATATATTAAAATTAAAATTTTAATAATTAAATATTTTTCTGATAATTATAAGCGGTTGGAATGTGTCAAACTGTAATTTCGAATCGTTTATTTAAACTCAATTTTTTGACTCAATTAATTTGTTACTTGATGAACCAAATTTATTAAGATAAATAACAAATTAAATTTTAAATAAATGTTGAGGTGACTTAGTTCATTGTTGGACCTATTTGTATCTAAAGACTTATTGAGGGTTATGTAGGATGTTACAGCTGAAAAAGTGTTTATAAGGGGATAATACATATTAATCACCAAGATTAGCATAGTTAAAACTACACTTAAATTTATTTTTTACATACATTTTTCATCATTTATTTTATTAATGATTTGTTAAGAGTATAAAAAATCCTCAAACAATAAACCATTCTGTTACATGCTTTCCTTGTGGACTACAAGTTCATTCATTACATTATTTTTTAGTTAAGAGAGCATCATAGGAAATGTACAATTGATGAGACATACTTTATTTTTTGCCAAAATCACATTTTTATCACTATTGAGAGTCAGCATTACAAACTTAGCACTAAATTTTGTGATAAGAAATTAAACACTTCAGGAAATTATCCTCAAATTTATCAATTTGTATTAGTTTTAAACTTTAAACACAAATTTATACAGGGTCATCGTCTACAAAACTTTCATTGAAGATACCAGCAATTCACTAACTAATGCATTCACTTATCAGTAGCCTAAAATCTTTTCACATACCTTCTAAGACTATATAGCTATGTTTGATTGCGGCTTGCAAAGAGTATCAGTGTGCTCTGCCTCCCTAGGAATGGTATCAGAATTCAACAGCTCAAATCGATTACGAATCAGCCAACTATTTGATAATAGCTTCAGAGCTGTTTTAAATCTGAATAAGCTTGCACAATGTTTCCAACTCCGGCATCAAAGAAGCAACTTCAACTCTTCCACCCCAGCGCGCTCAGATTTGCTGGATTTAGATCAATGTACTTCCCTACCCTGGTAATACAACAGTTGAAAACTGTGTGAAGTAAAAAATAATTCAAATGGAAGATCATTAGAATTGTATCTGAATACAACTGCAACTACTGAAGAATGACTCCCTACAGAACTAAGGAAAATTATTACCCAAGGTCTGATGGAAGTTTAAAACCACCAATTCGAACTCGCTTCAATGAATATATCTGAAATATGAAACAGAAACAAGAAAGAAATGTCTGAAGTTATTTATCCATAGACGAAAATAAAACCACAAGGTATGATATTAATATAGATATCATACAAGAAAACTCCCTAAAATACCCAGAAGCTGAAAATAAGAACACAAGCCAAAATCCCAAAAGATGTGAAGAAAAATAATCAGTGTGATCAAACCATATATGAAGTATGGGCAAAATCAAAATTCTTGTGAAACTGAAGTAGCATCACACTATATGTAAGTTAAATGTAGCATAACTCCTAAGAAATCTGAACCAGAGAAACACTAATCAGTTTGGCTGGAATCGGGTTTACAGAATTCCATGAACCATGATTTTCTTTTATCATACAAAATATTTATGATTTCACATATGCCTCAGCATGAGTAGTTATGGCCTTTTGGATGATGTTAAAGGGAGGAAATCTATCATTAAAGCTAACCTCAAGTCCAGCACTTTTCACAAGTTCACGAACTTCATGTTTCCTCCCGTCATGAACCTACAAGTATCCAGATTAAATGAAACAAGCAATCTCAAGTAGGCCCGTTGAACAAATCACATGCTCTAACAAGTAGACAGGGTAAATAATTCAACGGACTAAAATGTGATAATCATGAATGAATTGATGACTAAATATGATAAAGAAATTAAATTATGCATGCCAGCCTTCGTCTTTAAAGTTGCATTCAAAAGGAAACTTCATCAACCTTATGCACCAGCAGATTGATTGGTGTAGTTCAAGTGAGATGCCAGAGAATGTGATAATTACAACCAATATTGGGCAGTTGAACTGATATTATTAGATCAATACAGATAAGTTTACCACAATGCGAAGACGGTCTCTTTGTACATCTTGCCTGCGTGGAAGTAACTCAACACTATCAGGTATACAATGGACGCCCTCAATGGTTGTCCCCTCACTTATGGCTAATAAGTGCTTCTTATGAACTGAACCATCAATTGTTGCAATGTATCTGATAAAATGAATGTGATGTTTCAGAAAATTTGTAAATTCATAGGAATGAAGAACTACATCCAAAAATAATATGAACCATGCATTAAATCACAAAATAAAACATTGAATTGGGTAAGGGAGATCCTAATAATGTTCAATCATTCCAAGCTGTAAGACACTGCGGAATACACAGCATCATCTAAATTATTTGAACCAAACTTCCTGTACATAATGTCCACAAGATCTTAACTAAAATCTTATAAGTTGAAAATTCCCATAATTGCAGTATTGATCCAAAATAATGGGAGGGGAATACAAGAACCAAACTCATCTACTCACTCTTTGGATGTTTTGGTTGATGGATGTGTAAGTTTTTGAGCAAAATCTCCTGTGAATAACAATAATTGGATAAAGTATTAGATAAAACTGTTCGTGTTTAGATATAATTTATCCCAGGACTACGATTAAATCAATGCAGATAAAATTGCTTTCACGTCAAGTCACATACCATCATTAGTCACAATAATTAACCCAGTGGTAGCAACATCAAGACGGCCTACAGTAAATAGCCGTGGTGCAGGTACTCCAGCATGATTTTTATCCTAGCAAAACAATTATTGGTGATAAAGATTTTATTAGTTGTGGAAAGGAATACAGAAGTGGAGCACAAAATATCCTCCTAAATTACCAAGCAGAGATACAGAAGGGGAGAATGAAAATAATATATAATCTCAAAAGAGTACCCCAATGCCTTTCCATAACTGGTAAAGTGACATGCAGAATTAATAAAGAACTGAATTTGAATCATAACTCTGCCCTTCCCAAACTGAACGGATTGTAAAATATCAATAAAGCTCAATGTGGCACATACCCAATTCTTCAAATAATCATCAAATAGACCTATCACAGATTTAGACTCCTTCTCCCCAGATGAGCATATGTACCTGTCAAAATGTAATTGCATCATTTTATAAATACAGTTGTTTCATTGAGAATAGGTGTGCAAGTGCAAGTTGTGCAACATACATACCCTTTAGGCTTGTTTAAGGCAAAATACACCTTTCGGGGCTGCCTCTTAGGAAGGCGGCTTCCATTGACATAGATAACATCCTTTGCAGGATCAACTCTGGTCTGCCAATGCCACAAAGCAAAAAGCTAAAATTTATACATGATGACGTGATGAATAATAAAAAGGAAGCGATTATCAAGATTAATAATTCTTTGACATAATGAATGCTCTATTAAGAATAATAAAACAAAACATATCAAATCAAATGAATGATAAATTAAACAAACCTGAGGTGTATTACAGACGTTCCCATTTACAGTAACCTTGCCATCAAAAATAAGCTCTTCACAACTTCTTCTTGAAGCAACTGAAAACAATCAAGTATACAATCTGAACTGATTTTCATTTTCAACCAATGAAAGGGTCATTTTATATACCAATCATATAATGAAGGGGAAATTACATTAACCATCCTCTGAAGTTTAACTTGCTTAAACCTTGCACCCCTTTTGTTTTAGAAATTACTCTGACTTCCCTTCATTTTATGTTGTAAGGGCGTAAGTGTAGTGATAACTTAAACCTCAAGGTGCGCATATTTGGGTAAACCACTCCTTAACTAAGTGCTTATCCAATAAGCTTTTATGAAATAAGCTAAAAACATCTTATTTTCCTAAGTTTGATAAACTTATTGAAATAAGCCAAGTAAGCTAAAAAGAACTTATAGGAAGGTAACAAGCATATCTTTTCAAATTATAGTTGTGGTCACGGTTATGTTGTGTCGATTGCAGGAAAACACAGACATGTAGGCTGCTGCAATTGCTAACGGAGTGCGGTTGTGTGCCACAATTTAAAACTATTTCATATGTTAATTCTATAAGCTTCTGAAAATAAGTTGCTGTCATAAGCCACAAAATAAGCTAACTATAGGCTCTTCCAAATGTCTCTAAGTGTAGTGACAACAAAAACCTTGAGGTGCATAAGTTTAAAGATAACATAAACCTCAATGGCGAACTGCGCAATTTCCATAACAAAGTGGACACTTTAATTAAGTGAAACATATGGCACTCCAGTAAGGTTGTTTGTCTCATGACTTATATCTACCCTCTCCATACCCCACTAGATGGGAACTCATGCATTGTGCCCCCTTTTTTACAAGGCAATCCGAATCCAGTATAACAATTTTTCCTATAAGTAACTACTAACAAACTGAAACTAAAAACCAAAAACGCAGCGTTTAGGTACCTCCAGAGGCAGCAAGAACCTTGCTGAGGCGCGTGGCGGCATCAGACTCTTTCTCTCTGTCTCTCAAATTCTGGTTATAGAACCTACGCGCCGCCTTGGAGTGTCGCGGAACCGTTACAGAAGAAACACTATCTTCATTTTCACCTTTCTTCATCATCTTCTTCTGCTTCTGAATCTCCTTCTGCTTCGTCTTCGTCTTGGTTCCAGTTTCCGCCGTCACCATCGCGGTCATCAGAGTCGACGGCGCGTGCGATTGGAGCTTCAGCTTCCCGTCCTCTCCGCGAACGATCCACGGTATCAGCATTTGACCGTCGTCCGATTCAGGAAGGTCGGGCTTGAGCTCGGGCTTGGGCTTGGGCTTGGAGGGAGCGAAGGAGATATTGAAGTTGAAGGAAGGAGAAGAAGAAGAAGAAGAGAGAGAACAAGTGAGGCGAGGAAGAGAGCGGAATGAGAAAGAAGAATTGGATTTGGAGAAACAGTGAAGAGAGAAAGAGAGTGCGGCCATTCCCATTGTTGAAGCTGAAGAAGAAGAAGCCATTGTTGTGTTGGGGATACAGTACAGAGATACTCACGACAGCGAGAAGATAAATATAATAAAAGCATCTTAAAAAAAATTATTCACATTTTTTATTAGTTAATTATTATCCTATACAAGTTTGTTTAAGAGATGGGTTTTTTTAAGGGTAATGAAACAAAATGGAAGACTTAAAATATCCGGTATTCAACTTACAAATTTTTGGCTTTCACCTAATGATGCTTACATGTAAAGCCTTTGTAAATCTAACATGACATTTAAAAAAGGAAAATGTTATATTTTTTTACTAAATCCCACTACTGGTTCTTCTGTTTGAAGTGCATGATTGAATTGGCGTCTAAAAGGCTTGCATCATGGAAGTGCAAGCATATTTTTTGGAGGTATATTAATTCTTCTAACTTTTGTTTTATTAAACATCTTACTTATATGTTTTCTCTTTACAAAGCTTCAAATAAGGTTTTGGCTAAGATTGATAGCCTCCAAAGAGCCTTTATTTGGGGAAGTAAAAGAGGTGGGAAAGGTATCTTTTAGGTGTCTTGATATGATGTTTGTAAGCCTAAGGAGTGTGGCAGTTTGGGTGTGAGAGACCTTGATATGTTCAACAACTCTTTGCTAGGGAAATGGAGATGACGTAGAATTATTGATTAGGAGGCTTTATTGGTGAAGGTCATAAATTCTAAATATGGGACTGATTGGTCCTCTCAGAGGGTTAATGTAGCCTCAAACTGGTGGAAGGATCTAGCAAAAGTGAGATCCTCTATTGGGGGTAGTAATGGTTGGTTTGATGAGAATAATAGGAAGGAAATTGATGATAGGGATATACTCTATTCTTCTTAGACATTTGGGTGGGTCGATAGAGTCTCAAGAAAGCCTTTCCTAGATTATTCTTTCTAGCTCGGGACAAGTAGGCCCTCGTAGGAGATAGTGGCTTATAGACTGATGATGAGTGGTCTTGGGGATTCAATGGAGAAGCAATTTGTTTGGTAGAAAGGTTTCCATGGCTAGAAATCTACTTGACTTGGTTCATCACCATAAGTGCGAGAAAGAGATTTCGGATAGAGGAAGATGGGGGTTAGATGTCTCGGGTTGCTATGTTGTCAAATCTTCTTACTAAGGTCAAGTGAACAAAACTCATTCTCCCCTTCATAACCTTTTAAATAAATGTTGGATAAAGTGTCTGCCTTCAAATATATGTTGTTTTGTTTAGAAATTGCTTAGAAAAAGACCCCCGACTAAGGATGACTTATTCAAAAGGAACATAATTGTGAGGGTTGAGGATATGGTTTGTGTGCTTTGCAATAATCATGCATAAAGTACAAGTACAAGTGCATTGAAGGATTGCCAAAAATGCTTAAGGTATCAAATCAACGTTACTATCTATTAGAAATTCATAATTTCTAATTAAGATGTGCATCATATATTTAATACAATTATATTGGCTATTTATTTTGAAGGTTACAAAACAAATGATCTAATTAATGACAACTTGAAAGACTTCTGAAACCGTTAATATATGTGAGCTTTAATAAGTGGATACACAAATGGTTTACTTATAGGCGATAATGGGAACCCTATAAAACGCATAAGAAACGGTTATGGTCTCCAATACACCAAATCACAAATAATTTTCACCTCTTCCCATCAGAAAGAAAACGAAGGTCCCAAAAGGAATTCAGGATTTGGTTGAGGAAGACCAATATACCAAAACTCTCTCAAAATGTACATTAAATGAGTAGATCGGAGAACATGGATTCATATATGACTTTGTATCTTTGTTTTACATTATGTGTGAGAATCGTGAGATTCAAGATCCTAGGATTGATATTTCACCAATCATCAGGAAATATCTAACAAGTGGTATCAGAGTTTTAGGTTCTAAATTTTATGATTCTCCATTAAAGATGTATTTTCCTCAATTTTTTATGAACCCTAATTTTTAAATTTAGGGACTTTTTTGGTTTCACTATTGGTTATGAAAATTTGGTATTTATGAATAATGATGATAACTTTTATTCACTTCAGCTTATTTGAATTATGAGTAATTTGTATTATGAATCCTTGCAACACGTGTTGGAGTAAATATTTAGATCTGTGCATAAACATTGTATTAACTTTTATGACTCTATTATGCAATATGTTATTATATATGCACTAATGTCTTACTGGTGGATATTGACTTTTGTCACTTATAATTTTGCAATTTGTCATAATATATGTATAAGGTATATATGTGTTAAGATATGTTTTTATTTTATACATATGCAATCTGGAATTCATGACCTTGTATATATATTGTAAATTAAAATATACATATATACATATGTAATTGTTTACAGTTTGAGATTGTTGTGATGTCTGAAATTACTGATTAAAGTTAATATATATATATATATATATATATATATATATATAATGGTTACAGTTAAGGCTTAAAACTATATATATATAATGTTACATATACGTTTTAAGGATATGCATGATTATATTCGATTTGGAATTGCGATAATGATTTGCATATATTTTTTATGTTTTTCAATATGGATCTACTTTGTATTTGATTAAGATTGCATCCATTTTTATGCATTGATATATATGTAATATATCTTTTTTGATTTGGAATTATATTATGGGATTAGATTTGTTAATCATAAAAGATATCAAATCTGAAGATTTGTTTAATTCCAAAATCATAAAAAAAAATTATAATGGATGCATAGTATTTTCCTTTTGTTTGGTAATTATTTTTGAATTAATTGATGCAATATGTTGCCAAAGAAACCTCTATTATGGAAATTGATTAAAATTATACAGATGAGTATGAGATTATTTATGCGAATTGTGTTCGCCCCAAAGAAAAACACAATTTGGCCAAATAATAACATACATGTGATGATAAATATGTAACAATTATAGTTTTTTCGTGTGAATAATAGTCGGTCCAAACAAAAGTTATTATTTGACAGAACTAATTGCTAATATTTGATCATTAAGTTGAGAGTATCACTTACAAATTAATTTCTCTGTCCAAAGACTAGAAATTGATGGTGTGTTAGGTATCTTGTGATGAGTCTATTATATGAACATGTCTTGTTTTATCTATATTACCTGACTTGTTTGTTTAAATGGTTGCAACACTTATGGATTGTTGCATTGGTTGTTGGCTGATTGCATTATTAAGTGGTTGCTATTGTTGACATTGTTTCTATTTGCCTTGCCATGTTTAATCATGTATAAAATGATAATATTTTTTTATATAAAATTCAAAAGGACCATTACTAGAATTTGAAATGCAGTCATTCTAATGAGAATGATGTAATGCAACCAATAGGCTATAATGAATATATGTATTTATATGTGGATAAAAATAGTATATGATTTAGATTATGGTTATGTTGAATCAAACCCAACTAAATGGTTTTTCTTTTAGAAAATAAAATTGTTTGACATTTTAAGTGAACCTATTAAACAAAAATTCGCCTAAGTGGCATATTTTCTGTGAATTGTTCATAATAAATGTCGAATGCTAGTGCGTATATGTATTCATGCGAGTATTAATCGGCTCAAAGGAAGATTATTATTTGGCCAAATTATATACACACATGTGATGGTAAACATGTGATTATTATAAAATTGCATATGTGAATGATAAATCAGTCCAAAGAGTGGTTTATTATTTGACATGCATTATGATCAATGTTTGATAATTACAAACAAGAGTATCATTAGTGGTTGATATGAAATATCAAGCCAATTATATGTTTGCATTTTATGCGAATAGTGATCGGCCCAAATGAAGATTACTATTTGGCCCAAATTACAAACATATTTGTAGTAATAAATATGTGATGATCATATGGTTTTACATGTGAATATTAAGTCGGTCCAAAAAAAGACTTATTGTTTGATAGGACTGATTATCAATGTTTGATTACCAAATTGAGTATACCACTTACAAGTTAATATTTTTGTCCAATGACTGAATATTAATGTTGTGTTAGGTAACTCATGATGTACCTCATCATCATTTGAATTTAAGTATTAAAGTTGAATGTGAGTTTAATTTCAATAATATTGCAATTTGTTTTGTTCTTTTACTAGTGCTGCAAATATTTTTACTAAATTAAGAACATCTCATTGTTGAATGAGACAAAGTTTAAGGTCTATAAGGAAGCTGTAGAAATTATTCTCGGTTGTATAGATTTAGATCTAACACTTCAGGTGAAGAAATCCATTTCTACTCTAGAAATCCTAGATGAGGTTAAAAATGAGATATTAGAACACTCTAACCGAATGTGTCTAATGACCATGAAACACTCTATTCTAGAAGCGTTTCAGGGCTCTATTTCTAAGGGTTAGAGTGAAAGGAAGTTTCTTAAAGAAATAAAACCAAACTTTGACAAAAATAAAAAGGCAAAGATGAGTAGCTTTTTGGCTAAAATCATCTCCATGAACTATAAAGGAAAATAGATTATAAGGGAGTACATCATGGAGATGTCTAATCTCACATCATAACTCAAGTCACTTAAGTTAGAGCTTGGTGATGACTTCCTTGTGCACTTGGTTTTGATCTTACTTCTTGCATACTTTGGGTCATTAAAAGTGAGCTATAACATTCAGAAGGACAAATAGTCTCACAATGAGTTTATATCTCAATGTGTACAAGAGAAAGAGAGACTGGAGAAAGATAAGACTAAAAGTGCTCATTTGACTATGACCTCTCAGAATAAGAAAATAAAGAACTATAAGGATGATGTGAAAAGGATATTTGTGTTTTTCCTCGTAGAATGTAGAATTGTTCTGCAATACACTATGTCTTGCAAATCTAGCATGAAGGACGTTGTTGAGCGATTAAACCGAATTCTTAAGGATATAGTGAGAAATATGATTAGTCATTCTTCTTTGCCAAAGTCTCTTTGGGTGAGAGCTTTAAAGACCACAATATACATCCTTAATAGGGTGTCAAGTAAAGTAATTAACAAAACCTCATATGAGATTTGGACTAATAAAAGACCAAGCTTAAAACACATGCATATTTGGGTTTGTCCAGTTGAGGCGCGACCTTATAGGCCGCATGAAAGAAAACTGGACTCAAGAACAATTAACTGCTATTATGTTGGCTATATTGAACGCTCTCGGGGCTATAAATTTTATGATCTCACTTCAAGATTTTTTTTTGAGATGGGAAATGCAAGATTTCTTGAGGTAATTGATTTTGTGAAGGAAGAAAACATAAGGAATGTTGTCTTTGAGGAAGAACCTGTCACTAATGATGAACAAGTTCTTGTGTGTATTACCATTCAAGGAACAACTTCGGTAATAGAAGAAATGTTCAGAATATGATTGCTGACAATATTCTTGAACAAGACAACAATAAGGTTCTCCCTCAATTACCTATACAACAATGATGAACAATATATTACACACTATTTATAACCTTAATTTAGCATGATTGATGATTCTTGGTGCCTAATTGACTTTGTTTCACATGATTTACTGTTTTAGACTTTATTGGATTAATATTCATAAAATGAGTTAATTTCGGATTATTTGGCATGATTAAATCTATTATCATTTTTAGTTCATATTTGACACCAATGACATTTTGGGCATTATGGAAGTGGAGAATATGTGTTGAAGTAAAGATTTTATTTTTATTTTAGGAGTTTTTTTATTGTAGTTTAGCTTTGAGCCCATTGTTTAGGCCTAATTCGGTTTTATGTGTGTTGGAGGGGTTAAATTCGGATTCCCCACTCCAAACACACACACTTTTACTTTACCTCATTTTGAAACATAAACACATTTCCGTTTTCCCTCTTTTGCTCTACTAGGGTTTCACTCCTATTTCATTTTTCATTTTCGGTTTGTTCTTCCATTGCCATAGAAGACTAAATTTCTAGACTAGGTTCCTTTGGTTATGTATCACAACTCTTGAGGTTTTGTTATTAATGCATTTTCGGTTTCTTTATTGTTGATTTCTTCTATGTTAGAAACTGATTTATGAGCTTATCTTCGCTTAGTTGATTTACTCTCTAGTGCATGAATGCTTAGTTCGTGTGAATTTGTTAATCGTTTCATGTTTATGCTGATTTTGCTTTGTTAGAGGCTTGGATTTTGGAACTTTGAATTGATTATCGCTTAGTTAATTGATTCTCAATAAATTCGGAAGTTAATGGTTGGAATCTGAAAATAATATTTTGAAACCGATGATTCAGTTGTGAACAAACGAACCAAAGGGATTTAGTTGTTTTATTACATTGCTTAACTACTGTTTATGAGTTTGATTTATGTTCATACTATCCAACAACAAAAATCCTCTTGTGTATGTGAGTATAAGGTGTTTGAAGCTTTGCTTGAAAGATAATCTTTGGGAAACGACCTAGGAGTCACTTCCTAGTACTGTAGTTTTTAATTGTTATATTATTGGTATCGGGTACGGCCTCGATCAAATTTAGCGCCGCTGTTGGGGATTATCAGTTCTTGTCAAAGGTTCTTAGTATTGTTAGTGTGTGTCTTAGAATAATCATTCTGTTTGGGTTTCAAAATCTTCCTGTAACATTCACTATTTGTTGTTTGCTGTCTTGTTTAGCTATTTGCATGTTGGTTGATTCGGATGTATATTGGTTAATATAGCTGTGGTTGAAATTTTTGCATGAAACTTTGTTTCCACACTTCTTTCATCACATATTGAATACTGGATGCATCATAGCCAATCACCGTGCTGCTGATTGTGAGATAAAAACAAATAGTGACTAGTTTTATTGTTGATTTTCTATTTTTGGCATAACTTTGGAACCGTTAATCAGAATTGGACATATTATATATGCATTTGGGGTAGAAAAATACATTGATTCTTTCTCTATACAATGTGTCTACAGAACCCACCCTGAAAATCCAAAAAGAGTTTGTTTACTATTTCTTTTTTATTTTACAAGTTTATTTTTTCAATTGTTTTGATTTTGTTGCATTTAATTAAATTAGTTATGCTTTGAGTTTTGTCCTGAAACTTTTTGTGGATGTTTCCTATGATATTAGGATTTTATTGATGCAAAGTTTTGGTTGATCACTGAAATTTAAAATGTATTTTCCTTACTGCCCTACATAGTTCTTACTGCTGCATTTAGTGCATGACTAGGGCAAATCCTAACTCTTTGCATTCAATAAATCCTGAAATTTATAGAACATTTCATAATTTGGTTAGACAAGTTAGGAATTTAAGTTTGATAGTGATACTGATTCCGTTGTTTCTGTGCATTCTGTTGTTTTTGTGCATTCTGTTGCATAATTTAAAAATATGGCTGAACCACCTCCAATCCCACGTGAGAGGACATTAAGGGAGCTGGCTGCACCTGATTTCACATACGAAAGCTTGTGTATCCCGTAGTTAAAAAGTTAACCTCCTATGTTAGAAAATTAGAATAGGAATAAAGAAATAGAGCATAGAGGCTATGAGAAATATACACAAATAGACTATTAAGAAGAAGAAGAAAATACACAGATCGGTGATAAACTGAATTATAGTCATTGATTTATTTAATTTTTGGTCTAGTCCATCTCCGAAAAAGGGGTAGGTAACTGTGCAAAACAATCTATGAATCTTGTAAACATTATCATGGCAATTATCTTGGACAATTTAGTCAAAAAGTGGATTTTACATATGTATTTGACAAAATTAATACCTAAACATCAAAAACTCCCTTCTCATTCTAGTTCAGAACCTGAAAAAAAATTACATAGAAATTATTACATGTACTCTATCAGTTTATCCCTTAATAGAAAAAGCAAAATTAAAGATAGGTGGACTATTTTTGTCTTAAACTATTCTCATAGAATTTGGTATGAGACAAACCCTTTGGGTATTGTTATGGTGTCTTCTTTTATGTTTGAACTTTATCATCAACCTTAGAGTGTAGCTTGCTTACCACTACAAGCATTCCACTTTGCTAAATAGGTGAACTATTTGATAATAACATCTGCAGCTTTTAATATATAGTTCATACTATGATATACAGTACTTACTATTTGTGTTTCGCATCATCGAACTGAGCATTATCTGAGGATTTAAAAGTCTTCAAAAATTCTGTTGCATTCTGCAACTCTTCCTTCTGCCTTGATTTGTCCCATTTGTGCTCATCTACCAATATTTCAATCACACGAGGCAATGCCCGTTTTGCCGCTTTAATTTCAAGGAAAGCAAGACGAGTCCTCCTTGCAATGAAGTCTATAGCAGATTCGCAATATTCATGGCGAGCACAGTGCGCCACCTCTGCCTCCAGACATGGGTAACCATGGGCAAGTCGCTTACCCAAATTTTCATTCTAGAATACAAAATACATAATCAATTTAACTTTCAATATTTGTGAAGTAATGAAGCTAACTAGAATTTCTATAGCTGTGTGAATCCTGTTATGAGAGTAATGTTATCACCCTAGTACCCTACCACAGAGATCCATATAATTAGGGTCAAACAATTAATATACACGTTTTTTAGAGTTTAAAGTGCACAACTAAAACACACAGTTTATCCTATTTACCAAAAAGAGGATGCTGCAATAGCAACAGCCACCCTCCCCCTCGACTAAAATTAACAATATGAAATATACAGTAGTACAAGTAAACCTGAGCAATGGCAGCCACATGCAGCCAATTTTCCATATGCATGAGATAAGTGCATTGCAGCAGCGGAGTCCATTGCCCCAGGAACAACTTTGCCACCATGTGGACTTTTCATGCCCTTATAGTGTTGAGCGATAACTGTAAAAGAAGAGAAGGTTCCCACCCTTCACCGCCAGATATCCGGAGATTGTTGGTCACACATCCATTGGTGGGGGTCAGCTTTCCAGACTTTATAGCTGCATTAACAGCATCTTCTGCCATGCTGAAACACGATGAGATCAGACTACTATTGATGTGCATTAGGAAAGTGTGCTGAAATGACAACAGTGGTTGAAACAGTAGAAGTTAGAAAATAGTTTAAAAGTGCTGGTTAAATATACTAATTGGATAACCAATAGATTAATTATATCCTAGTTAGTAAAATAACAACAGCATAAAAATTTCAGCCACCCATTAAATAATTAAATAATTACCTACGATAGGTAGTCCACTTGCCACTAGTAATGGTGACCAAACCAGGTTGATCCTCGCAGACAACATGATCCCTTGAGATACTCTCAGTGTTTCCTGCTGTTGGGTCACTCGCTAATGGGCGTATGCCACTCCAAGAAGAAAGAACATCAGCGCGCCGTACCTATAATGTTCCCACCATTACTTATTTCTCATTAGCAAACTGTGCAAAAAGGAAAATGTGATTAAAAAATATGCTTGATTGAGTGATTGCTCACTAGCATCATTTGGCTTCATTCTATCAAAGAATTACAAGTACAGACCAGGTTAACTAAAACTTAACTAGGATGGGGTGTGTTCGGTGTTCCTACAATGAACGAGCTGAATTATTTATTAATGAAACCAATGGATATATGATGCAAAATAATATAACTCTATTTAATTTTATCTTAGCTAAAAGATCCAACATAGGTCCAGACAAGCAATATCTACTACCTCTCTAATTCTGAATCTAATATAATAAATAAGAGAGAAAATAGTGAGTTAAAAAGTCATCTGTATTGGCAGTCATAACATACTGTAATATTAAGGTAACCAGATATTGTTTCCAATATAAATTCTATTTCATCTTCATGTGGTTCTGGAAGATAAGTAATGTTAGTACTAGAATCTGTTGTTCCAGCAATTGTTCTTCCAAGCCATGGCAGCATGAAAACAACACGCCCATCCTTAGTTTTAGGAACAATTAAGCCCATTCCGCCAGGACAATAATAATCAGGGAGTGTAATGTGTACATCACTGCTGGGAGCAATCACTTCTTGTGCATTTTTGTTCCCCATTTTCCTTACAGAGTCACAAAATGGCCCAGACGCATTCAGAATCACTTTTGCATATGTATCAAACTCTTTGCCTGCAGCATGTAAAACAAATAAAGGAAATTAATTACCAAGCTATAAATAACCAAGTTTGTGAAATATAAACTAAATGAACCAAATAAAAATTGGCTTATGCATAAAATAGTATATTAATTGCTAGCTGAATTGAGTGATTGCTTACCAACCTAATGCATCAAAGTAACAGCATAAAGAAAACACAAATGGAAACTATTTCTAAATATTCATGATGCAAAGCTATAGAGTACCACATTTGATTTGACTTAAGACCAATAGCTTCACTCCAGATGCATATATGTTATATATATATATACATTGGAGTGGAGCTCCACTCCCAGCTCCATTGCAGTTTTCAGACATATAATAAATGCTTCATCAGGTTGTGTGTGTACTACATTCAATGTCCAAGTCTCCTTAAACTAGTCAGATATCTTATCAATTACTTGTCAGCTTACCAATTTTTTGGTAAACAAAAATGTAAGGTTCAAAGTGTAAACCATCAGTGTCACTGATGATAGTTAAATATTAAAGGATGTGTTACCAGTTAAATTGTCCCGAATTCGTGCACCAATTATCCGTTGTCCAGCATCATCCTTCAGTAAGGATATAACTTCGGCATGGTTCAGCACTGCTGCACCAGCTAAAGAGGCAGTGCAAGCCAGCCCAACATTAAGTCGTGCATCATTCATCTGCCCGTCATAATAAACAACAGTGCCTCTTAGGTCTCTATCATTGACCTTATTTGCCAGAGTGGGGAAGAGTTCACCAGCCTGTTTTGAAGAATAATATCTTGAAAAGTGCAACAGTTGTCTTCCTGCAATCAAATCGTACATTTTCAAGCCCATCCAGTAGTACACTACTTCAAACCAGCTAAAACATGGTGTCATGCAAGGCAATGCATGGCATAAGTGTGGTGCATTGTCAATAACTCGTTTACGTTCCTCAAGTGCATGAAGTACTAACTTGAATTGTCCATAGTCAAGGTTAAAGACGGCTTTCTCCAAGTATCGAACACCTAATAGTTTACAAAAACATTGAAATATTAGATTAAATCAAGTTTTTAGAAAATTAAGCAGAAAAAAACAGGATAGAAACTAATAACCACTGCCTTAAGTGAGGTGAACTCTGGTTTGGTATCTACATTGTTAAGATGAACAATCTTATGTTAAAGCTCATATACTGGGACACTTCTAAGCCTCTTTATCAAGTTAAACACTCACCTTTGACTTCTATTTTTGTAAATTTAAAATTCGTGTGCTACAGTCGCAGTTTTTTGGTTTAATAACTGCATTTTGTGTGTCAATTTTCATTTGAAAAAATAATTCAAAATCACATTCATTCTTCCTAAAATCCATTTCAAAGAATCTAGTAAAAAATCCATTATGCAAACAAATATTTGATGCCTAGAAGATTCCACAATGTTTGCTGCATTTTCTGTTACAACCATACCATGCTCATTTATCCATACTAAATTCAAAGAGAGACTAGTGTGTGTTGTTCCATATACATTGTCATTTGTCCACTCCACAGCATAGTGATCAGCTTTGCCATTATCTTTACAAGCTTCGTTTTCCAGTTAATCAACATAACATGGAACTGCTAGAAAAACACTCTTTGCAAAACATGCTCTCTATTTAGTGGATCACGCATGAGATCGCTCTTCTAATATTATTCACAAAAATTACACAACAACTTGTTGATTCCTCCCCATTAAGGTTATAACAATAAGAGAAAATACTGTGCGTTTACATTATCCGAGCATAATCCATATTAATTATCATTTTCTTTTAAATAAATCTAATACATATGAATGGAGATGATATAAAAAACTTTACATTAACAATAATGGCCTAAAAAGAATTTATAACAATAACAAATCAAAAAATCAATGAAAAATTGATATCACATAAGTAATAATCCAATTTCCACCGAAACCATTCCTAAGTCCTTAATCACATCCAATACCTCCATGAAGCAGCTTCGTGGATCGTGAAGAAGTTCCGGAAGCGAAATCCTCGCGCTCAACCAACCCGACCCGTAGTCCTCGTGTCACGGCATCCAGCGCGGCGCCAGAGCCCGTGGCGCCGCCGCCAATGACGAGCATGTCGAGAGGGTTGTCCTTTCCGGCGGCGATCAGCGCAAACTCTTGCGTCTCCCTCGACGGAACAACGGCGTTGGGAGCACCAACGGCGGCTCCTAGTTTTCTCAGTCGAGTCATAGCGGTTACAGAAGAAAAAAGGAACGTGAAAAAAATGAAAGCGCGGTGGAAAACGGTTATTAATTAGTTGAAACTTGAAAGGAAGTGTGTATTTGATTTGATATTGGTTGAAAGTCAAATGGAAGCTTAAGGAAGGGAGAAAAATACTATTAAATATCTAATATATCACATTTCAAATATAAATTGGTATTTTTTTGTGTCATAGGCCCCCATATTTATGATTAAATTTTAATTAAAATATTATTATTATGATTTTGATTTAATAGTATAAAGTTTCATAAGATTCACACAAAAAACTAAAAGGTTAACAATTCAATTTCTGGAGACAATACTTGTTAAGAGGGACAAACATGTACTCTAAAAGAGATTGATTTCTCATCAAAAAACAAGAGAATAACCTTAATAATATCAAAAAATATTATTAATATTTTATTGATTGTTTCTAAATAGAGATTTTTCTACCAACGGGCGTTGGTTCAAGTGGTACATGCTTGATTCTCCTTAAGCAAGAACTCGGGTTCGAGTCTTGTGGATGAAAAAAATGCTCGTTGGGAGAGTTAGCCCCACTTACCTGTATGATATTTACTTTAACAGAAATCGTGTATGATATTTACGATTTAAGAGAATTCATGGACCAAGAATGTGAGTCATGAAGGAAATCGTGTTTCCCATGCACAAGTTTCACTTTATTTTTTAAAGTCATAAACATGATTTTTAAAAGTCGTGTTCCTTAAACATTATTTCCATTGTAAATTAATAACAAATTTACTCTCTAGTCTAGTGGTGGTTATTGTTTTACATGGTAAGGTAAATTAATAACAAATTCATTACCTAATTGTATAAGACAATATAAAGCAATATGTGGATGTTGAACCATGTAACTCTAACTTATCTGTAACACTTTAGAAAATAAAGTGGAATCCTTACATGGGAAGCATGACTTCCCCCAAGACTCGCATTTCTAATCCACAACTTTTCCTAAATCGTTGATATCATATACAACAATTTTCATTAAAGTTACATTAATCCTATAATTTCTAAAAAAGTTACACACTAAAAATGTAGTAGTATAGTCAAATTAAACTCACGTAAAATTTTCTGGAATGTGTTTTATACAAAGTCAATGTCTTTTTTAAGATTGTATGTGGCGTAAGTCAAAACTTCAACGTGGTTATTGTTCAAATATTTTAAGTTTAATTTTTGTTTGTTACGTTAATGTTCAAAAGTGATGACTGTTTTTTTTTATGCAAAATACTTCCAGAAATGGATATAGTTCCATACTCAAAATAATTGTATCATGTTCTGTGTTCTTTGATCGGAATTTATTTCATTCAAAAAAATATAATAAATACTTATTTTCTAATTAATTGAAGTGATGCACTACGTCCTTATAGTATAACATTTTTTACTCCCAAAAACAGAAAATCGATTTTTTTTGAATTATTAATGATAAATTATATGAAATATTTTGAAAAGTCAATTATTTATTTTGGTGTTTTTTTATAGTTCTTATTAGGAGTGAGCATAATTTCCTGTGGTTAACATATATCTCCCTAATTAAAGAAATTTGGTCAAGTTTGGCTCGTCTATCAAAACATGAAAACGAAGAATGATGTAAAGTCAATATTGAATTATTGTCATTTTTTCTATTTTCTAATGAGAACAAATCTTCTCTAATACTAGACTAGGATGACACAACAAAATATCTAATGGTTATTAATTTATATTATTTTTAATAAACTAAATTTAAGTTTTTAAAAAATAAATTTTGCATTGTATTATAATAGTGGAGAAGAGTTGTGCTCCATAAAAACGTAAAGTAGTTTACTAAAGAAAGAAAATGGTAGATGACATATGCAATGAATAAACGCATGTTATTAGGAATTTGTTAATAGGTTTTTTCTTTAATCAAATAGAATGATTTCTTTCAAATGATTATCATTGTTCATTGATTAATTAATTTTATTTCTATTTTTAAATTAAAAATATTTTTATTAATTTTTAACTTTATTAAATATAAGCACCTACGGAATTTATATTAACACACATTGATCAACATGTCATGAGGTTGTTATTGTATAAATTATTATTATATTTTTATTAAGTGTATTGTTATGAGAGTCACAGAATAATATAAGTTAGTGGATAAAAATCATACATGAAAATGGGTGGTGAATTCTAAACTAATCAAAAAGATGATAGGCTAAAATTGTATTCTATAGTTTTGAACAGTGGGAGATGGAAATGACATATGTGATGTTATTATGGTCAACGTGTGCCATGTAGGTTATGCATCTAGAGTTAATTTGTGAGTTGAATTATAGAGGAGAATGAAGGGAAATAAAAGATTTGAAAGTCATATAATACACTTGTGAGATGATTCTCTAGCCTTCCATTTCTCTCCAAAATCCAATTCAAACTAACCCTTAGAGTCTGTTTACGAGTTGGATTTTGAAGGGGACAAAAGGAAAGGGAAAGCTTAAAAGTCATCTCACGTATGACTTTCAAGCCTTCATTTTTCATTTATTCCCCTCAATATTTATAAACAAGCATGTAAATTGAAGGATGAAAATTACACAAAATAAAACAGGGAGACTAAAATCATACAATTGCAAATATGTGACACCAAAACTGCATTTTAGACAAATAAAAATGCATAATGCATCCACAAATTTAGACTTAATAATTCTTGTCCCAATCTCCTTCTTATTATGTCTCATTCTAATAAAATTTGATCATGTTTCTTCCGGTTTAAAGACAAATTCGGATTTAAAAAGCCTTACTCATCCTATCTCACACACTCCTAATTATAATTAAGCATTTAAATATACAACAATATAATTTTTTTACTGAATTTTTTTTATACATGTTTGTTTATCTTGTGATAATTTTTTTCTCTAAGTAGAAATAATATATATATATATATATATATTTATTTATTGTGTGATTATGTACCACTTTTAAGGACATATATTTATATTATTCACGAAAAAGTTATAGGCAAAGTTTTTTACTAATGAAGGATATCTTATAACTATCATAATTTGAATTCAGACATACACACTTAATTATTCATATCTCTTTCATTTAGACTGACTTTTAAAGACCAAACATAAAAGCTAATGATGCATTTGAAGTCTACTAGGAATAAGATGACTATAACAACTCATAAAAGAGATAGTTATGAAAAACCAATTATTATATCCATTGTTTCTAGCTACCGTTAGGCTATAATGCATGTTTCGTTATTTATTGAACCGTTACGCTATATAACCTTTCGTTAACGCGTATAGAATTCTAAAGGTACTTCTCTCCCTCAAGTGATATGAACTTCTCTATAAATAGAGACATTTGAAGGCATAATCATTCATCCGAATTTTTCATACCTAAGAAATCATCTTCTATTTCTCTAATGCATGACAGAAGTGTAGGAAACATAAGTTTGTAAACTATTATTGAAAGATACGCATGTTGTGTTTATGCAAAACATATCAAGGTTTTCCAAAGTATCCTAAAGGGGATTCGATATTCATCTCATTTGCATCCAATATACTTAAATTGGTGAGAGAGAATCGAACCTAAAGGTTAGTGTGATAACACATGCTTTGGATATTTTACGTGCGTATACATCAACCATTTCTTTGTTCAAGTGTTGCAGTATCTTCCCAACAATTCAAATTTTCTCACAATCTTTAGGTTCGATTCCGTAATAGTGGTTGCATCACTCAAAGAAATGACTTCTGATTTTTGAAATTGGAAAATTTTGATGGAGGCAATTTTATCCGCTGGCAAAAGAAGATGAAATTCATTCTTACTAATTTAAAAGTGGTATATGTTCTTAACACCACAAGACCATTAGAGAAGGGAGATGAAACAATTATAGAAACAAGAGAGAGACAAAAATAGGACAATGATGACTATATATGCATGAGTCACATCCTCAACGGTATGTCAGACTCCTTGTTCGATATTAATCAAAGTTGTCATTCTGCAAAGGATCTATGAGAGAAATTAGAATCAAGATACATGCAAGAGGACGTAATAAGTAAGAAGTTTCTTATTTCTCATTTCAATAATTATAAAATGGTAGACAATAGAATGTAACATGCATGAAATTGAACGTATTCTTAATAACTATAAACAACATAACATGCATATGGATGAAATCATTATTGTATCCTCCATAATAGACAAACTACCACCTTCTTGGAATGATTTCAAAAGAGCCATGAATCATAAGAAAGAGGACTTATCTCTTGAGCAATTAGGTAATCACCTTCGTTTAGAAGAAGAGTATCAAAAACAAGATAATACTAAAATTCAAAATGCTCATGAAAAGGACCATGTGATGGAGGAAGGAAGTTCAAGTAAAATTTCCAAGAAAAGAAACCGAGATTTTAAGAAATCTCATTATAATCTCAATGGTAATGACAACAAAAGAAAGAAAAAGAAGGGTAATTTTTGTGAGAATATGTTCAAGGGTAACGTTGTTAATAATAATGATTATATGTTATCTGCTTATATTGTTGAGTCTTGTGATTTAGGGCATATGCGACTAGGACATGTTAATTTTAGAAAATTGGATGATATGATGAAATCAAAATTAATTCCTACTCTTGGCAAAAATTTAAATTCATGTACTACTTGCATGTTAACTAAAATCACAAGACAACCTTTTAAAAGAATAGAAAGAAGTTCTAAGATGCTAGATTTAATTCATTCTGATGTATGTGATTTACATGGTTGGCCCACTATAACACAAATGGAAACTATTTCTAAATATTCATGATGCAAAGCTATAGAGTACCACATTTGATTTGACTTAAGACCAATAGCTTCACTCCAGATGCATATATGTTATATATATATATACATTGGAGTGGAGCTCCACTCCCAGCTCCATTGCAGTTTTCAGACATATAATAAATGCTTCATCAGGTTGTGTGTGTACTACATTCAATGTCCAAGTCTCCTTAAACTAGTCAGATATCTTATCAATTACTTGTCAGCTTACCAATTTTTTGGTAAACAAAAATGTAAGGTTCAAAGTGTAAACCATCAGTGTCACTGATGATAGTTAAATATTAAAGGATGTGTTACCAGTTAAATTGTCCCGAATTCGTGCACCAATTATCCGTTGTCCAGCATCATCCTTCAGTAAGGATATAACTTCGGCATGGTTCAGCACTGCTGCACCAGCTAAAGAGGCAGTGCAAGCCAGCCCAACATTAAGTCGTGCATCATTCATCTGCCCGTCATAATAAACAACAGTGCCTCTTAGGTCTCTATCATTGACCTTATTTGCCAGAGTGGGGAAGAGTTCACCAGCCTGTTTTGAAGAATAATATCTTGAAAAGTGCAACAGTTGTCTTCCTGCAATCAAATCGTACATTTTCAAGCCCATCCAGTAGTACACTACTTCAAACCAGCTAAAACATGGTGTCATGCAAGGCAATGCATGGCATAAGTGTGGTGCATTGTCAATAACTCGTTTACGTTCCTCAAGTGCATGAAGTACTAACTTGAATTGTCCATAGTCAAGGTTAAAGACGGCTTTCTCCAAGTATCGAACACCTAATAGTTTACAAAAACATTGAAATATTAGATTAAATCAAGTTTTTAGAAAATTAAGCAGAAAAAAACAGGATAGAAACTAATAACCACTGCCTTAAGTGAGGTGAACTCTGGTTTGGTATCTACATTGTTAAGATGAACAATCTTATGTTAAAGCTCATATACTGGGACACTTCTAAGCCTCTTTATCAAGTTAAACACTCACCTTTGACTTCTATTTTTGTAAATTTAAAATTCGTGTGCTACAGTCGCAGTTTTTTGGTTTAATAACTGCATTTTGTGTGTCAATTTTCATTTGAAAAAATAATTCAAAATCACATTCATTCTTCCTAAAATCCATTTCAAAGAATCTAGTAAAAAATCCATTATGCAAACAAATATTTGATGCCTAGAAGATTCCACAATGTTTGCTGCATTTTCTGTTACAACCATACCATGCTCATTTATCCATACTAAATTCAAAGAGAGACTAGTGTGTGTTGTTCCATATACATTGTCATTTGTCCACTCCACAGCATAGTGATCAGCTTTGCCATTATCTTTACAAGCTTCGTTTTCCAGTTAATCAACATAACATGGAACTGCTAGAAAAACACTCTTTGCAAAACATGCTCTCTATTTAGTGGATCACGCATGAGATCGCTCTTCTAATATTATTCACAAAAATTACACAACAACTTGTTGATTCCTCCCCATTAAGGTTATAACAATAAGAGAAAATACTGTGCGTTTACATTATCCGAGCATAATCCATATTAATTATCATTTTCTTTTAAATAAATCTAATACATATGAATGGAGATGATATAAAAAACTTTACATTAACAATAATGGCCTAAAAAGAATTTATAACAATAACAAATCAAAAAATCAATGAAAAATTGATATCACATAAGTAATAATCCAATTTCCACCGAAACCATTCCTAAGTCCTTAATCACATCCAATACCTCCATGAAGCAGCTTCGTGGATCGTGAAGAAGTTCCGGAAGCGAAATCCTCGCGCTCAACCAACCCGACCCGTAGTCCTCGTGTCACGGCATCCAGCGCGGCGCCAGAGCCCGTGGCGCCGCCGCCAATGACGAGCATGTCGAGAGGGTTGTCCTTTCCGGCGGCGATCAGCGCAAACTCTTGCGTCTCCCTCGACGGAACAACGGCGTTGGGAGCACCAACGGCGGCTCCTAGTTTTCTCAGTCGAGTCATAGCGGTTACAGAAGAAAAAAGGAACGTGAAAAAAATGAAAGCGCGGTGGAAAACGGTTATTAATTAGTTGAAACTTGAAAGGAAGTGTGTATTTGATTTGATATTGGTTGAAAGTCAAATGGAAGCTTAAGGAAGGGAGAAAAATACTATTAAATATCTAATATATCACATTTCAAATATAAATTGGTATTTTTTTGTGTCATAGGCCCCCATATTTATGATTAAATTTTAATTAAAATATTATTATTATGATTTTGATTTAATAGTATAAAGTTTCATAAGATTCACACAAAAAACTAAAAGGTTAACAATTCAATTTCTGGAGACAATACTTGTTAAGAGGGACAAACATGTACTCTAAAAGAGATTGATTTCTCATCAAAAAACAAGAGAATAACCTTAATAATATCAAAAAATATTATTAATATTTTATTGATTGTTTCTAAATAGAGATTTTTCTACCAACGGGCGTTGGTTCAAGTGGTACATGCTTGATTCTCCTTAAGCAAGAACTCGGGTTCGAGTCTTGTGGATGAAAAAAATGCTCGTTGGGAGAGTTAGCCCCACTTACCTGTATGATATTTACTTTAACAGAAATCGTGTATGATATTTACGATTTAAGAGAATTCATGGACCAAGAATGTGAGTCATGAAGGAAATCGTGTTTCCCATGCACAAGTTTCACTTTATTTTTTAAAGTCATAAACATGATTTTTAAAAGTCGTGTTCCTTAAACATTATTTCCATTGTAAATTAATAACAAATTTACTCTCTAGTCTAGTGGTGGTTATTGTTTTACATGGTAAGGTAAATTAATAACAAATTCATTACCTAATTGTATAAGACAATATAAAGCAATATGTGGATGTTGAACCATGTAACTCTAACTTATCTGTAACACTTTAGAAAATAAAGTGGAATCCTTACATGGGAAGCATGACTTCCCCCAAGACTCGCATTTCTAATCCACAACTTTTCCTAAATCGTTGATATCATATACAACAATTTTCATTAAAGTTACATTAATCCTATAATTTCTAAAAAAGTTACACACTAAAAATGTAGTAGTATAGTCAAATTAAACTCACGTAAAATTTTCTGGAATGTGTTTTATACAAAGTCAATGTCTTTTTTAAGATTGTATGTGGCGTAAGTCAAAACTTCAACGTGGTTATTGTTCAAATATTTTAAGTTTAATTTTTGTTTGTTACGTTAATGTTCAAAAGTGATGACTGTTTTTTTTTATGCAAAATACTTCCAGAAATGGATATAGTTCCATACTCAAAATAATTGTATCATGTTCTGTGTTCTTTGATCGGAATTTATTTCATTCAAAAAAATATAATAAATACTTATTTTCTAATTAATTGAAGTGATGCACTACGTCCTTATAGTATAACATTTTTTACTCCCAAAAACAGAAAATCGATTTTTTTTGAATTATTAATGATAAATTATATGAAATATTTTGAAAAGTCAATTATTTATTTTGGTGTTTTTTTATAGTTCTTATTAGGAGTGAGCATAATTTCCTGTGGTTAACATATATCTCCCTAATTAAAGAAATTTGGTCAAGTTTGGCTCGTCTATCAAAACATGAAAACGAAGAATGATGTAAAGTCAATATTGAATTATTGTCATTTTTTCTATTTTCTAATGAGAACAAATCTTCTCTAATACTAGACTAGGATGACACAACAAAATATCTAATGGTTATTAATTTATATTATTTTTAATAAACTAAATTTAAGTTTTTAAAAAATAAATTTTGCATTGTATTATAATAGTGGAGAAGAGTTGTGCTCCATAAAAACGTAAAGTAGTTTACTAAAGAAAGAAAATGGTAGATGACATATGCAATGAATAAACGCATGTTATTAGGAATTTGTTAATAGGTTTTTTCTTTAATCAAATAGAATGATTTCTTTCAAATGATTATCATTGTTCATTGATTAATTAATTTTATTTCTATTTTTAAATTAAAAATATTTTTATTAATTTTTAACTTTATTAAATATAAGCACCTACGGAATTTATATTAACACACATTGATCAACATGTCATGAGGTTGTTATTGTATAAATTATTATTATATTTTTATTAAGTGTATTGTTATGAGAGTCACAGAATAATATAAGTTAGTGGATAAAAATCATACATGAAAATGGGTGGTGAATTCTAAACTAATCAAAAAGATGATAGGCTAAAATTGTATTCTATAGTTTTGAACAGTGGGAGATGGAAATGACATATGTGATGTTATTATGGTCAACGTGTGCCATGTAGGTTATGCATCTAGAGTTAATTTGTGAGTTGAATTATAGAGGAGAATGAAGGGAAATAAAAGATTTGAAAGTCATATAATACACTTGTGAGATGATTCTCTAGCCTTCCATTTCTCTCCAAAATCCAATTCAAACTAACCCTTAGAGTCTGTTTACGAGTTGGATTTTGAAGGGGACAAAAGGAAAGGGAAAGCTTAAAAGTCATCTCACGTATGACTTTCAAGCCTTCATTTTTCATTTATTCCCCTCAATATTTATAAACAAGCATGTAAATTGAAGGATGAAAATTACACAAAATAAAACAGGGAGACTAAAATCATACAATTGCAAATATGTGACACCAAAACTGCATTTTAGACAAATAAAAATGCATAATGCATCCACAAATTTAGACTTAATAATTCTTGTCCCAATCTCCTTCTTATTATGTCTCATTCTAATAAAATTTGATCATGTTTCTTCCGGTTTAAAGACAAATTCGGATTTAAAAAGCCTTACTCATCCTATCTCACACACTCCTAATTATAATTAAGCATTTAAATATACAACAATATAATTTTTTTACTGAATTTTTTTTATACATGTTTGTTTATCTTGTGATAATTTTTTTCTCTAAGTAGAAATAATATATATATATATATATATATTTATTTATTGTGTGATTATGTACCACTTTTAAGGACATATATTTATATTATTCACGAAAAAGTTATAGGCAAAGTTTTTTACTAATGAAGGATATCTTATAACTATCATAATTTGAATTCAGACATACACACTTAATTATTCATATCTCTTTCATTTAGACTGACTTTTAAAGACCAAACATAAAAGCTAATGATGCATTTGAAGTCTACTAGGAATAAGATGACTATAACAACTCATAAAAGAGATAGTTATGAAAAACCAATTATTATATCCATTGTTTCTAGCTACCGTTAGGCTATAATGCATGTTTCGTTATTTATTGAACCGTTACGCTATATAACCTTTCGTTAACGCGTATAGAATTCTAAAGGTACTTCTCTCCCTCAAGTGATATGAACTTCTCTATAAATAGAGACATTTGAAGGCATAATCATTCATCCGAATTTTTCATACCTAAGAAATCATCTTCTATTTCTCTAATGCATGACAGAAGTGTAGGAAACATAAGTTTGTAAACTATTATTGAAAGATACGCATGTTGTGTTTATGCAAAACATATCAAGGTTTTCCAAAGTATCCTAAAGGGGATTCGATATTCATCTCATTTGCATCCAATATACTTAAATTGGTGAGAGAGAATCGAACCTAAAGGTTAGTGTGATAACACATGCTTTGGATATTTTACGTGCGTATACATCAACCATTTCTTTGTTCAAGTGTTGCAGTATCTTCCCAACAATTCAAATTTTCTCACAATCTTTAGGTTCGATTCCGTAATAGTGGTTGCATCACTCAAAGAAATGACTTCTGATTTTTGAAATTGGAAAATTTTGATGGAGGCAATTTTATCCGCTGGCAAAAGAAGATGAAATTCATTCTTACTAATTTAAAAGTGGTATATGTTCTTAACACCACAAGACCATTAGAGAAGGGAGATGAAACAATTATAGAAACAAGAGAGAGACAAAAATAGGACAATGATGACTATATATGCATGAGTCACATCCTCAACGGTATGTCAGACTCCTTGTTCGATATTAATCAAAGTTGTCATTCTGCAAAGGATCTATGAGAGAAATTAGAATCAAGATACATGCAAGAGGACGTAATAAGTAAGAAGTTTCTTATTTCTCATTTCAATAATTATAAAATGGTAGACAATAGAATGTAACATGCATGAAATTGAACGTATTCTTAATAACTATAAACAACATAACATGCATATGGATGAAATCATTATTGTATCCTCCATAATAGACAAACTACCACCTTCTTGGAATGATTTCAAAAGAGCCATGAATCATAAGAAAGAGGACTTATCTCTTGAGCAATTAGGTAATCACCTTCGTTTAGAAGAAGAGTATCAAAAACAAGATAATACTAAAATTCAAAATGCTCATGAAAAGGACCATGTGATGGAGGAAGGAAGTTCAAGTAAAATTTCCAAGAAAAGAAACCGAGATTTTAAGAAATCTCATTATAATCTCAATGGTAATGACAACAAAAGAAAGAAAAAGAAGGGTAATTTTTGTGAGAATATGTTCAAGGGTAACGTTGTTAATAATAATGATTATATGTTATCTGCTTATATTGTTGAGTCTTGTGATTTAGGGCATATGCGACTAGGACATGTTAATTTTAGAAAATTGGATGATATGATGAAATCAAAATTAATTCCTACTCTTGGCAAAAATTTAAATTCATGTACTACTTGCATGTTAACTAAAATCACAAGACAACCTTTTAAAAGAATAGAAAGAAGTTCTAAGATGCTAGATTTAATTCATTCTGATGTATGTGATTTACATGGTTGGCCCACTATATAATGGCCTAAAAAGAATTTATAACAATAACAAATCAAAAAATCAATGAAAAATTGATATCACATAAGTAATAATCCAATTTCCACCGAAACCATTCCTAAGTCCTTAATCACATCCAATACCTCCATGAAGCAGCTTCGTGGATCGTGAAGAAGTTCCGGAAGCGAAATCCTCGCGCTCAACCAACCCGACCCGTAGTCCTCGTGTCACGGCATCCAGCGCGGCGCCAGAGCCCGTGGCGCCGCCGCCAATGACGAGCATGTCGAGAGGGTTGTCCTTTCCGGCGGCGATCAGCGCAAACTCTTGCGTCTCCCTCGACGGAACAACGGCGTTGGGAGCACCAACGGCGGCTCCTAGTTTTCTCAGTCGAGTCATAGCGGTTACAGAAGAAAAAAGGAACGTGAAAAAAATGAAAGCGCGGTGGAAAACGGTTATTAATTAGTTGAAACTTGAAAGGAAGTGTGTATTTGATTTGATATTGGTTGAAAGTCAAATGGAAGCTTAAGGAAGGGAGAAAAATACTATTAAATATCTAATATATCACATTTCAAATATAAATTGGTATTTTTTTGTGTCATAGGCCCCCATATTTATGATTAAATTTTAATTAAAATATTATTATTATGATTTTGATTTAATAGTATAAAGTTTCATAAGATTCACACAAAAAACTAAAAGGTTAACAATTCAATTTCTGGAGACAATACTTGTTAAGAGGGACAAACATGTACTCTAAAAGAGATTGATTTCTCATCAAAAAACAAGAGAATAACCTTAATAATATCAAAAAATATTATTAATATTTTATTGATTGTTTCTAAATAGAGATTTTTCTACCAACGGGCGTTGGTTCAAGTGGTACATGCTTGATTCTCCTTAAGCAAGAACTCGGGTTCGAGTCTTGTGGATGAAAAAAATGCTCGTTGGGAGAGTTAGCCCCACTTACCTGTATGATATTTACTTTAACAGAAATCGTGTATGATATTTACGATTTAAGAGAATTCATGGACCAAGAATGTGAGTCATGAAGGAAATCGTGTTTCCCATGCACAAGTTTCACTTTATTTTTTAAAGTCATAAACATGATTTTTAAAAGTCGTGTTCCTTAAACATTATTTCCATTGTAAATTAATAACAAATTTACTCTCTAGTCTAGTGGTGGTTATTGTTTTACATGGTAAGGTAAATTAATAACAAATTCATTACCTAATTGTATAAGACAATATAAAGCAATATGTGGATGTTGAACCATGTAACTCTAACTTATCTGTAACACTTTAGAAAATAAAGTGGAATCCTTACATGGGAAGCATGACTTCCCCCAAGACTCGCATTTCTAATCCACAACTTTTCCTAAATCGTTGATATCATATACAACAATTTTCATTAAAGTTACATTAATCCTATAATTTCTAAAAAAGTTACACACTAAAAATGTAGTAGTATAGTCAAATTAAACTCACGTAAAATTTTCTGGAATGTGTTTTATACAAAGTCAATGTCTTTTTTAAGATTGTATGTGGCGTAAGTCAAAACTTCAACGTGGTTATTGTTCAAATATTTTAAGTTTAATTTTTGTTTGTTACGTTAATGTTCAAAAGTGATGACTGTTTTTTTTTATGCAAAATACTTCCAGAAATGGATATAGTTCCATACTCAAAATAATTGTATCATGTTCTGTGTTCTTTGATCGGAATTTATTTCATTCAAAAAAATATAATAAATACTTATTTTCTAATTAATTGAAGTGATGCACTACGTCCTTATAGTATAACATTTTTTACTCCCAAAAACAGAAAATCGATTTTTTTTGAATTATTAATGATAAATTATATGAAATATTTTGAAAAGTCAATTATTTATTTTGGTGTTTTTTTATAGTTCTTATTAGGAGTGAGCATAATTTCCTGTGGTTAACATATATCTCCCTAATTAAAGAAATTTGGTCAAGTTTGGCTCGTCTATCAAAACATGAAAACGAAGAATGATGTAAAGTCAATATTGAATTATTGTCATTTTTTCTATTTTCTAATGAGAACAAATCTTCTCTAATACTAGACTAGGATGACACAACAAAATATCTAATGGTTATTAATTTATATTATTTTTAATAAACTAAATTTAAGTTTTTAAAAAATAAATTTTGCATTGTATTATAATAGTGGAGAAGAGTTGTGCTCCATAAAAACGTAAAGTAGTTTACTAAAGAAAGAAAATGGTAGATGACATATGCAATGAATAAACGCATGTTATTAGGAATTTGTTAATAGGTTTTTTCTTTAATCAAATAGAATGATTTCTTTCAAATGATTATCATTGTTCATTGATTAATTAATTTTATTTCTATTTTTAAATTAAAAATATTTTTATTAATTTTTAACTTTATTAAATATAAGCACCTACGGAATTTATATTAACACACATTGATCAACATGTCATGAGGTTGTTATTGTATAAATTATTATTATATTTTTATTAAGTGTATTGTTATGAGAGTCACAGAATAATATAAGTTAGTGGATAAAAATCATACATGAAAATGGGTGGTGAATTCTAAACTAATCAAAAAGATGATAGGCTAAAATTGTATTCTATAGTTTTGAACAGTGGGAGATGGAAATGACATATGTGATGTTATTATGGTCAACGTGTGCCATGTAGGTTATGCATCTAGAGTTAATTTGTGAGTTGAATTATAGAGGAGAATGAAGGGAAATAAAAGATTTGAAAGTCATATAATACACTTGTGAGATGATTCTCTAGCCTTCCATTTCTCTCCAAAATCCAATTCAAACTAACCCTTAGAGTCTGTTTACGAGTTGGATTTTGAAGGGGACAAAAGGAAAGGGAAAGCTTAAAAGTCATCTCACGTATGACTTTCAAGCCTTCATTTTTCATTTATTCCCCTCAATATTTATAAACAAGCATGTAAATTGAAGGATGAAAATTACACAAAATAAAACAGGGAGACTAAAATCATACAATTGCAAATATGTGACACCAAAACTGCATTTTAGACAAATAAAAATGCATAATGCATCCACAAATTTAGACTTAATAATTCTTGTCCCAATCTCCTTCTTATTATGTCTCATTCTAATAAAATTTGATCATGTTTCTTCCGGTTTAAAGACAAATTCGGATTTAAAAAGCCTTACTCATCCTATCTCACACACTCCTAATTATAATTAAGCATTTAAATATACAACAATATAATTTTTTTACTGAATTTTTTTTATACATGTTTGTTTATCTTGTGATAATTTTTTTCTCTAAGTAGAAATAATATATATATATATATATATATTTATTTATTGTGTGATTATGTACCACTTTTAAGGACATATATTTATATTATTCACGAAAAAGTTATAGGCAAAGTTTTTTACTAATGAAGGATATCTTATAACTATCATAATTTGAATTCAGACATACACACTTAATTATTCATATCTCTTTCATTTAGACTGACTTTTAAAGACCAAACATAAAAGCTAATGATGCATTTGAAGTCTACTAGGAATAAGATGACTATAACAACTCATAAAAGAGATAGTTATGAAAAACCAATTATTATATCCATTGTTTCTAGCTACCGTTAGGCTATAATGCATGTTTCGTTATTTATTGAACCGTTACGCTATATAACCTTTCGTTAACGCGTATAGAATTCTAAAGGTACTTCTCTCCCTCAAGTGATATGAACTTCTCTATAAATAGAGACATTTGAAGGCATAATCATTCATCCGAATTTTTCATACCTAAGAAATCATCTTCTATTTCTCTAATGCATGACAGAAGTGTAGGAAACATAAGTTTGTAAACTATTATTGAAAGATACGCATGTTGTGTTTATGCAAAACATATCAAGGTTTTCCAAAGTATCCTAAAGGGGATTCGATATTCATCTCATTTGCATCCAATATACTTAAATTGGTGAGAGAGAATCGAACCTAAAGGTTAGTGTGATAACACATGCTTTGGATATTTTACGTGCGTATACATCAACCATTTCTTTGTTCAAGTGTTGCAGTATCTTCCCAACAATTCAAATTTTCTCACAATCTTTAGGTTCGATTCCGTAATAGTGGTTGCATCACTCAAAGAAATGACTTCTGATTTTTGAAATTGGAAAATTTTGATGGAGGCAATTTTATCCGCTGGCAAAAGAAGATGAAATTCATTCTTACTAATTTAAAAGTGGTATATGTTCTTAACACCACAAGACCATTAGAGAAGGGAGATGAAACAATTATAGAAACAAGAGAGAGACAAAAATAGGACAATGATGACTATATATGCATGAGTCACATCCTCAACGGTATGTCAGACTCCTTGTTCGATATTAATCAAAGTTGTCATTCTGCAAAGGATCTATGAGAGAAATTAGAATCAAGATACATGCAAGAGGACGTAATAAGTAAGAAGTTTCTTATTTCTCATTTCAATAATTATAAAATGGTAGACAATAGAATGTAACATGCATGAAATTGAACGTATTCTTAATAACTATAAACAACATAACATGCATATGGATGAAATCATTATTGTATCCTCCATAATAGACAAACTACCACCTTCTTGGAATGATTTCAAAAGAGCCATGAATCATAAGAAAGAGGACTTATCTCTTGAGCAATTAGGTAATCACCTTCGTTTAGAAGAAGAGTATCAAAAACAAGATAATACTAAAATTCAAAATGCTCATGAAAAGGACCATGTGATGGAGGAAGGAAGTTCAAGTAAAATTTCCAAGAAAAGAAACCGAGATTTTAAGAAATCTCATTATAATCTCAATGGTAATGACAACAAAAGAAAGAAAAAGAAGGGTAATTTTTGTGAGAATATGTTCAAGGGTAACGTTGTTAATAATAATGATTATATGTTATCTGCTTATATTGTTGAGTCTTGTGATTTAGGGCATATGCGACTAGGACATGTTAATTTTAGAAAATTGGATGATATGATGAAATCAAAATTAATTCCTACTCTTGGCAAAAATTTAAATTCATGTACTACTTGCATGTTAACTAAAATCACAAGACAACCTTTTAAAAGAATAGAAAGAAGTTCTAAGATGCTAGATTTAATTCATTCTGATGTATGTGATTTACATGGTTGGCCCAC
>NC_032010.1:8166898-8167548 GCF_001865875.1 Lupinus angustifolius | reverse complement strand
AGTGTAGATACCTTCAGGCAATTTTTGATTTGATGATGGGACTGAATTAGAATTATTACAACTTAAGTAGTAACCGCTTCGGTTACTTTTATGGGTTATGGTCCCCATTTGTAGAGCAACAAGTTTTGTTGAGTAGGCTGATGAGAATAAAAGTGAATTGTGAGGAGTTATCCATAAGGACATAAAAACACCATCACAATTCTATAAGGTTCACTCTCTCCATCAGATCACATAAGCTCTCCTAGGCTTTCTCATTCCCCTCTAGAGAGGCAGAAGGAAAACCATCAGGCTCTATCATCTGGAAGATCATCATGCCCACATACTTTCGAAATTCCAAATGGCTAATCAAGGTATGATTTTCTTCTTCACTATGAAATCAATTGGGGTTTCTTCGGTGTAGATCAAGGTTGTTCCATTTGGGTTTATGTATGGGCATAAACACTTTGTTATAGGAACAAAGCCCTGATCATTAGGATTTCCGCATTCAATCTAAGGATTATTCATGGAGAATTTCCAACAATTGGTAACAGAGCCACCCTAATATGATTCATATGTGAAATTTGGTCTTTTGAAGCATTTCATGTTCTTCCCCAAATTTGGATTAATTTAGGGTTTGATGATTTATCTATGCAATTGGATTGATTAGGATA
>NC_032010.1:8166188-8166798 GCF_001865875.1 Lupinus angustifolius | reverse complement strand
AGAGCTGAACAGAAGCATTGGCTTCTATTGCGCTCAAGCGAGAGTGCCTCGCCCAAGCGAGAGATGAACAGAAGCATTGGCTTCTATTGCACACAAGCGAGAGTCCCTCGCCCAAGCGAGAGTGCCTCGCCCAAGCGAGAGCTGAACAAAAGCATTGGCTTCTACTGCGCTCAAGCGAGTACCTCGCCCAAGCGAGTACCTCGCCCAAGCGAGAGTTCAATCTCCCAAGAAATTTTTTTTTTGGGAAATTTGAGATTTATGGGGCTTTGGTATCTTTGTGCATTGTCTTTGATTATTATTTGGTCATCCATTAAGTTGTCTGTTATTTCAAGTGAGCCAATTGAAGTGAAATGTCGCCAAAGTGACCCCTCTCATGGATATAACTCATGAGGAATATCATATGTAAGTGTGTATGAATATTCGTGTGAGTATTAATTGGCCCAAAGGAAAGTTAGTATTTGGCCGAAGATCATACACACCTGTGATGATAAACATGTTATAATTCTAAACTTTTTATACATGTGACTGGTGAATCAATCTAAAGAGGGATTCATCAGTTGACATGACTTATTATAAATGTTTGATCATTACAACAAGAGTACCACTTGCA
>NC_032010.1:8165101-8166088 GCF_001865875.1 Lupinus angustifolius | reverse complement strand
CCTGCACAATTCAGTCAGTTTAAGATTTCTTATAACTGTCAAAGGGAGAAATGGACTCTAAATGAGCTCATTTCATTTTGTGTGTAAGAAGAGGAAAGACTGAAGCGAGAAATGACTGAAAGTGTCCATTATGTAAGTACCTCTAAGGACAAGGGCAAAAGGAAAAACACTTCAGAGCTCAAGAATGAAGCTGTTAAGGGTCTAGTGCAAAAGAAGCAGAAACAGGCTGATGTTTGTTACTTTTATAAAGGAACTGGACATCAAAAGAAGAAATGTGTAAAGTATCACGCTTGGCGTGCTAAGAAAGGTATATTTCTTACTTTGGTCTTTTCTGAGGTTAATCTAACTTCAGTACCTGGAAACACCTGGTGGTTAGACTCTGGTTCAACTTCTAACATCAGTGTTTCAATGCAGGGTTGCCTGAGCTATCGAAAGCCTAATTATGTTGAAAGGTACATCTACGTTAGTGATGGAAAATCAGTAGAAGTGGAAGCTATAGGGCACTTTAGGTTGTTATTATGTACTGGTTTTTATTTGGATTTGAAAGACACCTTTGTTGTATCGTCTCTTAGATGGAATTTAATTTATGTTTCTTATTTGGACAAATTTAGTTATTGTTGTTCATTTGGAAACAATTCGGTTCAATTGTCTTTAAATTCAAATGTTGTTGGAACTGGTTCAGTTAACTTATGTTAAATGACAATCTTTATATGCTGAATACTATAAATGACTATAGTGAAACCCTAAATGTGGAATCACGTGGTACTAAGCGTAAAATTAAGAATAATAATTCAGGTGCATTATGACACAAGCGTCTAGGTCACATTTCTCAAAAGAGAATTGAGCGTCTTGTGTTAGATGGGATTTTGGATTCCATTGACTTCACAAATCTTAGTGGTTGTTTTAAATGCATAAAAGGAAAACAGACCAAACAATCGAAGTCTGGTGCATATAGAGCTTCAGACGTCTTAGAATTGATACATACGG
>NC_032010.1:8164525-8165001 GCF_001865875.1 Lupinus angustifolius | reverse complement strand
TCCCTACGGCTTCCTAGAATGGTCAACAATACTTCATATCATTCATAGACGATTATTCTCGTTATGCATACATTTTTCTTATTCATGAAAAGTCCCAATCATTGGACGTGTTCAAAAATTTTAAGGCTGAAGTTGAAAATCAACCTAGCAAAAGGATTAAGTACGTCATATCTGACCGTGGTGGTCAATACTACGATAGATATGATGATTCAGGTGAACAACGTCGAGGGCCTTTTGCCAAATACCTAGAGGAATGTGGTATAGTCCCACAGTACACCATGCCAGGATCGCCTAGCGTGAATGGTGTGTCTGAAAGACGAAACCGGACTCTTAAGGATATGGCGAGGAGTATTATTTGTCACTCTACCTTATCAGAGTCACTCTACAGAGAGGCACTTAAGACTGCAGCTTATATTCTTAATAGGGTGCCAACTAAGGCAACTGCCAAAACACCTTATGAGCATTGGACTGGGCGA
>NC_032010.1:8163916-8164425 GCF_001865875.1 Lupinus angustifolius | reverse complement strand
TATAAAGAGACTTTCTCTCCAGTTTCATCGAAAGACTCTCTTTGGACAATCATGGCTCTTGTAGCACATTATGATTTCGAGCTTCATCAGATGGATGTCAAGACAACTTTTCTCAATGAAAACATTGATGAAAAGATTTATATGGTGCAACCAGAAAACTTTATAACGGGTGGTTTGCAAATTGACAAAATCCATCTATGGGCTAAAACAGGCGTCTCGTCAGTGGTACCACAAATTTCATGAGGTGATTCTCTCTTTTGGTTTTGAGATGAATTCAGTCGAGGATTGTGTGTATCACAAGTTCATTGTGAGCAAATATATTTTCTTGCTCTTGTATGTGGATGACATACTGCTTGCCACTAATGAAGTGGGTACCTTGTTAGAAACCAAGAAAATTCTATCCAGTAATTTTGAAATGAAAGATCTTGGTGAAGCTTCATTTGTATTAGGAATCCAGATACACCAAGATAGATCTCGCGGTATTCTTGGATTATCACAAAAGAGCTATA
>NC_032010.1:8152797-8163816 GCF_001865875.1 Lupinus angustifolius | reverse complement strand
ACCAATGGATACTCCAGTTGCTAAGGGAGACAAATTTAGTCTTAGTCAATGCCCTAAAGGAAATCTGGAAATTCAGGAGATGAAAAAGATCCATTTTGCATCAGCTGTAGGGAGTCTTATGTATGCTCAAGTTTGTACGCGTCCGGATATAGCGTTCATAGTTGGGGTTTTCGGCAGATATATGAGTAATCCAAGAATGGATCATTGGAAAGAAGCCAAAAGGGTCATGAGATACTTAAAGGGAACAAAAGATTATATTCTCACATATAGGAGATCAGACCAATTAGAGATCATTTGGTATTCTGACTCCAATTTTGCTGGATGCCAAGATAGTAGACGATCTACTTCGGGCTATGTTTATCTGTTGGCTGGTGGTGCAATTTCTTGGCGCTCTGCCAAGCAAACTCTTGTGGCTTCATCCACCATGGCGGCTGAATATATAGCATGTTATGAGGCATCACATCAGTCATTATGGCTGAGAAATTTTGTCACTGGGCGACGAATTGGGGAAAGAATTGAAAGACCACTAAAGTTATATTGTGACAATAGGTCAGTTGTGTTGTTCTCCAACAATAATAGGAGTTCATCAAAGTCGAAACACATCGACATTAAGTTTCTAGTTGTTAAGGAGAAATTACAAAGTGGACAACTTTTCATAGAATATTCAGGCACTAACTCCATGATTGCGGATCCTCTTACCAAAGCTATCACACCCAAGGTCTTTCATGAGCATACTGCTCACATGGGTGTTCTACAATGTGAGGATTTTTTGGTTTAGTGGGAGTTAGAATGTGCACACATTTTATTATGTTCTATGTAATTTCAGTATTATGTATAGATACTTTGTATTCAAACTTCNACTTCAGTTGATTCATCATTCATTTTTGGTATTCTGTCTTTATGCTTTGTACAATAAGGTTTTATGTTATTATTAAGGATCTCACTAAGTTAAGTAGGACTAGTTGAAAATTGACATGTACAGATCATATTCATGTGATTTTCATGCTACACATTTCATGTTGAATCTATGTCATTTAGTTGTGTCAATGTTGGTGATCATTGTTGAATTAGTCATGATTAATATGGCGAAATTCACTGTGATTCGATATAGAGACATGACTAATGGACGGGATAATTTGGGTATGCTTGAGTCATAATGGCAATATTTAAGCGCACAATAAGGATGACATGTTTGGTGAATCATATATGTGACCAGTGGGAGATTGTTAGAATTTCTGACAATTTATGGGTCACAAATATAATTCTATAATTGTGTTATGGTTCTATATGATTGTGTTATGACCATTATTTAGTTAGCCAAATATAAAATGGTCTTCAAGAATTAATTTTGTGGCTAAGCGCATATGTGTCATAAAATATTATAAGTGTAGATACCTTCAGGCAATTTTTGATTTGATGACGGGACTGAATTAGAATTATTGCAACTTAATGAGTAACCGCTTCAGTTACTTTTATGGGTTATGGTTCCCATTTGTAGAGCAACAAGTTTTGTTGAGTAGGCTGATGAGAATAAAGGTGAATTGTGAGGAGTTATCCATAAGGACATAAAAACACCATCATAATTCTATAAGGTTCACTCTCTCCATCAGATCACATAAGCTCTCCTAGGCTTTCTCATTCCCCTCTAGAGAAGCAGAAGGAAAACCATCAGGCTCTATCATCTGGAAGATCATCATACCCACATACCTTCGAAATTCCAAATGGCTAATCAATGTATGCTTTTCTTCTTCACTATGAAATCAATTGGGGTTTCTTCGGTCTAGATCAGGGTTGTTCCATTTGGGTTTATGTATGGGCATAAACACTTTGTTATAGGAACAAAGCCCTGATCATTAGGATTTCCGCATTCAATCTAAGGATTATTCATGGAAAATTTCCAACAGATTATACTAGATTTTGTTATGTTTATCTAATGCACTCTAAGGATGAAGTTTTAGATAAATTTAATTTTTTTTAAACACAAGTAGAACTTCAACATAAAACTTTCATTAAATGTTTTAGAAGTGATAGAGGATGAGAGTTTTATCATCCTAATTATTTTGATTCTACTGGTCTTGTCCATCAAACAACTGCACCATACTCCCCACAACTGAATGAAATAGCAGAAATAAAAAATTGAGTATTAGAAGAAATGATAAATGTCATGTTATCATATTCTGGTTAGTCAAAAGGTTATTGGGGTGAAGTCATGTTAATTGCATGTTATATATTAAATAGAGTACCTAATAAAAGGAATAAGGTAACTCCATATGAACTTTGGAAGAAAAGAAAGCCCAATCTAAACTATTTAAAAGTTTGGGGTTGTAGTGCAATTGTAAAAGTCAATGAACCAAAGAGAAATAAATTGGGTGAAATAGGAATTGATTGTGTATTTCTGGGCTATGCTGAAAATAGCAAAGCATATAGATTCATGGTTATTGAATAGAATGACAAATATCTTATTAACACAGTGATTAAGTCAAGAGATGCAATTTTTCAAGAAAATAGATTTACCTCAATTCAAAATCCCAAAGACATTATTCATTATAATATGAAAAGTCTAGAAAATAATGTATCCAATAAAGATACATTGGAAAGTTCAGAAACTAGAAGAAGTAAAAGAATCTGAAAGGAGAAAAATTATGGATCTGACTTCTTTATGTTCCTCGTTGAAGGAACAAATGATTCAATCAATAGTTATGGACTAATTTGTTATAATTTAGAAAGTGATCCAGAAACATATGATGAGGCAATAAAGTCTCAAGATTATGCATTTTGGAAAGAAGCTATCCAAGAGGAAATAGACTCAATTATTGGAAATAAAACTTGGAAACTAGTTGATCTTCCACCAGGATCCAAACCAATAGGTTGTAAATGGATCTTTAAGAAGAAAATGAAAGTTGATGGTACCATTGATAAATTTAAGGCTAGATCTGTTGCAAAAGAATTTACACAAAAAGAAGGTATTGACTACTTTGATATCTACACACCTATTGCAAGAATTGCATCCATTAGAGTGCTTTTAGCACTAGCTTCCATCTATAAGTTAGTAATCCATCAAATGGATGTTAAAACTGCTTTTCTCAATGGAGAGTTAGATGAAGAGGTGTACATGAAGCATCTTGAAGGGTTTATTGTCAAAGGACAAGAACATAAAGTGTGTAAATTGAATAAGTCTTTATATGGGTTAAAACAAGCACCCAAACAATGGCACAAAAAATTTGACAAAGTTGTGCTTACCAATGGATACAAATTAAAGGAATCTGACAGATGTGTTTTTAGTAAATTCCAAAATGGAAAAAGTGTTATGATTTGTTTATATGTGGATGATATGTTAATATTTGGTACTAATTTAAATGAGGTAGAAAAAACTAAAACTTTCTTATCCAAAAAATTTGATATGAAAGATTTAGGTGAAGCGGATGTGATTTTAGGTATTAAAATTATAAGAGATAATGAGAATATTGGTTTGTCCCAATCTCACTATATTGAGATAGTGCTAAAGGAATTTGATCATTTTGATTGCAAAAGTGTTTCTACCCCATTTGATCAAAATGTTAGCTTACAACCACATAAAGGTTGTCTAGTGGCACAACTAGAATATTCAAAGATAATCAGATGTGTAATGTATGCCATGACGTGTACTAGACCTGATATAGCATATGCTATTGGTAGATTAAGTAGTTATACAAATAATCCGAGTAAAGAATACTGCATATTGTTAATAGAGTATTGAAATACTTGAAAGAAACAATTAACTATAATTTAACCTATAATGGATATCCTTCAGTTTTGGAAGGATATACAGATGCTAGTTGGGTAACTTATGTTGAAGATCACGCTTCCACAAGTGGATGAATCTTCAACCTTGGTGGAGGTGCGATTTTAAAGAAACAAACTTGCATAGCCGACTGCACCATGACTGTAGAATTTATTGCTCTGGCTGTAGGTAATAAAGATGTTGAATAGCTAAGAAACTTATTGTATGAGATACCTATTTGGCCAAAGCCAATGGTACCGGTATCTATACATTGTGATAGTCAGTCTATGCTATCAAAAGCATACAACCAAGTGTATAATGGAAAATCCAGACATATTGGTTGAAGACATAGCTATGTAAAAGAATTAATTGCAAATGGAGTAATCTCCATAGTATTCGTAAGAACTTAAAATAATCTTGCAGATCCTTTGACGAAAGGTCTAACAAAAGATATGATGTTGAAAACATCACTCAAGCTCATGTCTAATTGATCACCAATAGTGTTAACTCAACTCACACTTGAGTAGCATCAAGTCTTGAGTTCAATGATGAAAAACATTATTAGAGTGGTTGCAATTACTTGACTATAGACACATCCCAAGTGATAAAAGTACTTGGACCATAAGTAAAAAGTCGGAAGGTTGAGTTTTACTCTTAATGGACATATAGCAAGAATTTACTGGAATGCATATTATGGGTGCATTTCTGATATAGTCTACCTATATGAAAATGAAGTTGGGCCGCTTCATAGAGTTAAAGGGCTCGACTCTTAAATTCTCATGAAAAGGGTACATGACATAAGGCCTTATCAAATGTGTCATATTTATAAGTCTTTCAATAGCATCAAGATTTCATGTGTGAGTTGTGCAAGCTTATTCTAATGAATAGTTGGTTCAAAACTTGTCTACCAATTTCTATTCGGAACAAGTGGAACCCATAACTCACTAAGTAATGGTTCAAATCGTAAGATATCATTATCAGAAACCATGATATTTCCAGATTTATGATATTTCTTATATTTTGAAAATGGTGGGGGATTGTGAAAGATATTTACAAAATATCATAATTTACATAATTTACAGTTAACTATATAAAAATTGTTGATGATTTATGAAACAAAGTGTCGTTTGTTGTAATGGTTTTGTGTGTTGGCAATGAGTTTGTGGTTGTGTTCGATCCCACGTTTCAGGATTTCTTGTTTATGTTTTTTACAATGCGTATAAATAAAAATGAAAGATCACACCCAATGAGATTCAAACCAAGGGCACAATGCTTTGTAGCTACCGCTAGGCTATCACGCCTGTTTGGTTATTTATTGAACCGTTATGCTACATAACCTTTCGTTATGCTTACATAACCTCGGTTTTTTTCCCTACATCAAAGTCTTACAATGCCAATGTGCTTTTGCGGATCCGCTAGCAATTAACATATTCACAATGACGTCGCAAACACGCCATAAAGATATACACTTATCATCTCAAATGAGATCATGCTCTCCAACATATTGAGAAATATTGTTAGCACATATCACAGAGCCTCATTCAGCACCTGAATCCTTGTCTCCATTTAGGTTCCTATCTAATACATGAATTTTTGGGGTTTTGGATCCAACACGAGCATAACACCAACCACAGCCCCGCTATGTTTCATTTTTCTTCAACTCATCCAATTTGCCTTTGTCAAGGACAAACCATGTCTAACAAATACATCTTTCACTCTCCTTTGTCATAATCCAAAGTTAATAGTTCCATTGAACTTCTTCAATATAAATCTGAAACCTGGGTGAGAGTCACCTGCCAATTGGCTCTAGTACCAACTATTAGTGCAACATAAATGATCATTATGCATCGTTGACCACAAACAAATAAATGGATGATATAAAATAAATTGAAGAGAATAAGACAAGATAATTTATTGATATAGTTTGGTCAATTGTGATACACTTGCAGGAGTGTTGAAGTACATTAGAGAATAATGATTATAAACTCTAACACACTCATAAGCCAAAGACTCATAAAATGCTTCTAATTAGTACATATTATAATAAGGAATTGAGTCCAATATATTACTTTAATTTTCCTTCTCCATTTCAATATTAGGTAATATTGGTTTTCATATAAAAAATATTTTAAACACCCAATTTTAAATCATCCATACAGAGAAAGTCTTAGTTGAAAGAAATAACTTTATTATGCTATAGATATAGATGTTTCCTTCTCAAATAAGAATGCTTAAAAAAAAGTATTCATGGATGGAAAACTGTTTGGCATTTGGTGTAAGATATATATATATATGTATATAATTAACATATATATTAATTAAATACATACTTACCTGACTAATAATACTAATAAGTACGAAGTCAAGTAAAAAATAAATACTAACTAATAATCTTGTGACCAATAATGTGACACATCTTCCAAATAATCAAGAATGGAAAACTTCTTAGGAGATACTGTGGCTCGTGACCCACAACCACTTAACCAACAAACTATGGTACGTTTCTATGGGTAGTGACGCTTCAACTGAAAGGTGCATATTCCGTGATACATACTCCAAAAACATTACTCATACAATGAATTAGAGGTGAGCAAAACTCGTCCCAGAATATAGACCCGTTTTAATCCGGTAATTTAGGGATGAGTCTGACTTGTCTTAACCTGATGATTTAGGGACAGACCCGATTAAAAGGGACAGACTCGTCATCAAAAAATGATGGATTTGAGTCTATGTCTGGGTCACCTGATCTGTCTTTAGTTGAATAAGTATATATCAATCTTTATTATGTTCAACCCACATAACTCAAATACTTACAAACTCATGCAACATATACACACCACTTATCATATACAATAACACTTTAGCTTATGTTAACAATTGACAACTTAAATTGTTATGAAATTTTCAATATCTTCTATAATTTTCAGTCACATGATTGTGATAGTTTTTAGTTTGAATGATGCAATATACGGTTTGTAGTTTATATACTGATGTATCTGGAATGCACATTTCAGTTAAATTAAACATATTGTGATAATTTTGATTATGCATGCTTAAATATTTGAGGAAAAAAATATATGTTTGTCATTTTATCCTTTTTCAACCGGATTCGTCCCTATCTTATCCCATCTTATTTTGACTCGTTCTTCATGTGTCCCATCCTAATTATGAACGAGTTCGGGTTCAAAAATTTAAGGATGGGTGAGAGATGCTTAACTCGTCTCATGCTCACCCATACAATCAATGTTGATCACTACCTTGAAATTGTTAGCCACTTATTATTGTTCTTTTTATTCATTTAGCTTAGCTGGAAGAGATGAAATGCTAATGGCATCACAAGATTATGATGATATTATTAGCAGTGTTGTGAGAACCGGGCCAGACCGGACGGTCTGATCGGTTTGACCGCTGACTGGACTTGAATACGGCTCTGTATTACAGTCTTAACCGAATGAGAGTTGAACTGTTTTGAACCAGGGAAATTCCGGTCCGACTGTGTTAAACCCGATTAAACCGAATTAACTCGGGAAATTAACTAGACGGTTCACCTAAAAATTAAAAAAATGGAACACTGCTCTAATATTTTGTTTTACTACCATATAAGAAAAGATGAAGATGTTATTATTTCAATATAATTATACATAATTGTTAATTATATAAAATTTTACATTTATATATAACTATATATTTATAGATAAAATTATTAATTATGTATGAATCATCCGGTCAGACCGGACGGTTTAACCGTTTAAACCGGTTAAACCAAATACGAAACCTCTGCCGATTTGACGTCCGGCTCGGGTTTCACAGCATTGATTATTAGAGTTAATTATCAATTTTGGTCCCTCATCTTTTCCATAGTTACCAATTTAGTCCCTAAAAATTTTTAAGTGACATTTTCATCCCTAGCAAATTCAACATCGAGTCATGTTAGTCTTCCGTCATCTCAGCCTTGTTAATTGTAACAGATTTGCTCGCATGACACATTAAGTATTGACATGTCATCTGCTGGATGATCCTACATGTACAAGTTGTTATCTAACAAGCAGAAGTTTTCCCCTCACAAAACAACATCGTTTTTCAAAAAAAATTATTTAAATAAAAGAATAATTTTTATTATAAAATATTAATAAAATAATTTTTTTAAAAGTAAACTTTTCTATTCATCTTCTCCACGCCATTTTTCTTCACCATATCTTCTCTATAATATCATCCAAATCCTCTACCTTAAAAACATTTCTACCCCTTTTGAATTTGTGACCAAACCAATTTTTAATTCTTTAGGAAGAAGACTTGTATGAAATTGACATTCCTCCGAAATTCGCAGTCTCGGTGGGTGCCAGAGTGCATGGGTTGGCATGTTGGTTTGATGTACTATTCAATGGAATGTAAACATTCCTTTTTTATTAGTAAGTTGTACTCTATTTTTTTTATCACCAAAATTGTGACTATTTCTAATTCTTAATTCTCTGATTATTGAGAGTATAGAGTACTGTGCCAAGGTGGCTTACCAATGCTTCTGGTTTACCAACAACCAATTTATATCATGGCAGGACAAGAAATTACTGGCAGACTTCACTTGATTACCCATAATGCACAGAGTTATGAGAATAATCTATCTTCTCATATCAGGAGATAACTTATCTCTTTTAGTTAGTAAAAATGTGATATGTGTGTTATTTTGTTTATTTTTAAAAATATTTTTATAGAAAATTATGAAAAATGACACATGTCATGATTTACTGGCAGGAGGAGATAATTTATCTCCTTATACTAGGAGATACTCCATTCCCCAGAGTTATACTATATATTTAACATTGTTAGGTTGATATTTTTCATAGAAATTTATAATTTTTAATTAAGGTGAACATCATATATTTAATACAATTTTATATTGACTATTTATTTCGGGGTTACAAAACAAGTGATCTAATTAATGACAACCTAAAGGACTTCTGAAAGTTATAATGGACAATGGCTTAATGAGTGGATACCCAAGCGGTTGACTTATAGAGAATAATGGAAACCCTATAAGTTAACATATAATGAACAATTATGGTCTCCAAGACACCAAATCACAAATACTTTTCACCTCTCCCATCACAGAGAAAACGAAGGTCCCAAAAGGAATTAAGGATTTGGTTGAGGAAAGTCATCATACCAAAACTCTCTCAAACATCATACCAAAACTCTCTCAAAAGGTATATCAAATGAGTATATTAGAGAACATGGAATAACGTATGACTTTGTATCCTTGTTTTGTATTATGTGTGAGAATCATGATATTCAAGATCTTAGGATTAATATTTCACCAATCAACGGGAAATATCTAACAAGTGGTATCAGAATGAAGGTTCTGAATTTTATGATTCAACATTAAAGATGTTTTCCACAATTTTTTTTATGAACCTAATTTTTAAATTTGGCGATTTTTATGCTTCCGCTATTGGTTATGAAAATGGGGTTTAGGAATAATGAGGATAACTTGTATTCGCTTCCGCTTATTTGAATTATGAGTAATTTGTATTATAAATCATTGCAACATGTGTTGAATTATATATTCAGATCTGTGCATGAACATTGCATTAACTTTTATGACTTTGTTATGCAATATGTATATTATATGCGCACTAATGTCTTACTGTTGGATATTAAGTTTTGTCACTTTACAATTTTACAATTTGTTAAAGTATATGTATAAAGTATATATGTGTTAAAATGTGTTTTTATTTTATACATATACAATTTGGAATTCATGATCTTGTATATATTGTAAATTAAAATATACATATATACATATGTAATTATTTCCAGCTTGAGGTTGTTGTGATGTCTGGAATTACTTATTGAAGTTAATATATATATATATATATTTATAATGGTTAGCGTTAATGCTTAAAATTATATATACTCTACTATGTTATTGTGTCAAAATGTATATATATAGTGTTACATATATGTTTTAAGATATGCATTATCATATTCAATTTGAAATTTTTTTATAATGATTTGCATATAATCTTTTATGTTTTTCACTCTAGAAATACTTTGTATTTGATTAAGATTGCATCCATTTTTATGTGTTGATATATATATAATATATCTTTTTTTATTTGGAATTATATTATTGGATTAGATTTTTTAATCTTAAAATATATCAAAATTGAAGCTTTTAATTACAATATCATATTTTTTATAATGGACCTATATTGTTTTCCTTTTGTCTGATAATTATTTTTTAAATTAATTGACGCAATATGTTGCCAAAGTAACCTCTGTTGTGGAAATTGATTAAGATTACACATATGAGTATAAGATTATTTATGTGAATTATGTTCGGCCCAAAGGAAGATACAATTTGGTCAAGTAATAACATACATATGATGATAAATAAGTAACAATTATAAAGTTTTTTCATGTGAATAATAGTCGGTCCAAAGAAAAGTTATTGTTTTACAGAACTAATTGTTAATATTTGATAATTATGTTGAGAGTATCACTTATAAATTAATTTTTATGTCCAAAGACTAGAAATTGATGTTGTGTTGGGCATCTTGTGATGAGTCTATTATGTGAACATGTCATGTTTATATATATTACATGACTTGTTTTTTTTAAATGGTTGCAACACTTATGTTTTGTTGCATTGGGTGGTGACTGATTGCATTATTAAACGATTGTTATTGTTGAAACATTGTTTCTATTTGGATAGCTTGCCCGACCATGTTTAATAATGTATAAAATAATAATATTTTTTTGTAAAATTCAAAAGGACAATCACTGGAATTCGAAATGCAGTCCTTGTGATGAGAATGATGCAATGCTAGCAATATGCTATAATGAATATATGTATTTATGTGTGGATATAAATACTTACTTCTTAATAATCATATGAATAAGTTATTCATTCTTTGCCTCATCTCGGCTTTGTTAGAGTAAATTTCAACACCGGTACAATGGTATCGAAACAATCCCCTATTCCATAATTATTAAGTACCTTTGAATACCATCTCGGTTTTGTGGAATAAATTCCAACACCGGTTTAATAGTATTCTAATGTACAAAAGTGGTGAATAGTTAGCTGTTAGAAACAAATAAATAAATAAAGAACAAAAGAATAATAAATTTAAGTGACCTTTATTTATTTACTCCCTTTTGGGTTCATTTTATTACCAAACCAAACTTCTTCCTTAAGGAAGGTTGGTATTAAAGAATAAATAAATTGCGGAAAATAAATAACGATAAATAAAAGTTAGTAA
>NC_032010.1:8128286-8152697 GCF_001865875.1 Lupinus angustifolius | reverse complement strand
ACACCAAGGTCTAAAATCTTCCTTTTAGTGTATGTCCTAAAATGGTAGAATGATGGACACTTATATTTATTACTAAACAATATTACATCCACAAAGAGACTAGGTTGTCACACCCTAATCTTGGCTACTCTAATATTGAAGTAGTAATGAATATAAGATCTTAAGAAAAGTATGCTTAATTTGGCAAATAAAGTAAGTAGTACAACTACTTCTTAGTTTATTTGTTAAGTGTTTGAGACAAGTAATTTTTCATGACTTGAAATCAGTTTTTAGGATCAATCTAAAAAGAACATTAAGAACTTCTCAAAGCACCAACTTGAATGATTAAAATTCAAATTTGGAATAAAAGAAAGAGTAGAAATACATAACCAACATTCAAATGAAATTGTTAGGAGCTTGAGCCATTCATCCAAGGATTAGATGCTTTTAGGTTCCAAATGAGATTACAAAATTGATTTTTGCATCTCATTTGCCTTCTCCTTTCCTCTTCAATTATATGAAAAACTACTCTAAAACTAGCCTAAAAACTACCTAAAATGAAAGAAAAATATGGAGGAAAGAATTTAGAAAGAATGTACATGTCTTAGAATTGATAATTTCATGCCTTTATATAGGCCAAGGTGTTGGGCGCTCAGCTGCCCTGTTTGGCAGCTAAGCTGTTGACCATTAACCCCTATGAAGAGCCATTTTGACCCCTACTTGACCCCTATGGTGGGCTAGGTTACATGTATGGTGACACCTCCTCCTTCTTGTCATAGCCTTACGTCATCCATGAGGTCATATTCTTGGCCTTCAAGCAAAGAACAAGTAGGATGTTCCATGAGTTGACCTAGCAATCATTTTTATGGTGGGCCAGGTGCCCAGCACACCTGGTGCCCTACTCAGCTGCCTGCTTGAGCAGCTTAGCTGACCTGGTCCCATGCTCAGCTACCTGCTTTAGCAGCTCAGCTGACCTAGTTCCACGCTCAGCTGTCTGCTTCAGCAGCTCAGCTGACTTGGTTCCACGCTCAGCTGTTTGCTTGAGCAGCTCAGCTGACCTGGTCCTAGCTGGGCGTGGACCTGGCTGTCCTGGCCTGGTGCTTAGCTAACCTGGTCTGGTGCTTAGCTGGCCTGGCCTAGTGCTTGCCTGACCTGGCCTGGTGCTTGGCTGACCTGGCCTGGTTCTTGGCTGACCTGACCTGGTGCTTGGTGCTTGAGTGGTCTGGCCTGACCTGATGCTTAGCTGACCTGGCCTGGTGCTTAGCTGACCTGGTCTAGTGTTTGCATGACCTGGCCTGGTGCTTGGCTGGACAGCTTTGTGCTTGATTTCTTAATGGTGAAGCAACTTTTTTTTTGTTTGGTTTGTTACTTGATTTTTGTTGGTTGTTTGACACTTTTGGGCTGTTTTCTTTGAGTTATGGTAAACATTTGATTTTTGAAAGTTGCTTGGCCTACCTTAACTTAGGTTTCTTCAAGACGAAGTAAGCTACCTTCCTTCAAGGCTAAGTAACTAAATTAAGCACATGGCATGTCATGCTTTAACTTGATTACTTTTTAGCAATTCATTTTGAGCTTTTGTCTTAAATTTTTGTCCATCTTTGAATTTATTCTTTAATATTCAACTTCCTACAAAACTCAGAGAAAACTTGGACAAGAATTAATAAAGAACTAATTCATTCAATCATGCAAAATTCACCTAAAAAGTGTTAATTTAAGTTGGTTTTCTACAATTTGCATAGGATAAGTGCCATAAAATGATGGTGAAAAGTATGATGGTGAAAAGTGTATACTTTTTGCACTTATCACATTTTAAGTGAACCTATTAAATATGAAGTCGCCAAAGTGACATCTATTCTGTGAATTGTTCATAATAAATGTCAAATGCTAGTATGTATATGTATCCATGCGAGTATTAATCGGCTCAAAAGAAGATTAATATTTGGTTGGATTATTTACACACATGTGATGATAAACATGTGATTATTATAAAGTTGCATATGTGAATGATAAATCAGTCCAAAGAAGAGTTTTATTTGACATGCATTATGATCAATGTTTGACCATTACAAACAAGAGTATCATTAGTGATCGATATGGAATATTAAGTCAATTGTATGTCTACATTTTATGTGAATAGTGATCGTCCCAAAGGAAGATTATTATTTGGCCCAAATTACAAACATAGTTGTAGCAATAAATATTTGATAATCATATGGTTTTCCATGTGAATAGTAAGTCGGCCCAAAGAAAGACTTACTGTTTGACAGGACTAATTATCAATACTTGATTACTAAATTGAGTGTACCACTTTCAAGTGAATAGTTTTGTCCAAAGATTGAATATTAATGTTGTGCTAGGTAACTCGTGATGTGCCCTTTTATCATTTGAATTTAAGTATTAAAGTTAAATGTGAGTTTTATTGCAAGAATGATTGCAATTTGTTTTCTTTTTTTACTAGTGTTGCAAATATTTTTGCTCAAATTTAGAACATCTCATTGTTGAATGGGACAAACTTTAAGGTCTGGAAGGAATTTTTAGAAATTATTCCCGGCTGTATTGATTTAGATCTGACACTTCAGGTGGAGAAATCCATTTCTACTCTGGAAATCCTCGATGAGGTTAAAATTGAGAAATTGGAACACTCTAACTGAATGTGTCTAATGATCATGAAATACTCTATTCTAGAAGCGTTTCGGTGCTCTATTTCTAAGGGCCATAGTGCTAGGAAGTTTCTTAAAGAAATAAAACCATACTTTGCTAAAAATAAAAAGGCGGAGACCAAGAGCATTTTGGCTAAACTCATCTCCATGAAGTATAAAGGAAAATGACTTATAAGGGAGTACCTTATGGAGATGTCTAATCTCGAATCAAAACTCAAGTCACTTAAGTTAGAGCTTGGTGATGACTTGCTTGAAAACTTGGTTTTGATCTTACTTCCTGCACACTTCGGACCATTCAAAGTGAGCTATAATACTCAGAAGGACAAATAGTCTCACAATGAGTTTATATCTTAGTGTGTGCAAGAGAAAGAGATACTAGAGAGAGATAAGACTGAAAGTGCTCATTTGACAATGACCTCTTAGAATAAGAAAAGAAAAAAACAATAAGGATGTTGTGAAAAAGCTATTTGTGGAATTGTTCTGCAATACACTATGCCACACAAATCTAGCATGAAGGGTGTTGTTGTGCGATTAAATCGAACTCTTAAGGATATGGTGAGAAGTATGATTAGTCATTCTTCCTTGCCAATGTCTCTTTGGGTGAGAGCTTTAAAGACCGAATTTTACATCCTTAATACCGTGCCAAGTAAAGCAGTTAACAAAACATCATATGAGATTTGGACCAATAAAAGACCAAGCTTAAAACACATGCACATTTGGTTTGTTGAGCTGAGGCGCGACCTTATAGGCCGCATGAAAAAAAATTGGACTCAATAATAGTTAGCTGCTACTATGTTGGCTATATTGAACGCTCTCGGGGTTATAATTTTTATGATCTCACTTCAAGACTTTTTTTAGACAAGAAATGCAAGATTTCTTGAGGAAGTTGATTTTGGGAAGGAAGAGAACATAAGGAATGTTGTCTTTGAGGAAGAACCTTCACTAATGGTGAACAAGTTCTTGTGCATATTACCATTCAAGGAACAACTTCGGTAATAGAAGATAATGTTCAGAATATTGTTGCTGACAATATTCTTGAACAAGACAGCAATGAGGTTCTCCCTCAATTACCTATAGAACAAATTCAACAACCTCAAGAAGTAGAAGTTCCATTAAGGAGATCCACTAGAGATAGGAGAAGTGCAATTTCTGATCATTATATTGTATTTCTTCAAGAACATGAAGATGGCATCGGGTTAACAGAAGATGATCCATTGAACTTCTGTCAAGCCTTGAAAATTTCTGACTCTCAAAAGTGGATTGATGCCATGAAGGATGAGATGAAGTCTATGCATGATAATGACATTTGGGATCTTGTTGAAATACTTGAAGGTGCGAAACCTATTGGTTGCAAATGCATATTTAAAACCAAGAGAGATTCGAAGGATAATATTGACAAATATAAAATTCGTCTAGTTGCTAAATGCTTCACTCAGAAAGAAGACATTGATTATCAAGAAACCTTCTCTCCAGTATCTTCGAAGGATTTTTTTAGAATAATATTGGCACTAGTAGCTTATTTTGATTTAGAGTTACATCAGATGAATGTTAAGATTGCGTTTCTAAATGGTGACATTAAAGAAACGATCTATATGGTGCAACCAGAAAACTTTGTGTCAGTTGGCTCAAAGTCAATGGTATGCAAATTAAAAAAATCCATTTATGGCCTTAAACAAGCTTCTCGTCAATGGAATAATAAGTTTCATCAAGTTATTACCTCGTATGGTTTTGAGGCAAATAAAGTTGATGATTGTGTGTACCATAGGTTCAGTGGGAGTAAGTTTATATTACTGGTATTATATGTCGATGATATACAGCTTGCGAATAGTGATATGAGACTATTGCATGAGACCAAGATATTTCTAACGAAGAATTTGGAAATGAAAAATCTTGGGAAAACCTCTTTTGTATTAGGTATTCAGATACTAAGAGATTGTTCTCAAGGTATCTTGAGGTTGTCAAAAGAAAGCTATATAGATAAAGTCCTAGATATATTGCTCTCAAGGTATTAGGTATCAGAGACAAGTTTAGTCTCGAATAGTGCCCCAAAAATGACCTTGAAAGATATGAGATGCAAAAGATTCCTTATGCATATGCAATAGGAAATCTAATGTATGCTCAAGTTTGCACACGTCCCAACATGGCGTTTGTCATGAGAGTTTTTGGGAAGATATTTGAGCAATCTTGTATTGCAACTAAGGGTGGAAACAGGCCAGGCCGCTTATCAGGGGCCTATTAAAAGGCCTATAAAGCCTAACAGGCCGGCCTATTTAGTAATATTATATAAGAATGTTGAAATTTAAACTATTTTAATATAAGCAATATTATTATATATGTGTAATATTAATATAAAAATGTATATAAAAATATAATTTAATTATTAGAATTAGATGAGCCTAACTAAAAATAAGCCTATAAGCCCATTAAAATGTAGACATGATAGCATATTTCGTAAGCATATAGTATAATAGGCCTTTAAACAGGGTAACAGGCCAGACCATGCTTTTAAACAGGCCAGGCCTAGGCTTTGAAATTTTTTTTAAACAGACTAACAGGCCAGGCCCAAGCTCCTATGTGCTATATAGGCTGGGCCTATTTAAGGCAAAGCCTGACCTGACCTGTTTCCACCCTTAATTGCAACACTAGAAGGTAGTCAAACATTTTATGCGTTACTTAAAGAGAAAAAAGGAATAAATGCTCACTTCTCGGGTGTTTGAGAATATAGAGATCAATGGGTACTCTAACTCCATTTTTTGGATGTCTAGACAAAAGACACTCCACCTCTAGATATATGTTTATCTTGGCTGAATGTGATATCTCTTGAAAGTCTGCTAAATGGACGCTCATAGCTCCTTCAACCATGATTGAGAAGTTCATGATTTGTTTTGAAACATCAGACCATGGTATATGGTTGCGGAAATTTTGTCATTAGCTTACGTGTGGCCAATAGTTTTAAAAGACCACCGAGAATTTATTGTGACACTACGTTCGCGGTTTTTTACTTCAACAATAATAAGAGTTCTAAAAAGCCAAATTTTATTGACATCAAGTTTCTGGTTGTTAAACAAAGTGTTCAAAATATACAAAGTTTCATAGAACATATAGGGACAAATTTTTTGCTAGCTAATCCACTGGCTAAGGGTTTGGTACCTAAAGTCTTTCATGAGCATATTACTCATATGAGTATTGCTCCTTAGGATACCTTAATTTAGTAGGAGTTTATATGTTTTATGATTTACTTTATATGTCATATATAGTTTTATACATAATAAAGTTGATGGTTTATTGTTCTATTTTGAACTTGTGTATTGTAACTATTGTGTTGCAATAAAAGACTTTGGATTGATCTCACTAAAGAATAAAGAAAGACCAGTTAGAAATAGACATGTTTGAGATCACATTGCCTGAAATTTTCATGTCACTCATCCATACTTAATCTATGTCATTAAGTATATTAATATGATGATCATTGTAACACCAAGTTTTTCCGAGCATGTTTAATTAAGTAATTAATTTTTAATGAATTAATTATAGAAATTAATCAGTAATGTTTTAGGCTAAACCTCAGCTGAGTTTTGGTCTTGTATTATAATATTATTGCTTGCCCTATTTTTTCAAGATTTTTGGAGAAAAAAAGTTTCTGATATGATTTCGGGTCATTTTATCGAGTTTTCGCCCAAGTTTTAAGTTCCATAACTCGGAATCGAATTATGATTTTTCTGTTGGCTTCGAAATATTATTTCTAGTCAAAATAGACACCAAATTTGTCCGTAACTCATCTCTAGGTATTTTTACCTCGAAATTCAAGTTTCGATGTTTTAGGCAAAAAACCTAAATCCGTAGATTGTACATTTCCGGGAAAAGTTACCCGGTAATACTCGGGCACGACTTCAATTTCAAAATCACGTCGCATCAATCAAGTCGGAGTAATAACCACATCATGGGTCAATGGCTTGTCAAACAAGCAAAGTCAAAGCTTCCATAATCCCCTAAATCACTGACCAAATCTCCTCACTCCACCACCATTAGACACTTAACCTAAGCTAGCCTAAAGCTAGATTGCCTCTCATTAATTTTCAGTTTTGAGAGAGGGTGAGGATCTCCCATAAATACCTCACCCCATCCTCTCATTTTTACACTACTTCTCCTAAAGAAAGTTAAGGTATCCTTTCTCTCTTTCTCTTCTCCATTTTTCTCCACATACACTATGAGAAAATCATGATCTTTTAGTATGTTATTCATGGAGTTGAGTTTATGTTTGTTTTCTTTAAAATTTTGTAAGTCATNTCCTAAAGAAAGTTAAGGTATTCTTTCTCTTTTTCTCTTCTCCATTTTTCTCCACATACACCATGAGAAAATCATGATCTCTTAGTATGTTATTCATGGAGTTGAATTTATGTTTGTTTTCTTTAAATATTTTGTAAGGCATGACTAAAGGGGATGGTAATGAAATCATATGAACCTTTGTGTAGTTTTTGAGTTATGTAAAACTTAAAAAACTTTCATTGTTCTTAGATGAAAAAACTATATTTTTGGACAAGGTTAGATGATTTTAGAAATATTGGAAATTATTTTTAGTATTTGAATATGTTTAAAGGTGATGATTTGAACATCAAATGAACCTTTATTGTGTTTAAGAAAAATTTATGTCTATTCTTGAAAGTTCAAAATGTTTATGATTTTTATTGAAAAGATTTCATTTTTAAAAGGTATTATGTGTAAAAGGTTGTTTAGCATATGTTATTCTTTGATTTCCAAGTTAAAGTAATGATTTGGGATAAAAGATGATTTAATAAATTCTTGACTTCATAAACTTAAAATGTTATGAAGTTTTGGATAGTAAAGTAATAAAAGTGTTAACTTTTGATTTATAGTTCATGACTATGAAATCAACACCTATTAGCTCTTGAGGTTATTCTAAAATTTGGAGGTGTTGAGATGATCATGAAATTAGTTGTGTTTTCTTTAGTAGCATACTTTAAATGAGGAGATTGACCTAAAAAATCTTGACTTTATAAACATAAAGTGTTATGAAATCTTAGATAGAAAAATGATTTAAAAGTATTGATCTTGGTTAAGTTAGCTTACTTTAAAGTGGTAAGATTGAATTAAAAAGTATTGATTTTTGTTTAATTTTGCTTACTTTAAAATGGTAAGTCTAGCTTAATAATCTTATTTAAAAAGGTTAATCTTAATAAAAATGTTTTACTTGCAAAATATAAGTTTTGTGAATAGTTATCATTACCGGAAAAATGTAATGAAGTGGAAATACATGTCTAGAAAAGTTTTGTCTAAGGAAAGACTTGATATTTAAGTGTGTCTTTACGACCCACCTCTTTCTTTTGGGAACTAACCTGGTGTATATCCACAGATTATGACATAATTCTGTTATAAGTTAGAAAATGTCATTGTGTTGTAAGACTTTCAATGATAAATGATGATTCAAGAAATACTTAACCTTGAATCGGATGGATGAAAGCGATCAAGTTCATTTTAGATTGGAAGTTTTATTTTCGCGTAAAATGTTATTTCGTAAGAATAATAATTATCAAAGTGACCCAAATAATGTTATTTTGATTTTGGCATGATGAAGAGTTCGAAAAGAGACCCGACGAATTAAGCTCACCTGGAAACGAGGAAACAATCTACACGACATACTCATGTGAAGGAGAAAACATCGTGACAAAGTGGTGTCCGAATATGCTTCAGGACCTCCAAACTCCCTCACAAGTTTAGAGTTGTCTTGGGTATTAAGAAAGCTTGTACTTAATCAATTGTCTATTTTGTTTGGATTAAGTACAAAAATATTTCTTATGCCGAATTATGTAAGGTTATGTTTATGTATGAAGATGCCATGATTATTATTGTTTAATATTGCTCGAATAACTGTTCTAAGAATTATATGTATGAGAATATTGTTAAATTCAAGGCTTAAAAACATGTGTTATAAATGAGAAAACTTTTCATTGAGAAAATAAATTTAACTAAGTTTCAGGTTTTTCTCGCTTGAGCGAGAAGTGTATAGAGAAAACGAATTTTCTCTCTTGGGGCGAGACAACTCTCTCGTGAGTTGAAATATGCACAAAGAAAACTGGTTGTGAGGAAACAATCTACACGACATACTCATGTGAAGGAGAAAACATCGTGACAAAGTGGTGTCCGAATATGCTTCAGGACCTCCAAACTCCCTCACAAGTTTAGAGTTGTCTTGGGTATTAAGAAAGCTTGTACTTAATCAATTGCCTGTTTGTTTGGATTAAGTACAAAAATATTTCTTATGCCGAATTATGTAAGGTTATGTTTATGTATGAAGATGCCATGATTATTATTGTTTAATATTGCTCGAATAACTGTTCTAAGAATTATATGTATGAGATAATTGTTAAATTAAAGACTTAAAAACATGTGTTATAACTGAGAAAAATTTTCATTGAGAAAAGAAATTTAACTAAGTTTCAGGCTTTTCTCGCTTAAGCGAGACAGCTCTCGCTTGAGCAAGAAGTGTCCAGAGAAAACGGTTTTTCTCGCTTGAGCGAGACAGCTCTCGCCTGAGCTGAAATATGCACAAAGAAAACTAGTTGTTTTCTTGCTTAAAGGAGACAACTCTCGCTTGAGCCACAGGTGCCTTATAAAAATGGTGATTCCCTCGCTTGAGCAAGACAGCTCTCGCTTGAGCGAGAGGGCTCCATACAGACAAGACTTCATAAGTCGTATGAACGATAACTCTCACATGTGCGAGAGTCTAATGACATTTTTTCCTTCAAGAATTCATTCACTTCCAATCCTATTCAATAAAACCTAAAACCTAAAACACCTTTATTGGAGATAATGTTCTTTCTATAAGTAAATGTTGTAAAGATGAATAATTATATCAAATTCTTGGAAATGACACAAAGCAGAGTTGCCATATCTAAAGTGATGTATGTAAATAATTGCATGGTTAAGGACGAGACACACAAGTGTTATATTATGTCCATGCAGTGAGATCGTGTGATCGTAAGAGGCTTGGCTTGAGAGTCGTCCAGTGTGATTCAGCAATGGTTCGTAGTGGTGCTGAGGTTTATTCTTTATGGTTTAAATGTTAAGATCGGGTCCCACTAGAAGCATTCCTGATGGTAGATGTCTTAGGATGGGCATATCGTTATAAAAGATGGATTAAAACATTTAATTTGTTAACTTCGGTTAGTGTGCATATTCATTGTGAATAATGAAGTAGTGGAGAGGAAATTTACGGGAGACGAACAAGCCCTGAGATGTTGAGAGCGATGGCGATGGTGGTGATTCGCAGCAAAGTCTTGAAGGAGAGTCTAAGTGAGACGAATCCCGTGTATTCCTGGATGAGGTATTTTGTTGGATCAGACAGTGCTCACAATGCAAACTATACGATCTCCGACAATCCCTCTTTGCAATCAGGATCGATGAGAGGGATGCCCATAAAGTGTTTGATACGACACCGTCCTGAAATGGACAGTTCCGTTGGAATAGATCGATCATATATATATCCTTGCGAGGAATAAGTTTTGGTGCGTTCAAATCAGCTTGTTATGGGACCTGTACTCTCGGTTATTTCCCAATAGTTATTTGGAGGATAATAGTGTAAGGATGGAGGACATATGCATAGCATGCATACATGGTATTTATCGATATTGATTCTAAAATCATAAGTTTTATACTTCATTCATCATTAATACATATGTGTATGATCATATGATATATCTGTACTTGTTCTTTATCTTGGGGTGATATTCTGTGTAATTCCACGATGTCAATGATAAGTTTCTCATTAGATGTTTTACTCCCTCTCTTTCTTTCTAGTGTACTCGTATACATCCATGTTTAGATGGACATATCGGCGATGATCAGGGGCTACCGCTTTACCATGTCCCAGGAGGGGGCATGGAGCGTTGAAGGAAACAGATACACCTACACTGGTCCCTGCGACCTGGAATTGGATCTCGTATGTGATGGCTCTATGTTGCATCTCTCGGCACATTACACAGTTCGGGAAGCATCATTCATCCTACTAGAGCAAAGGTCCGTACCTGCTGGTTCATCCACACCAGCTGAGGCACGAGGCAGATCGGAGGTTATCAGGACCTGGCCCCAACCGGGATTCTCATCTACTGACTCAACACCAAGAGGGACGGAAGGAGCAGGCATGGCTACTTCATCGGGGCCTAGGGGGTACACTCTGAACCCTTCGATGGATTGGGCAGCAGATGAGGTGGTGGAGGACGAGGATAATGGTTGTGTAGAGTTAATTTGCACAGAGGATTCAGTGGAGGTTACAGAGATCTCTTCAGACTCAGAGATCGAGGAAGACCCGAGTGAGGTTTCTAGTGCACCACTAGTCTAGGAGTTCCTTTCTTTCTTTTGATAGGGAACCTGTGTAGGGTCCTTTTGTAATGTCAACGCCCCCAACATTATTTTATTTGTATTTGTATTTGTAGTCTGTGTTAGGGGCGAAGAATAGACTCTGCCTTGTATTTTGTAAACCATGATGTACGTATTACAAATTCAAGAATTGATTAATGAGAAGTATTCAGAAAAGAATTGTGTTTCGTTCAATTACAGTTTAAGTATTAAGAAATTATTTCCGCAAAAGTTTGAAATTGTGACGTCTTGAAAGAGAATAGAAAAAATGATTTGTATGTTATATGTTACATAAAAGAAAAAAAAATTGTTACCAATTTTTCCAAGAGATTAAATATAGTAATTATGAAATGGTTTTTTGGGCGTTACAATCACTATGGTCGAGTCACGTTTGAATGTGATAAAGGTCGCGGTGGCTCTATAGTTGATGTATGAGATGAATCAGATTGTATTAAGGAGAAGTCTAAATATAAATAGCATACGAATGCGCGCCTAAAAAATATGTGATATAATTGTTCTAGGAAAAATATGAAGCTCAAATGGGAGATCGTTAGAAATTCATAATTTTTAATTAAGGTGGACATCATATGTTTAATACAATTATATTGACGATTTATTTCAGGGTTACAAAACAAGTGATCTAATTAATGATAACCTAAATGACTTCTGAAACTCATAACTGATATAAGCTTAATGAGTGGATACCAAAACGGTTGACCTATAGGGGATCATGTGAACCCTATAAGTTAACACATAAGGAACGATTATGGTCCCCAAGATACCAAATCACAAATAATTTTCACCTCTCTACATCAGAGAGAAAACGGAGGTCCTAAAAAGAAGGATTTGGTTGAGGAAGACCATCATACCCAAATTCTCTCAAACATCATACCAAAACACTCTCAAAAGGTATATCAAATAAGTAGATCAGAGAACATGAATTCATGTATGACTTTGTATCCTTATTTTATATTATATGTGAGAATCATTATATTCAAGATCCTATGATTGATATTTCACCGATCAACAAAAATATCTAATATTTTCTTCTCCTTATTATTTACTATACTTGCACCATGAAGTTAATGACCAAAGTTTCTATTTGCAATAGCTAAAATGTGGGGTCCTGGGGTCCTGGTGCTGAGCAAGGAGGTATTCTTCAAACATCATCCTGTAAGCTTGATCTAAAAGAACCTTACTATAGAATGTCTCAACCTCAAGCTTATGCAATAGCCCAAGATCAGCAGCAACCACAGCCACTCCTACAAACACAGGTATTGAATTTTGTCATATCATTTGTCTCTCTATGGTCATTTTGTGAGTTGATATTCGATCGGAATTTTTGGGATAAATGTCCTTTTCTTTTTCGGTATATATGCACAGTTTAGAGATCAAATTTCAGAAGCGTAGTTACATAGATCAAGGTATTTGTTCCGGTGCGGTTCGCCACTTTTTCTTTTATAAGGAATCCGATATTTAGTGTGCAGTAGCTGAACCCTGTATACGATATTTTCAATTTAGAGAGAATTAACGAAAGTTGGGATGAGAAAGTAGGCATTGAGGCAATGATACAGGTGCTGCCTTCTGAGCTCTCCTATTCAAATCCTGGAAGCACAACTTTTTCCACTTGCAGGTGGTAGCCTTGTGCAGTTGGTCACCATTTTCAGAGAATGGTTAATGAATGGTTCACCAAAGACGAACTGGATTAATAGTAACTCCTGATATTGATTAGTTTCTTTTCCCTACTTGGAATTTTCGAGTAGAGCATGTTAAATTACATTCCACCTATAAAAAAAATTAAGTTAAGAGGTCCTGGATGCTCCCATTGCTGGCCCTCTGGGCAGCTAGTTAATATATACATTCCTAAGTACAATGTTCTTTCCAATTGCCTTTATTGTTATTTTTTATTTATTATAAAGAAATAGCATTGACAGTGACAATCACCGTCTTGGACAGGATATACACATCCAATCGCAGGACTTGAATGAATCCGAAATAATGCAACAACCTTCACCGAATTCATCTGCTCATATTAATTCACTGATGCAGAATATTTAACTCACTAATCTCGGCTTCTGCTTGTAACATGAAATTTTCATGCAGAGAAGAAGATAGGGTGGTGAAGATGAAGAGAAGATTTTATTTCTCAAAAACTTTATAAAAACATTTCTTATTAAAAAATTCTATTTTATTTTATTACAAATTTTATAATAAAAAATTTAGAAAATAATTTTTTATTAACAATTTTTTTATTCGAAAATTTATTTTTTATTTAAATATATTATTTTTATAAAACAAGTTTTTTTATGAGGGAAAACTTTTGTCTGATGATATGACAACTTGTAAACGTAAGTTTATCCGGCACATCAATGCTTAAGGTGCCACATGAGCAAATCTGTTATAATTAGTAGAGTTGAGATGATAAAATGTCTCATGTGACTCGACGTTGAATATGTTGGGAGAAAAATGTCACCTAAATTTTTTAGGAACTAGATTGGTAATAAGTAAAAAAAAAGAAGATGAAACATTATTATTGTAAAACTACACTTTTCAAGAGTGCATGTGCATGTTCATGTTAATATTATTGTTGTAAGACTTAACTTTTTAATGGGCATATATAGTTTTTTTAAGCGGACTTTCTGAACTTTCTATGCTTCAGCCTTCAAATATGTACTTAGGTTGAAAATTCAGATTACAAAAATCACTATATCCAGCTTTCTACTCTCCACATTAATACTAGGCATTAAATTAAAGCAACAACAATTTTCATAGTGAGTGTTTGGCATAGCTACGTATATAAGATTTCAATAATTGATTATAGCTATTACCAGTAGTAAAGATAGACAATGAGATCGCTCTCTTTAAGACGTATTGTGGTACTATTTAAAATGTGTAAGCAGATTATCAAACGTATTATTCACAGTATAAAACAACCTAATTCTATGTTTCTTATTCATATTGTACTGAAACACTCACAATATAAATATCAATGTTAATTATATAATTATCTATAATATGACTACTAGTGTCAATTCTTAAATTGCCCACAATATTATTATGAATGCCAATTTTTGATTTTTCCCAAATAATGGTTACCCAGGCCAAATTTGAATTTCCCAAATAATGGTACGCGTCAATTCTCATACCAGGAAAGAAAGAGGAAGAAGGGAGCCTGAAATGTTTCAGCAGAAAGAAAAGAAAAATTGAAGAAATGTGTTTCAATTTATGTACTTTTTCTAAATAAGAGACACCTCTATTTATAGGTGAAGAGCTCCAACAGCCACATCGATCCAATGATCCAGAAAAAATATCTCATCTAAAACGACATTGATCTTATGACCAAGATGAAGGCAAAGGCCATATTGAGGCGAAGATAGAGGGAGTGATGATGCATGTGGAGGGTTTTGGTTAATTGTATCCTCATCCACCACAAAACACTTGTACCCCTTGGGATACAACCTAAGAATGCAATTAATGCTTATAAATATTTTTTGAAGTGTATCCACTGGGTCAGACTTCTCCTTATTACTGAAGAAGACAATTATAGTAAGTTAAAAGAATAAAAATGTCTTTATCTTATAATTTTTCTATATATTTCTACCCAACTGTCTTCTCCAATAATGAAGAGGAGTCTGACTTATTTCTACCTTGAACTTAGGATTTTTTCATTACACATCAAAAGTTTAAATTTGTGACATATTCACCCGACATCAATCTAAGTGTGGATGCACACCTCCAACATCTATTCCCAACCTAGGCATATAAAGTCAAATTATATAAAGGGTGAACCTTGTGTGTCCCATTTGGGAACATAATCAACCATTATAAGATATTAAAACACCTGCAACCATAAAACTAAACCTTTATCTAAAACATCATTTAACTACTCTCCAAGTTTTAGTTTTTAATCATTCTTTAAAGCTCCTTAATTTTTACCACCTTAGTTCTCATAAGGAAATCAATATTGAAATTTCAGGTAGACAGAATGCAGGATCATACTTGATTAACCCCATAATGTATCATGCAAGTTCAAATGACATTTTACAGCATTAAAAACCATTTTATTTATAATCACCACTCAGACAATTAAATATTACACAAAAGTATACACAAGATGAAGATTTATAGCTAACAGCCTAATACCTTTCCTAATCACCCGTACCGCAATTAGCGTCAAGCTCGCTAGCTCCTTCCAGCCACTCCTCTAGTTTAGCTTTGAAATAATCATAATTTTCTGAAAGTGACAATAACTTAATTCCATTATCTTCAGACACTGACAATAACATATTGCTAATATCACTAATATCAGTCTGTTCATGTTGAGATTCATCCTCTACCTGGCTTGATACGGGCAACTCATCAATTTTGGTACCCTGTAAAGACGACGAAGTGCTCGTAGATGTGACTGATGATGGCAAATTATGGTAAATTTTTTTGCTTCTTACCCTTGGAATTTATTGATTCCCTAACATCAGGTTGTGGCCAGTTCAGACTGGCAGCCTCTTGTTTTGCTAACTTTAAAACACTTGAAAAATAGTTCCTCCTTTTTTCATTGCCCTCTTGCATGCTTGTAAAACTATAAAGCACGGATACGGATACATATGTCCGATATGATGTATTCCATACATCAACACACATTTTTTCCTAAAATATAGGATATATACGTTCAAGAATATGTGTATAAAATAATAAAAAACACATAAAATATGATAAAATTATAAGTGTAAATCAAAATGTCTAAAGTAAAAAATATAATAGAAATTGAAAATCATTGTCATCCAAAATTCCAAGTACCAAAGCTAGAAAGTATAGTACAATAATTCATAAAATTGCTTATTGTCTAGCCCTAGAAATAGAAATAGTACCAATTTCATCTCCTCCTTCACGCCGATGTTGTGGATCGGAGAGTCAATATGATGGACTGACTATCGGATGGTCAATGCTATGTGACGGTATGTTGGTAAGAGTCTTTGTGACTTTTAAATAAGTTGGTGTTTATTGAAAATGAATCTATCTTATCCTATTTTATTGAAAACGAATCTATATTATCCTATGTGTTATTGAAAACAAATCTGATACGTGTCTTGATATTTATTTATTTTATTTTATTTTTTATTTTTTAGATACTCCACGGATATGTATGCTTCGTGAATCTGAACGTATTCGTGTCAGACACTGAGACGCAAAGGTGTTCGACGAATCCGTACTTCAGAAGGGTAAAATTTAGTATTGCACCAAAAACTAGCTCTTTCTGTTTGAGAACTTGATGCCAGATGATGATGGATTAACCAGCTTTTTGGTTGTTTTGTTGTCATAGTTACCAAAGATTTTTTAATCTCCGATCATCTTGTCAGCTATGGGAAATCCACACTTTTTCATCGATCTAACCATTGTGATAGGCTGTTTGAAATTGTTTCGTGAGACTTCGAAACAACATTTTTCTTAACTTTGATCACATTGGGCACCACAGTTTGAGGATGATGCTGAATAAAGAAAAGTCAGACAGATGGTTCATTAGCCACATATTGAGCATATTTTCCCTACATTCACTTATCTCCAGAAAACCATCGACAGTGGAGAAGCCATGCATCTTCCTAAAGGAAAATTATAATTTATGGTTGAAGTTGTCCAAGAAAGAAACAATTTTATAACTATGAGAAAACAAAATAGAGTAACAAGTCCAAACAACATTTGCAGATGTATTAGGAGAATTTATACAAGCACTAGATTGATACATTTCATTCTTAGCATATGTCCTAAATCCTAATTTGTGTTGAATCAGATTATCAGCTTCTATAAAAAGGATAACATCTATACATAAGTCAATGTAAATTCTGAAACACATGTCGGCTAACTCTAATTTCTATATGTTGCATCTGACACCATATGTGTAGTTGTTAAGCAAAGGTAGACCCTCAAGCATCATACAAAGCCAAAGGCTGAAGATTGATTCTGATAAACGATACTTAATGGTAGTGACAATCACAGTACTCCAAGGAGATTATATCCTCATCCAAAGGGCAAGGGGATACACTAACAAGGAACTAAAAAATATATTTATTTTGCATCTCAACTTTTCAACTGTGGTAGGAATGGAATTTTGAAGCAAAAAGATTCCACATTTTGGTGGAATGAATCAAAAATAGGATCTCAGATGGTAAGCTTCACATATGTTGGACATTTTTTACCACAAGATTTTAATTCAAACATTGAAATCCATATATGGGTGGATTCATTAAAACTCTATCACTCACTAGTGATATTGAATTGAAAAGTTGAAATAAAAATCATGTACACTTCAATCCACCTATTTAAACCTAATTAAATGTGACATAAAGTTTTATTGAATATCACTCTTCTCCCTAATTCTGAGTTGCAGAATCTAGAGGGGAGGTGAAAAAGAAAGAATGCAGAGAGTTAGTTTTATCATCCCCATGAAATTTGAAAGTCTTGGCTCTCCCTTATTATGTGCTGGGGATTCCAGTTTTGGAGGGAAGTAATGGAAAATGAAAACTTTAGAGTTATCTCATGTATTTCATAACTCTTGAGTCTTTCTCTTTCCTTTATTAACCTCCAAAAACTAACTATGAGACATACCATTTTAAGAGTTTGGTTACAATTCACTACCTTATTCATATAAAATTACAAATTGTGATAATCATTTGAAATCAAGGTGACCCTTTATTCTTGTTAAATTCTTAAATCAACCAAATGACTACCAAGAGGTCGTTTGATTTCATACCCTCTATGTTAACTATCAATATAATACATCGAAAAGTTATTAGAAAATAATAAGTCATTTGTAAACAGGGGAGAATGAGAATCTACCCAGCAGTGAAGATAAAATCTTTCTTTTCTGTGTAGCTGTTGTCCTTCACTTTTTCTTGGCCTCCACTAGTTTTGTGTCTACCTAACCCAAGTACCCCAACATTTCCTCCAGAATTCTGACATGTTCCCTTCTAATAAATCAAATCATTTTTTTTGGGGGAAAAGTAGATAAAACCTCTTTAAACATATGGTTGAACTATTTTTCCTTTTTCTACTTATCTCTTAAACCTTATAGTGAAATTGGTTAGAGAGTAAATTATACACACCCTTGGGTTTTAGCGAAATTACACAAATTTTTCCTTACTTTTCTACACCTACATAAACCCCTTGATTTATATACTTTCATTACACTAACCACCCTACACGAGAAATAAGTGTAATATTTTAAACAAAATATGATATATTGTGTAGACAAATCCAAATACTATACGACTCAATACATCTATATTATTTTTTGTTCATTACGATATAGTATAAGAGCGATATAATTATATATTTTCTTAATCAATTTGCATTTTGACAACAATTTCTTCGGACTATCAACTTTGGTTATCATGCATTGTTGCACCAATGAACCTATTACTTTTGTTGTGGATATCATGATGGTAGTCTTGCTTTCTGATCTATTACTAATTTAGCACTATTTTAATGAATAAATAAATTTTAAGAAGTAATTAGGAAGAAAATTAGTTTATACTACTTACTTATAAAATGAGTAAAGTTTAAGAAGTTTTTATACATTTTGCCTTTATTTTTTATATTTTCACGCAACTCACAAAGTCAATCCAAATATTAGGGAAAATTACTTGAAATTGTCAAACCTTCACTTTGAAAGTCATAATTGTCCTTCAAGCCTCTCAACCTTAGCCTCCAATCTTGATATGTTATATAATAGTCTATAACATCCAAAGAAGAAACAATATTAGTCGTCAAATACTAATGTTATCTATTCCATTTATGTTTTTTATGTAGGAATTATGTATGCCTTTATTCATGATAAGACTCTCTAAATTCAAAACATGTTGTCTCTACCGAAGCAAGGCGCATATGCAATTGCAAGTTCGCGCAATTGAAACCTAACCAATACACAAATACATGTTCAAGAAAAGCAATAAACGTGAATTGAAGATCAATTCTCATAGGGCCTTTGCAAAGAGATCAAAAGAAGCTGCAAACGCGAATGTCACAATAGTTATAGTTAACTAAATAATAGATTGAAGATTGTACTATAGCTAGAGTTAACTAACACGATTGTGGGGGCAAAATGAAAAGATGACTAGAAAAAAAAATTAGAAAGCCAGAGAAATGAGAAGGAATGATGTATATAGAGAATGTTGGAAACTACCTTAAAATCATGTCTCCCTATATAGGTGGGAGATTTTTGATACACACCTTCTATCTCCGTATTTTCATATCTAAGTTCTTATTTAAGGAATTTCCAAATTTGAAATTAAACCCAATAAAAATGACATTATCACAAAATGTATACTTTAATGTTATGGTTGACATTATCACAAAATGAAATTATCCCATGATAATGATAACTAAGTAAAATGTTAATTGTCCTTAAAACTCTTTTCAATTCGGGAAATTGTTTAGTTGATAGGCTGGAATGGATCTTAAGTTGTGAGAAATGATGGAGTAGATATCCTTCCATATCAAATGCTTCTCAAAGACCCGAATATAATCAACTAACATATAGTGAACGAAGAGAAATGAATGCTTTTTCTCTCTCAGTCTTCCTCTCTCATTTTCCATATCCATAAAAGAATATGTACTAAATTATAAATTTTATTATGGAAACCATGTGTAAATGAATCTTAAGAATTCATAGCTTTCACATAATAAGAATGATTATAAGTTACCACTATCCATGGCGACGCGAACCTCCTTTATATGTTGTGTTGTTCTTCTTCAATAGAGAAACTCTTCTATCTTTTTCCCTTCCTTTCTATGCTCTTACTTTATTGATGGTTGATAGAGACAAAATTTATGGGCAAAGATAGGGTCAATGTTTAAAGTCTTTTTCTGATTAGTATAATACTTCCATTAAGCATTATATATAGACTCTTTCCTCAAAGCCTTACCATTTCATTCATAACTCTATATTCAAGAGTTACATCATTCAAAACAAAACAATATATTCATTCATGTAACATGGGGCATTTCTTACATTCTCACACTTGGCTCATGTGACAATACAATTCATGATATGATATATATCAAACATAGTGCGCACAATCAGAATATGTTTTCCATATTCATTACATTACAAGTCATAATTAAGAACAAGAACAAATAAGAGTCATGGTGGTTGTACATCATTTATCAGATATAGTCTCTTATATGTACTATTATATTAGTCTTATTCATAGCATGACACATTAAATGGGAATCACATAATAATATCATTTAGAAAGAAAATTTTATTTTCTACGTTATCATTCTCACATGTGTACATAAGTGAGAAAATAAAATATTAATCAAAAACTTAAATATTAATGAGCTTGGAGTGTCAAACATTGACTTTATTAATAACATAATGTTCAATATTCATTAGCAGACATAATGCCCATAATTTTAACATTATCAGATTTTTTTTGGGCGGCAACCCTTTCTTGAAAGGGTCTGCAATCATAAATTTATTGACAAAGTATTTCAACTCCGTAAGTTTAGCACCTTTGAAATACTTGTCATTTTTAGAAAAGAAGATCGCTACAGAATCATCTACAATAAATTTTCAGTGGTTTCGCAATACGGTCGACTAACCCAAGTCCTGAAATAAAGTTTTGTAGCCACTCAACATGAACTATGGCCTCAAAGTATGCCACAAACTCAACTTCCATATTGGATGCAGCAATGACAATCTGCCTCATACTCTTCCATGATGTAGTTCCTCCAGTTAATAAACATATATAACTGACTGTCTATGCATCTCACACATGTTAAATTTGAATATCCAATCACTTCAAGATGATTCGACATCCTATAAATAAGCATGCGATCATTTGTACTTGTAAATATCCCAGACCTTTCTTTGCAGCTTTCTAATGTTATATACCAGGATTACTCTGATACCCTTCTAACATTAAAACTGCAAAACTAATATCTGGTCACGTATAAGTCTAAGCATATAATAAACTCCCAACTATATATGCATAAGGAATTTCTTTCACTTGCTTTCATTCCAAATCATTCTTTGGATATTGTATGATAAAAAACTTGTCTCCTTTCTTAATTGGAACGAGAGATGCTGAATATTTATCCATTCTAAACCTCTCTAAAATTTTGTTAATATATGTTTTCTGAGACGAGCCTATAATTCCTTGTGATCTATCACGAAATATTGCTATTCCAATCACATAGCTTACCTCACCCATATCTTCCATTTCAAAATTTTAGAGAAAAACATCCCAGTTTCACTTAAAAGACCAAGATTATTAGTTGCAAGCAAGATGTCATCAACATATAGAACCAAGAAGATAAACTTATTCCCACTGATCTTTAGGTATATAATATTATCATTAAACTTAAGATCCACTGCCACAAAGCTTGTTTAAGTCCATATATTGAATCCTTAAGTTTACAAACCATGTGTTCTTTTCCTTTCTCTTTGAATCACATTGGTTGATCCATATAGACCTTTTTCGTAAAATCCTCATTTAGAAAGCAATTTTCACATCCATTTGGTGAAACTCCAAATCATAATGAGCCACCAATGCCATGAAAATATTAACTAAGTCTTTCTTAGAGAATGTTGACAATGTCTCTTTATAGTTAATGTCATATTTCTGAGTATATCTTTTTGCTACAAGTCTGGCCTTATGACATTCTAAGGTACCATAAGAATCACGTTTGGTTTTGAAAACTCACTTACAACCAACTATTTTGTAATCTTTTGGTAACTCGACAAGGCTCGAACCTCTTTTTGTTTCATAGATTTTAACTTATCTTTCATGACATTTAACCATTTATCGGCATTATCACTATCCATGGCTTGTGAAAATGCAAATCGGTTATTCTAAATTCATATGTCACATTCCGACTAATGTAGGTACACCACATAATCATCAGGAATAACAAATCATATTTCTCTTTGAGATCTTATTAATGCTATCTCTTATGGTTCTTCTACTATAGGTTCATCAACTTCATTTTTAGTAATGAGATTATTCTATTATTCTCTGTCATTATTAATCAGTTCAATAACTTCAGGAACAACATTGTTAGGGACACAAGTAAATGGAACTTGTACCCTCATTTCTTGAATTTCCACTTTACATGTGTCTCACTCCACTAAACTTATCATTATCAATAAATCTAGCATTCTCAGTTTCAACAATTCCTGTAGTATGGTTTGGACAATAAAATCTACACCCCTTTGATTTTTTGGGATAACCAATAAAATAACTATTGATAGTTCTTGCATCTAGTTTCTATTCTTGTGGATTATAAAATCTAATTTCCGTCGGACATCCCCAAACATGCAGGTGCCTTAAACTAGGTTTCCTTCCGGTCCACAATTCAAAAGAAGTCTTTAGAACTGCCTTACTAGGAACACTATTTAATAAATACATGGTGGTCTTTAAAGTATAAGTCCACAATAAAATGGGTAAAAATGAATTACTCAACATACTCCTAACCATATTCAACAATGTTCTATTATGCCTTTCTGATATTCCATTTTGTTGTGGTGTACTTGTCATTGTGTATTGTGCACATATGCCACGACTTTCAAAGAATTTAGAAAATGGACTTGGATGTTGTCCATTATCATCATATCTTCTATAATATTCACCACCTCGATCAGACCTGATAATTTTCACCTTTTTATCTAATTGTCTTTCAACTTCAGTAATGTAAATCTCTAAGGCTTTTAACGCTTCAGATTTATCAAATAATAAATAGATATGTCCATAATGTGAATAATCATCAATGAAGGTAATGAAGTATTTTTTGTTTTTGAAAGAGTTAATATCAAAAGGTCCATAAATATCTATGTGTATAATTTCAAGAAGCTTAATGCTTCTTGTGGCTAATTTCTTTGTGTGTTTTGTTTGTTTACCTTTAATACAATCCACACATATAGTTAGATCAGTAAAATCTAAATCTAGAAAGATTTCATTCTTTCTTTGGAAATATGTTCCAAACATTTATGCCACAAGTAAGCAGAACGTTCATCAATTAAGTCATGCTTAATTCTAATGTTATGATGCAAGGTTAAAAGTATTCCAAAAAAGGACTATAAATATTTAACTTGTATAATTCATCACATAATATATGATTGCCAATTAAATGAGTATATTTATAGAAACTGAAACATTCATTACCAAATTTAAAAGAGTATCCAACAACATCAAATTTAGATAAAGAAACCAAATTTCTAGATATATTAGCTACATAAAGGGAATCAAATAAATCTAAATGATATTCAGTGTCAAGGATTAAACAATAACTTTCGACGGCTTCCATTGGAACCTTCATTCTATTTCCCATAAAGACAAATTCTTCATATGATCTTGTAGTTTGGGTTGTAATGAATCCCTAACTAGTATTGGAAATATGAGTAGTACATCTAGAGTTAACCCAACAAGTATTATAAGGAACTTCTATTAAGTTTGATTCAAAACATACATAAGCACTAAGCTTCCCTTTCTTTTCAAACCAATCTTTGCATTTTGGACAATCCTTTTGAAAATGTCCAATCTTTCTACATAAATGACATTTATTATCATGATGATCCTTCTTGTGGATTTGAGAAGATGACTCATTAATCTTTAAGAGTCACGTTTATAAACTTAAAAAGGCACTCTATGGTCTTAAGCAAGCTCCTAGAGCTTGGTATGATAGACTAAGTACCTTTCTTTTGGAAAAAGGGTTCGAAAGAGGCTTGGTTGACACAATGCTTTTTATTCGAAAATCAGAAAATCATGTATTACTTGTAAAAATCTATGTGGATGACATAATATTTGGATCTACTAATGATACTCTATGTAAAGAATTTTCTGAGATGATGTAGGGAGAGTACGAAATGTCTATGATGGGAGAACTCACATTCTTTCTGGGACTTCAAATAAAGCAGCTAGAAAGTGGGATATTCATTCATCAGGCAAAATACTGCAAAGATCTACTTAAGAAATTTGATATGGATGAATGTAAGGAAACCTCCACTCCTATGGCATCTGCTTGCTACCTAGACAAGGACGAAAAAGGAAAAGCAATAGAGGTAACAAAGTATCGTGGTATAATTGGGTCATTACTTTACTTAACTGCAAGTCGACCTGATATCATGTTTAGTGTATGCATGTGTGCGAGATTTCAATCATCACATAAGGAATCACATTATATAACTGTTAAAAGAATCATGAGATATTTAAAAGGAACAACTAACATGGGATAATGGTGTCCTCGGGATGGCTATCCTTGGTAGGATATTCCGATTCCGATTTCGCCGGATGCAAATTGGATCGGAAAAGCACTAGTGGTACCTGTCACTTATTGGGCAGTTCATTAGTCGCATGGCACAGTAAAAAGCAAGCATGTGTTGCTTTGTCCACCGCTGAAGCGGAAT
>NC_032010.1:8127098-8128186 GCF_001865875.1 Lupinus angustifolius | reverse complement strand
TGTGTCGATTAATCCGTTAAAATGCATGCATAAGCCCTAAAAAGTTGAAACCATTTTGCTAGCTTAAAAACATTTTTTTACCGTGTTTAATCGATTAGGCACTTAGTGTTAATCGATTACCTGGGCATCATTTTCTGAAAAATCAATTTTTACATGATTTTAATCGATTAACCATGCCCGTTAATCGATTAAAACCAGCAGCTTAAGTGCATACAGTACCTCGGTTTCACGCTTTTTTCGGAATTTTCTCTACCTCTTTTCACTGTTAAGTCTCTCAAATTGCAACTCAACTGATCCAAGTGCGCTAAGGTAGATGAACCTCTCCCTAACCCTCTCAAAACCATCTAGAAATCTCACATTATCATCCTCATTCCATCATATTCCAATTTTTCCCCAAATTAAACCCTAGGTTAGGTTTGCCTAATCCTTCTCTGCTCAGTCCAACAACAATTCGGGTTCTACATTAAAATAGAGCAAGGTCGCGCAAAAAGGTTCAAAACTCCTTCCAATCGTGGACGAAGACCAGAAGCTGGCTCATCTTCCACTCGGGACCGCGGTGACCCTTATTACTCGCTCATTCTGCAAGAGACCCGTTTGGTGAAGTACCTAGGACGCAAACCCACTTATGTAAGGTATGTCGACTTAACCTGGATGGCGGAATAGAATTTCAGCTTTCCGCATGATATGGAGGCTCAGTGAGCCGTTAAATTTCTGGAATTAAAGGGACAAGTTTACCATGCCCTAGCTAGGGAATTTTATGCAAATTTCAGATATAAGGATGGTAAATACTGGTCTATGATTTCTGGTACATTGTTTGAGATTAGTGATGAACTGTTTATGAATGTCGGTGGATTGTCATCTTCGGGTTATGGAATAGGCGATTGCTCATGGGTTATGGATAACTTTGATCCTACTGAGGTTTATAAGTCTTTTCTTATAGGTCCTCATTTGTATATTCTGGGTCAACTGACCAAGGCTGGGTCATTATCTATTGAGAACAGGCTGTTACATTATATCATTGCTTATATTCTAGTACAGAGGAACACAAATCATACGCAGCCCACTGTGAATGATTTGCGTTTCATGTA
>NC_032010.1:8126464-8126998 GCF_001865875.1 Lupinus angustifolius | reverse complement strand
GCTACAAATCAGGGGGAGCCCTCTAGGACAGCATCACAGGATTCTGTTTTCGGTATGGCTTAGATGGAAGCTATGGAGCAAAGGCTCAACAACCGCATGGATCTTCATTTTCAAGGGTTGAAGGATTCATACTTTGCAGGTATGGAATAGTATGGAGAGCGTCAAACTGCCTATTCAGACAACCAACATCAATCGGTGAGAAATATGATTCAAACTACAGCCGAAGCTCAGAATGCCTTTATTCGATCTACTGCTGAAGCTCAGAATGCATTGTTTTGTTCTGAATTTCAGAAGTTGTCTATGCTGATCAGGGGTGGTTTAGAAGACTTTAGACCTAGGACATCTTACCCTTAGGTTTATTTCTTCGTTATTGTACTTTATGGATTCAGTTGTTGTCACTATTTCAAGACTTATTTGTGCCTTTTTTATTTGTCTCTGCTTGACATATTATGGTTTGTAATGGTTGCTGAATACTTTTACTCTTTATGTTATGTTATTAGTTTTGTGCTTAATTATGTCAAAATTGCTTATTTG
>NC_032010.1:8080966-8126364 GCF_001865875.1 Lupinus angustifolius | reverse complement strand
GAATGGTTCTTGATCATATGAGATGTTTATGGTGCATAATTTAAGCTAGTTATTGCACTACATTGCTTATCATGCTAATTGATATAGTTAATCTTGTAAGTTGTTCTCTTTACCTCTTAGTTATTTTACTGTCTAAACAAACGCATTTGTTCAAGCCACCGAAAATGAAACAGTTTAATAGTTAAATCCCAAAATTAATAGTTGTTTTATGCTTTAGGATTGAGAGGCATTTCATGTTTAATTTCTCACTATTTCACCTCACATGTTCATGCAATCATTGATGTTTTTGTGAAGATTTTGCATTCTGTAAAAAATGTTTTCAACTAATACATTGTCATGTTATATGAGACTTGTGTTAGAGTTTTAGAGTAAGATCTTAATTGTCTATTTTGAGCATCATAATTGCTTTAGATTACTCTATATTTTTGTTGTGAAAAGTGTTGTAACATTGGAAATCTCAAGGTGTCTTATCACCAACGAGATTGTGTTGTATCTTCATTAGCTTAATGTTCTTGATAGGGAGAATAGGTTTTTGGCTGGGGCTACACCGCAAGAAAGGTTTTCTTGGGCGGTAGGAAGGGAGTCAAACCAAGGAATAAGGTTCTTTAGTTTCAAGTGAATATCTAAGTGTTGTAATTGGAAGAATTGCTTGTAAAACATTATTTCAATTATAGTGAAGAAAAATCTCCCAGATCAGCCGGGAGGCCTGGATGTAGTTTGCAAGTGGACACGCAAACGAACCAGGATAAAAATCGTGTTGCAGGATTTTTTTCTCTCTCTTTCTCTCTTTATTTCTTTAATCGATTACGTTGTATGGTTGTTTTAATTGCTTTATTCTGTTTCCATACTATACTAGTGTAACTCTGATATTTTGTAAGCTCTGTATATTCGTTTAAATCTCGGTTAATTGTCGTGCAAGAAACCGAATCTGTTTGTAATTTCTGAGCTGTTTTAATTGATTAAAGTAATTGCGTTAATCGATTATTTGTATTCTGTTAATCGATTAATCTGGGGTTATTTTTGAATAATTTGTTGTTTTCGAAAAAGCGGATACTCTGACCGCTACACCTATTCAATCCCCCTTCTAGGAGTATTTTAGCCACTCATACCTAACACCTTCCATTTCTTGTCATGTTTCTTACTGAATTTCTATATAGCTCATTGATGATTAATATAATTGATGGAATGATTTCTTTGGCTCCTCATTTTGTTTTCTTCTTGAACTAACATACTATGAAATTCATGCACATTCCATTTATCTTTCATGGTGTTCTAGTTCATTTATAAAGGACCATTTTTAAAGGGTAATGAATTTAGTATAAATGGCACATGGAAGTTTTCATCCACATCCATTTCTAATTTCTTAAGTCTTGCTACAATGCTTGTCATTTCAATGACATGTTCATGCATAGTACGAGAACCATCAAATTTCATGGTAGTCAATGTAGTCATTAGTGTCCTAGCAAGAGACTTGTCAGCAGTTTGGGAGTGCTCCACTATACACTTTAGCATTTTTTTTAGCACTTTCAGTTTTAGGAAGAGTTGTCTTAATGTTACCAGCAATACTCATTCGCATATACATTAGACTCAATCTGTTTGATCTTTCTCAATTTTTATAATGAACTTTACGTTTTTCAGTGCTTATATTAGTAATAGCATTTGGCTTATCTTCTCTAATTGACAAATCCAAATCTATTACCTTAAGGTAAAATTGGATTTGTTGACTCCATTCAAAGAAGTTAAGTCCATTGAAAGTTGGAACATATGAGAATTGTGAATGCATAGCAACAAGTACTGCAATTAATAAAATTAAACAATAACAATAAGACTTTGATTTACATGCTAACATGCTAAATTAATATAGACTACTTCATAAGTGTATATTAATATTTACCTTTGGGTAATCTATTAATATACCATACTAGACATTATGATACAAAAGAAATTCTCATAATTTGGCAATGATGTATGCATATATTTGAAACATTTACTATATTTGGATATATAAATATAACTAATGATGCATTTACACTACCAACATACATGTTCATTGATTATAAGAATAAACAATCAGCCTTTGGACAATTTTTAACTTTCTTATAATAATGAATTTCAATTTACTCATAAACAAATAATTGTTATATTATTCAGAGTGTCAAATAAAGGAGTAAATAAAATATGATCATCATACAATTTGAAATTAAATAAATATAGATATTTGACCGCTTTGGTGATTAAAAAATCTATCAAACAATAATTCCGAACAAATGAAATATGATCATAAAAATTGGAAATAAATAAACATAAAGATTCTTGTTCCCATTGATGTAAGAGAACTTCTCAAGAAAAGAATTTGTAGGAGATATCACTCCAAGAAGCCATCTACAATACCTTCTCCACTTGTAACAACTATTCTCAATTATTTCTGAATTTATAGGGAAATTATCTCATATGTATTTGAACTTTTCTAAAGTAGCATAAAGCTCATGCAACACCATATCTGGAGCCATAATGAATTAATCCATCATGCTTCTAAAAACTTCATCAAGTTTTATACTTGTCACTTGGACAAAGTTGCATAGATGGACTTAGAGACTTGTAGAAATTTACAAGTTAATCCTCTTCAAGAGTAGAAGGGGGAGAGAATCCAAAACTAGCCACTTAATGAACAACTAATTTACGTAATCATAATCTACCTGGTTTGGTTTTCTTTGAGCTTGAGACTTCTTGACCACAACAATAGGCGTTTTTCTCAAGTGTTCTTTCATCAATGATCTTTCAATAATAGCTGAAGCATTTTTCACTTCTTTCCAGCCTTGGTTTTCTTCTCTGTCGGTGATGACTTCTCCAATGGCTTCTTCTCAGCCTTGGTATTGAGATGAGAAAGAAGACTCATTGTGTTCTTTATTATAATGAGAATCATGATGATTATGTTTTTGTTGAATCTTGGAATAATATATAAGCAGAAGAATCTAATAAATGAATAATTATGCTTTGATACCATGTTAAAATGGTAGGAGAAATGAACTAATTTCTTGATGAATAGAATTGAATGAATTACAAAGATGAGGGGAATACCCCTTTATATACAACAATTACTAAAACAGAAAGTTCACCTTAATAACTGAAACAACTACTCAGTTAATCAATTAACTATCGTGTTAATTGATTAACTCATACACAGTGTTAATCAATCAACTCTTACATAGTTAATAAATTAACAACCATCTTAATTGATTAACTCTTACACTATTAATCAATTAACTATAATGTTAATTGATTAAGTCTTACAAAATCTCACTTATTCTAATAAATTTTAATACATAGTGATGAAGTATTGTAAGAACTTTATTTTTTTATTTTTTGTCATATACAACCTTTTTTTCTCCACTAGATGAGTGAAAACTATTTTTTTTGAAAAAAGTGAAAATATCACTTTTTAAGAAAAAGGGTATATTTGCTTTCATTATTTTCTAATTTCATTTCTATAGAAAATATGAATATATCAAAAAACATGTATACTTGATCATTTTTGTTTTCAATTTCAAGAAATGGACTCCATAGTTAAGATGAGAATTTAATTTAATAACAACTTAATGTGAGAGTATGAATGAGAGATACAAACAAGAAAGTGAGAATTGAGATATTAAAGGCAATTCAAAATTAAATGATTCCATTTGCAAATGTTTGTTTCTTAGATGGATCAAATATCCATCTAAACTTTTTTATGACAAAAGGCAGCTAAAGTTGCAGCAACAAAGATATCCATCTCAATAGACATATACGTTGGACATAATATATGAATTTGAATTCCTCAATTATTAAAATTATCAATTGGATTGTATGCATTTATATTCATTAATATTAACGAATGAATTTAATTTTCTTGAAGTTGGACAACTTAAAGATTTTGGATAATTCAACCACCACTAATCATAGATAAGTAACTCAATAATACTGGATTTAACAAATAAAGAAAAAAATGATGAAATTGAAAAAATATAATGCTTAAAACGAACATATTTTTCAAAACTTCAAAAAATGAAAATATTTTTGAGGAAATAAAAATAGGAAGTAAAGAACGAAGAATAACTGAATCTTTCCAATTTAGGATAAACTTATTTTTACCAAAATTGTTTTTTAAATAGCTTTTACATGAAAATATTATATACATCTTTTATCGAAAAATGTATATACTGACAGTATAAGAATTTTATGGATTATTAGTATGTCATTCATAATCTATTTTAATCATTATTGACTATTCAGAAAAAGTAATAAAAATGAATGATAAATAATATAGTAACTATATATAATATTTACACTAACAATTCATATGTGAGGCAAAATCTTAAGTCTGACTTAAAATATGTTAACCGACTAACCCAATCCCATATTGGTATAATAAATGTATACTGTTAGGTATCAGTGGACAAAAAACATCTAGAAGGAGGTTGAATAGGTGTCGCGGTTACCAATTACCATTTTTTGTATCAAAGCCCTATTTTGGAAAAAGCCTCAATTAATCGATTAACACTCTGTCTTAATCGATTAACTCATAGAAAACAACAAGTTGTAGAATGACTTATTACTCAGCCACTCACCGATAATCAGATACAGATAAAACAAATATACTTGAACAGAATTAAACTCAATATATCAACGTTACAGTATCCAAATTATCAGCTAAAATTAGGCAATATTACAACTTCAAAAGTAAAGAGATTAAAGATAGAAAAAGCCTGCAACAAAGAATTTTATCATGGTTCGTTTGCGGGTCCACTTACAAACTACATCCAGGCCTTCCCTTCTGATATCGGGAAATTGTCTCACTAATATTGAAACAAATGTATTGTAACATGCACACTTCCAACACACAAACTTAGATGTTCCCTTCTTGAATCTAAGAACCCACTTTCTTGGTTTGACTCACCTAATCGCCTAAGAAAACCTTTCTTACAATCTAGCCACAGCCAAGTAAACGTTCTAAACTCAAGACCTCTAAGTCTTGGTGAAGACTCACTGAGTGTCTTTGGTGGTATGACACCAAGAGACGACTTCCCTTATTACAACACAAAAACGGTACAAAAAATAGATTATTATCAAACACAATGTAGCTCAAAATATCACCATTAAAGAGAGAATTTCTATCCTACAATTATTCTAAAGAAATGCAAGAATCATGCAAGAAAAGATAGCAAATGTTAACACATTAATCTCATGCAATTAGATCACAATTAAATCCTAAACATGATATTATCTCTCAGTATCTCACAATGCATTTCTCTCTGCCTAAATGACACAAATGAGCACGAAAAATATGCAACTAGCAATTCCAAAAATGAATGAAATCATGTATGATGCAAGACCTAAAAACACAGTTTATATAGAAAACCTTTTTGAGACCTAGTTAATCGATTAAGTGCCATTTTAATTGATTAACGAGTTGTTGAGAATAATTGTTTTTAAGTTTTTAGTTATCTGTTAAAACTAAATTCACGTTAATCGATTAACACCTTCCTTAATCGATTAACTAACATATTTTTCACCTAAATGATAGAATGGTAAACTACCTATATGTTATGCGTATCAACTATACATATTTTACCAATATATTATGCATAAGATACACAGATAACGTGTATGATTAATGCATGAACATATAATAATCAAGATGACATGTCTCATGTAAATGATTTGATTATTTTTAAGACGTGTGAGAATTGCACCTAGGTTTACCTAACCTAGACTCAATATCTAAGACACACATCTAAGACTCTAAAAGTGACTCTTGTAAGAACCTAGTCTAGATATGAGATCCTTGCGTCCATGATATGTTGATTTGTTGAGTCAACTTTAAGCTTTCAATAAATCATTGTCTTCATCAAAACATAGAAAATTTAATAGTGCAACACTTTGACACTTTGCACTTTCATATACAAGAATTATGTCTGTTATACAACCATATTGATAGGAATTGGTAGAAATCGGTGGTGGTGTCAAATTTACGAGTACCATAGCAGTTGTATGGTCGTACCCCTCACTTTCTGGGTTTTCCTTTAAAATAAAATAAACAAATATTTTTACCAACATATCATTGGGACTATGATATAAAAATCTTTAAATAGAAAATAGGTCCTCATATATATACCAATCAATTTCAGTCAAAATTTGTCACATTGTCTGATTTTTATTTCAATTGCAGCAAATATAGTTTTTATTTAAAATTAAAAATTGTCTAATTTTTATTTAATTTTTACCAAAATATTTTTGTGGAAAATAAAAAACACAATCAATACTTTTATTTATACTTCTACAATATAGTCTATCATCAAGTCACTTATTTTATTTTAACAAATGTAAATAAAATTATCTTCTAATTTATTTGTTAGTTTTTTAACATTATTATTAATATAATGTAATGTATATGTATATATAATTTAATTGATATATCATTTACTTAATAAATCACCAATTAAAACATCATTCGGGCCAAACTAGTACACTCATTGGCTTGATTTGACACCAATATTGTTCCATCCCGATCAAATCCAAACTATTCGGGATCATATCGGGCAAGTAGTCATATTAGCATCCTTCATTCACTCGTCAAGGACGAACCACACTTACTGCATATGTCATTAATGTCTCTTACTCACCATTTATGTGTCTCTTACTCAACATTAATGTGTCTCTCGCTCGTCATTAATGCAACACTGACATTCTACATGTCACGCCGCCTACAGGTCCTACTTGCCTCTCGACATATTTATAGTATCAGACCCGCATGGTGCTTAAGGATAGTCCGACATACTCCTTCCGTACCAACCAAATGCTAGTCAATGGTCAGACACCACGCCATCCATTCCAAACTCTATAAATAGGAGACCCTCATACATGGAGTATCAATTAATATTTATTCCCTCATTTATTGCTTGCATTCATTACTCTTGCTCTCACTTTTCTCTTATTTATTCTCACTCTCTCTAGAAAACCACATACTGACTTGATCGTTGGAGAACATTTTTAGGTACCTCCACTGACGGGTCCAGACAACACTCTGACCATGGCTACTGATTTCCATTACTCAACCAGACACTCGATTCCGACCATACCCGACCAATATAAAAGAACATTGGCGTTGTTTGTGGCTTACCTACAACATGGTGATCACCCGTAACGAAGCTCAAACCCTCAGCCAAGCAGACCCAATCACTACAAACATACCTCTGAACCACGATACTCTTTCCATCGACCTTCCAGCACTAGTACAACCATCCCAATAAGCAAGCCAAAATCATCCCCCAAACCCCGCCCTAGAAGCACCTACCACTCAACAACTCCTCCAAATGATCCAAACCCAAGACCAGATTATCCAACAACAGGCCTAGCTGTTAGCCGAATCTGCCAACATAGACCTAATTCTAGTAATAGACCCTCTTAGCCAGATGAGCACTCCGCAGAGTCCGCCGAAGCATCCCAACTTATAGCCCCCCAAACACAAAAAACACCCAGACAACCCACCCTTATGACTATAGCTCCTCACCCAAATAACATTAACCAATATGATTGCACCAATAGTCCACAAGACCACCTAGACACCTTTGAGACCTCTCTGCTTTTTCATGGGGCGACTGACCCCATCATGTGTCGAGTCTTCCCTCTCACTCTGAAACACACTGCCCTATAGTGGTTTACACGCCTGACACCAAATAGAATTGATTAGTGGACAACTTTCACCAACGGGTTCAACATCCAGTTTACGACAAGTAGAGAACAACCCAGATCTTCCTATTCCATGTCCAGCATATGATAGGAACAACACGAGCCTCTCTGTGCATACTTAGACAGGTTCAACATTGAATCCATGAAGGTTCACACCTTAAGTCCAAAGATGGTGGTACACATATTGGTTACATGACTGCAAGACGACCTCTTCAGGCAAGAACTAGCCAAATAATCGGACCATACCATGGAAGACCTCTGGTCGAAGGCCCAAAAGTTTATAAACCTAGAAGAAACTCAACCAGCCCGCCTATCTTATGACCATAGAGAATACCAACTCCCCTCACGAGAAACCAAACGGCCAAAAATCCATGTACATCCCCGAGATGACCCACCCTGACCACCCGAAAAATCAAAATATTCCACCTACACTCCCCTCAATGCCAATCGCTCCAGAATACTACAAGAAGTAATGGTTACTCATCTGGTCCAGCTCCCTAAACTCAACCAAGGGAGAAAGCTAGGGACCCAAGACCAATCTAAATATTGTGACTTCCACACTATTTTCGGGCATGTTATAGAAGAATGTCCCCATATGCAGGGCATTATTGAAGACTTAACTCAGGCTGGTCATTTTCAACATTTCATTGCTAGGACAGCCAGGCAGGGACGATCGCCACCATCACGTCGACCCAGTCCTACTAGGAGACGCTCTCCCCCAAAAAATCAATAGGAGTGCCCTCTGAACAGGGACCAAAGAGACAAGTATCGCCCCAATAACCAGCGATAGAGGGGTCTGGTGGACATTAATACCATATCAGGAGGATTTGCCACATGAGGTACCTCTAGGGCAACCTAGAAGAGGTATGTTAGAGAAGTTATGTAGGCAACTGTCCGAAATCCTCGCCAATAATATGAGAACATGGTGGCACCCTCGATCTCCTTCGACGACCATGACTATGAAGGTGTCATTTGTGGTCATGATGATCCCCTCGTCATCACCGCCAAGATTAATAACAAAAAGGTTGGAATACTTTTCATCTATCAAGGCACTTCGGCGGATATTATGTTCCAAGACTTGTTCGTCAAAATGGAGCTGAAGGATAGAGATTTGCTACTCTATGACGGTCAGCTGGTCGGTTTCACTGGGCAAGGAACCACCCCTCGTGAGTATATAGACATGCAAACTTTTTGGTCATTGATCGTAATTATGCCTACAATGTTATCTTAGGTCGGCCAAAATTAAACCGTTTGGAAGTAGTGGTCTCCACACCACACTTATGCATGAAATTTCTCTCGTCTGATCTCCGAGTGTGCACTATCAAGGGGGACCAACACAGTGCCAGAAGTTGCTACCAGATAAGCATGCGCCCAAGTCAAACGTCAAAATGATCGCCACCTCTGATGAAAATGCAAAGGGGTGTGCACTTGGTTGAGTTAGACGCCAGAACAGATGAAGGTGATATCTGATCTCAACCGGAAGGCGAAAAAACTTCACTACAACTTGGGTCTACAAAGGTGAATTTGGTATACATTAACAACACCCTCACCGAAGCTCAAAGGTCGAGGTTAGTTAAATGCTTGGAAACTAACAAATATCTATTTGGTTGGTCAGCTGTAGATATGATGGGGCTTGACCCCTTAATCATTTGCCACCAATTAACTACACATCCAAGGGCAAAACCAGTAGCCCAAAAGAAAATAAAAATGGGCATTGGAATAACGGTTGAGGTTACTCCGAAAATATTTGAACTCTTGGAAGCTGGTTTTATTCGGGAAATTACTTATACCCCTTCGCTGTCCAACATGGTACTAGTCAAGAAACCATCAGGGAAATGGAGGATGTGCGTAAACAACACAAATCTGAACAAAATAGGCCACAAAGACCCATATCCCCTCCCAAACATTAATCATTTAGTGGACAACTCCTCCGGCTATCAATACTTGTCATTCATGGACACCTATTCCGAATACAATCAAATACCCATGTACTCACTATATCAAGATAAATATGCTTCCATGACACATAAGGTTGCATATTGCTACACGGTAATGCCTTTTGGGTTAAAAAACGCATGGGCTACATATCTAAGAAGGATGAATAGTGTTTTTGTAGATCAGATTGGGAAACATACGAAGGTCTACATGGATGATATCATTGCCAAACGTCTGCCCGCAGAAGACTATGTCTCTATTCTGGAAGCCATCTTCAGGCAGTTGCGTTAATTTAACATGCGCGTTAACCCGGAAAAATGTAATTTCAGGTTTGAAGTCGGAAAGTTCCTTAGGTTCTTGCTAACATGCCAAGGTATAGAGGCAAACTCGGTGAAGTGTCAAGCTGTTGTAGATATGTGAAGCCCTCGCTCAGTCAAAGAGGTTCAACAATTGAATGGGCGATTGGCGACATTATCTAGATTTCTCCTTGCATCCGTCGAGCATTTCATCCCAATCTTTCAACTCCTCAAGAAAAGCAAAACATTTGACAGGTCAGATGATTGTGAGAGGGCCTTCCAGATTTTCAGACAATATTTGGCCTATCTCCTAGTGCTCTCCAAGCCAGAACCTGCTGAAATACTGTATGTCTACCTGGCACTAATTGATGAAGTTGTAGCAACCACCTTGATAAGAGAAAATGAAGAAGGTCAGAATTCGGTTTACTTCATAAGCAAAGCTTTCTAGGGCCCCCAACTTAGATACCAGAATTTGGAAAAGGTCCTTTACGTCCTCTTATTAGCAATAAGGTGGCTACAACAATACTTTCAATCCCACCGTATGGTGGTCAGAACAAATCAGCCAATTCGACATATCTTGCATAAACCGGAATTGGTTGGGCGAATGATCTCTTGGTCCATTGAACTCTCACAGTTTAATATTCGGTATGAACCCATGACAACTATCAAGAGTCAGGTCTATCAGATTTCGTCGCCGAGCTGACCACCCAACCGAATAATTCTAGTCAAGTTTCGACAATTTATGTGGACAGGTCGTCCAATCCTCGAGGAAGTGGAGTTGGTATCTTACTAGATAACAACCAGTGTCATGGAAGTTGAACAAATACCTATCCTAGGCGAGTAGACCAGCCTCATCATCAGATACCTACTAAATAACGACCTTCTCGTTGACCAAAAAGAAAACAAGGTTCCTGCGATATAGTTCATGGTTCACGATAATGCAAGGTTGTTTGTATTGCTGGGGCTTTTCTGCTCCCATGCTTAAATGCATCGTCCCCGATAGGGCACGATACATCCTCCAAGAAATCCATGAAGGCAATTGTGGCCACCATCTTGGCACAACATCTCTAGCCAATGAAGTTCTCCGAGTAGGTTACTATTGGCCGACCATAGAAAAGGATGTCTCTGATCTGACCAAGAAGTTCGTGCCCTGCCAATTGTTTGCCGACATCCATAAAGCCCCACCTGAAGAGTTGACGACTACTATGACTCCTTGGTGTTCTACAGATGGGGCATAGACATACTAGGGTCGTTCCCGCCGGTAGCCGGACAACTCAAGTTCCTAATAGTGGCGGTGGACTATTTCACTAAATGGGTCGAAGCCAAAACTTTATCCACTATAACTTCAGCCAACATTTAGAAGTTTACTTGGAGAAACATTATCACATGGTTCGGGGTACAAGTCGCGATTGTCACAGATAATGGAACACAATTTTCAGATCGAAATTTCGGAAAGTTGTTGTTAGGCCTGCACATCAAGCAACCTTTTACTTCAATCGAGCATCCTCAGGCTAATGGGAAGGCATAGGCGACTAATAAGGTCATCCTAAGAGGAATAAAGAAGAGGTTGGAGGATGCAAAGGGTACCTGGCCCGAACAGCTGCATGACATCCTTTCAGCCTACCATACAACTCCTCATTCTACCACCAGGGAGTCACCATTCAATCTCACCTATGGGGTCAAGGCTATGGTCCCGGTAGAAATCGGCGAGCCCATTTGGCAAACGTTGCAATTTCATGAAGCCGCCAACTGAACAATCTTAAGGCACAATTTGGACTAGATAGAAGAAAAAGGGACCGAGCCTGGATTTTAGAAACCACCATCAAGAGACGAAGCACCAATAAGTACAACGCTACTGTGGTCCACATAGACTTTGAAATCAACACTATGGTCCTCCGAAGAGCAGAAATCGGCAGAACCAAGGGGAAGCTAGCACCAAATTGGGAAGGACCTTACTAAGTATCCGGTAAGATCGATAAAGGGGTCTACAAACTTGAAGATTTGGCAGGAAGGGAGATCCCCCACACTTGGAACGCAATGAACCTGTGATAGTTTTTTGCTTAAAATATGTAAATTGTATATGTCGGTCCCTTTAGCAACCAAACAACTTATGTAACCATTTACAACTTATATGTTAACGAGGTACTATTCACATGTTTTTTGACAGGCCTCGAACTGGCGATCAATACTTTAAAGTCCAAGCAAGGACAAAGTCCCCTTGGTCTCCAATCATTCACCCCTCAAAGGTGTGGGCTGTCCCCCTTTGACGGCGGCCTGGACTTAAAACCCAAGCGACAACCAAGTTCTTTTCGTCTCCAATCATTCACTCCTCAAAGGTGTGGGCCCGTCCCCCTTTGACGGTGGCCTGAATATAAAACCCAAGCGAGGACCAAGTCCCTTTGGTATCTAATCATTCACCCCACAAAGGCATGGGCCACCCCCCTTTGACTGTGGTTAAATTTAAAACTCAAGTGAGGACCAAGTCCCTTAGGTCTCCAATCATTCACCCCTCAAAGGAGTGGGTCTGTGCCCCTTTGACGGAAACCTAAACTTAAAACCCAAGCGAGGACCAAGTCCCTTTGGTCTCCAATCATTCACCCATCAAAGGCTTGGACCTGTCCTCCTTTTGATCGCGACATCACTTAAGGATTATTCAGCTTTGTTATCTAATTTGTTTATGGAAATCTGGGCACTCATCATTTAAGGATTATTTAGCTTTGTTATCTAATTCGTTTATGGAAATCCAGGTAGTCATTGCTTAAGGATTATTCAGTTTGATTGTCTAGTTCATTTATGGAAATCCGAGTTATCATCACTTGGTTTATTCAACTTTATTACCTAATTCATTTATGGAAATCCGACCAGTCATCACTTAAGGATCATTCAGCTTTGTTATCTAATTTGTTTATGGAAATATGGATGAGCATCACTTAATGATTATTCAGTTTGATTATCTAGTTCATTTATCGAAATTCGGATAATCATCACTTTGTTTATTCCGACTCATTTATGGAGACCCAGGTGGTGACCGCTTGAGAACTATTCAGCCTAATTGTTCGGTTCATTTGTAGAAACCCGAGCATTCGTCACTTGTGGGTTGTTCATTACTTACGGATTATTCAGTTTTACTATTCAATTAATTTATGGAAATCTGAGTGTTAGCTACTTAAACATTATCCGACCTACTTTGATTAAAGGATGACTCGGTTGTCTTGTTATGTTCCATTACTTCCGGTTAACAAAGACTTGTGATATAAATAAGAGTTAATTACACTGACACCCCCTTGAGTTTTAGTGAAATTACACAAACCACCTATCACTTTTCTAGACCTACACAAACCCACTAATTTTTATACTTTCATTACACTAACTACCCCTACATGAGAAATAAATATAATCTTTTAAATAAAAAATATGATGAATGCAATTAAGTTAAACAAAATATGATATATTGTGGAGAAAAGTCTAAATAATATACAAATCAATGTATCTTTATTATTTTTGGTTACAAAATGCATCAACAATTCAGAAGATATATTGTTTAAATCGCTCTTATATTATATCATAACGAACCAAAAATAATAAAGAGGTATCAACTCATATATTATTTGGACTTGTCTCCATAATATATCATGTTTTGTGTAACTTAATTGTATTTATCACATTTTTTGTTTAAAAGATTACACTTAATTTTCATGCAAGGGTAGTCAGTGTAATGAAAGTATAAAAATTAAGGGAGTTTGTGTAGGTGTAGAAAAGTGAGGGGTGGTTTGTGTAATTTCACTAAAACTCAGGGGGTGTCAATGTAATTTACTCTATAAATAAAGGACACCAACCACAGATAGGAAAATAAGAAAAGGCTTTCCATTATTAAGGGGGCGATTACAAATTCCGAATGATACATAATACATACGCAAACAAAAAAAAAAGGTAATCAAGCTTCCCCACCACCTTTGGCCAGCACATGAAGGGTGACCAGGCCATCATCTTCATCCGCCACAAGCTCACCCTTAGGGGTGATCCGAGCGTCTATCCTCTTCCAGGACTAGTCGGCACCTAAGAGGACCAAGCTGACTTGGGTGAAAGCATTGTCCCAACCAGCGTTAGTGCCACATCAACTTCATCCTCTAGCTTTAGATAGGTTTCCTTCAAGTCGTCCAACTCCTTCTACATCCAAATGACTTCAGCTTGAGCTGATTCTCCTCGGCCCTTCGATAACTTCAACTTGTCCCAAAGTTGAAGCTTCTTATCCTTAGCCCTTTGGAGGCGATCAGCAAAGGAGGTCAACTCCCTTTAGGCAACACCCAAATCCGCCCTGGCCAACATATCCACCTCCCGAGCATCCCTTAGTTGGAGCGACATTGCGGAGAATTGCTCACCTACGATGATATTCTCCCTCTCCAAGCTCTTCAGAGCTTCAACATGCTTCTCTTTAAGCTCATGAAGCTCGCTTGAATGTTGCTCCTGCAAGTTGGGTAGATCCTCCTCACCAACTCGGGTGGCAAGTACTCCCTCACCCTCGAGAAACTTGGCCACCAAAGCTGCCAAAACCTCGGCTTCCCGAGTCCTCCGCAACAAATCAGCTAGGGGAATGTTGTCCATGGTCTCATTGACTCACAGGTTGATCAAAGCCTGCTCCACGACCTTTGGGATGTTATAGGTGTATTTGGTCCGAGCAGGGCTCCATTTCCCCTTACTTCTCCCAACAGACTTATCCCTCTCGTGCCTTTCCTAGGGGGCAACATCAACTTCGATAACCTTAGTAGGAGTGGTCGATTTAGCTGTCAAGTCAATCGACTAACTTAGGTCGACTTAGGGAGATAATGGTGACAGGTTCAGACTGAGGAAATGGAATCTCCTCCGAGATGGCAATGTACCCACCTTCCCTCCGAGGGGTAGCAGCCCCCTAGATGGGTCGTCAGACCAGACTAGTGAATTAGGCCTCGCCCTCTTGTTGGCTTCAACGCCCATCCTCTTCAAGGCAACCCGCTTCAAGATTATGCTTCGGTCTGCTTGGTTGCCCATGTCCGCTTCTGAGAAAAACAACAGAAAGCAAATCAGACATACAATATAGTAATCAAATTATTATATTGAAGACACCTATGGTCGAATACCTACCAATTGACTCCTCAAATGCATGATCGCCTTGGACGAGTTTATAACACTCAGTCACCCAACCCTCCTCGATCCAGGATAATATTTCATCTGCCACCCTATTCTCCCGATCATCCAGATGTTTATAGGAAAAACGAAAAGAGTTGGCAGATTTTTGGTGGATCCCCCCGTTCTAGGAGAAGGGGAACCATGGTAGATTGTCAGGACCATATGCCCAAGTATGGCATGATCCCCGAGCCTCCACACGGAAGAAATCACCCTTCGATAACGTCACAAAACATCTTGAACGCCCGGATAAACCCCTAGGAATTAGGGTGCAGCTGAGAATGGGCCACCTGAAGATGTTGCAACACCTCAGTATACCACCCTTCGAAGGGTATCGTTACTCCTATCCGCCATCAGACATACTCGTACATATAGAAGCTTCAACGATTTTGATTCTCGACAAGTGTATTCTAGCAGACCAGCTCCTAGTCAGTTAGAGCATACCACTGGATGTCATTCGTCGGACGAGTCAACACATCCACGACATGATGCACCTTCGGGGGAAAGAAAGTAGGGGTGCTCAGGACTTCCCGGTCAACCCACCAATAGTGGGAGTTGGGGCCCACCATACCTTGTGGGATAATGAACTGGTCCACACGATCGGCAAAGTTCCGCCCCATGATTAATCTGTCATCAAGAGAAACATCAGACTCCGAACTAGACATATTATCTAAGACTAGACACCACTTCTCCGAGAGAGTTGTCCGATCCATCACAACAGTATCACCTCCGGCCTTCTTCTTCCTCAGATTATGTAACAAAGTCGATATGGAAAGTTGTTTCAGTCGCCTCCATGTAGACCATCTGCTACTCGGGGTAGAGGCAAACCGAGCTCGCCGACGATGATAAGGGGCGTTTTGGTTGAAGATAGGTGGAGGTCTGGAGAGGATCTCCATCTCGTTAGAACTAGATTCCTCACTCAACATTATTACAACCCAAGAAATATAAAAATAAGGGAAAATAGATTACCGAATAATTTGAAGTCGGAAATTCTAGAAGAAAGAAAAAGGCTAATGGTTGGATTCAAAAACAAAACAAGCCCGTCATGAGGAAATTTCTCTGAAAACAAAGTTGAGAAGAATGAAAGGGACAACTCCCTATATATAGGAAAAAGGCTGGACGTGGGACACACCCTAGGCCCAATCCAAGGACTCATCCCAACCGTCCAATGCCACTCGAGGATAATCCAATGTTGGCTCACAAAACAAAGCAAGGAAACCGAAACCAACGGACGCGTCAGTTGAACACCCGATGCCACTAATTGATGCTTTACCGGCCCTCCACGTGTCGACCAAGGATAAATAACCATCATGACCTACCACTAGGCCTAGGGGCTACTCATATCATCCATCCGAGCATACTAAATCGGAATCGATAATTCGAGCACACTCAACACGGGACATTCTGAGTCTACTAGGCCGCCCTGATAGACTAGGGGCAATTGTTTCACCTTGGCCAAATCCGAACTATTCAATCATATTGGGCACGCAACCATATTAACATCCCTCATTTACTCGCCAAGGACAGGCCAAGCTTACTGTAGGTGTATTAATGTCTCCGACTCACCATTAATGCATCTTTGACTCACCATTAATGCGCCTCTGGCTCGCCATTAATGCACCGCTAATATTCCACCTTCCACGCCACCTACAAGTCTTACCTGCCCCCAATAGATCGACAGTATTAGACCCGCAAGGTGGTTAAGGACAACCCGATATACTCCTTCCATACCAACCAAATGCTAGCCAATGGCCAAACACCATGTCAGCCATTTCAAACTCTATAAATAAGAGACCCCTACATAGGAAGTATCAATTAATATTCCTTACTCTAACTTTTACTTCTCTATTATTTACTCTCTCTCTCTATAGAAAACCACATAATGACTTGATCGTCGGAGAACCTTTTCATGTACCTCCATCGGCTGGTCCACACAACACTCGACCAAGGCTACTGATTTCTGCTACTCAACAAGACACTCGATTTTAACCACACCTGACCAACATAAAAGAACAAATATTAATAGAGTAAGGACCTCCTATCAAATTCATCAACACTCAAAAAAAGTAAAATATATCACTCATAAATCAATCATTAATAAATAAAATATTAAACCATTTTTGAATTTAGAGGATTGAATTTTTGATGATATATCATTTTCATAATATTTCTCATCTACTTAAGTAAAGTGTTTATTAGTTTATTTGATTTTTCCAAGAATATTTTTAGCATATATTAGATAAAGAATTAATCTTTTGAGAGTGTGACAAATCTTTCTAATAAATTTCGCCCATCATAATGGAAGTTTTAATCTTTTCATCTCCTTTTATAGGAATGATACTTATTAAGAATAAGGCAGAGTTTGAACTTCTTCCACCCACAATGTCATCCAATTGGCCGTTCCCTCCGCGCTCCCCCACTGCAACGTGGGTGTTAAAAACATATATCCAAAAATAACACATATGTCTCATTCTCAACTGTGAAGCAAACAAAATATAAAAAAAACAAAAACAACCTCCCTCTTTTTCTCTCTCTCTCTCTCACGCACACTATTTGTTTTTGAAGGCAAAGATAAAACGACATTTGCATTCTCATTCCCCCTTTTTTCCCTTCTTCCTTTTCTCGCCGGCAAAATCAAAATCACACAAACACTCTCACACATTTACTCTCTCTCTCCTCTCTCTCTAGAATTCTGTTTGGTTCGGGTCGGTTTGCGGAGATCGATAGGGTTCGGGTTCGTATATTGTAGATTTTGCGAAGCGAGCAACAATGTCGGAAGAAGAGAAGCTGTTGAAGGAGGCGAAGAAACTGCCGTGGGAGGATCGTCTATTTCATAAGAGTTGGAAGGTTCGTAACGAGGCTAATGTTGATTTGGCTTCGTTGTGTGACTCCATTTCCGATCCGAAGGACCCTCGCATCCGTGAATTCGGTTAGTTTCTCCGCGTTAGGTTTTTTTTTGCGGTTTTTGATTTTGAGGAACGGTGGTTTTTGATCTATTGATTGCGGATCTGGACATGTTTTTGGGCGGAGTTTGTGGTTGTTGCGGTGCATTTCTGATTTGGATCTTGATATTTTTGAGTTTTGTAGGTCACTTGTTTAAGAAGACTGTAGTGGATTCGAATGCGCCGGTTCAAGAGAAGGCGCTTGATGCATTGATTGCTTACTTGCGAGCTGCTGATGCTGACGCTGGGAGGTGAAATTTTGTAAAAGTTATATGTTAGAAAGTTACTGTTGCGGTTTGAATTTAAATTTGAATTTTGGTGTAGGTATGGGAAGGAAGTTTGTGAAGCCGTTGTGGCAAAATGTTTGACTGGGCGGACAAAGACGGTGGAGAAGGCTCAGGCAGTATTTATGCTGTGGGTGGAGTTGGAGGCTGTGGATGCATTCCTGGTACTCCTATTTTGTGCATTTTATTTCGTTGCCATTGGATGGTTTTCTACTTTATTTTTTTGGGGTTTTCTTTCATGGTTTGCTATGTTTATACTGACTATAGGTTGTTCACATGTTTTGTTTCAGTAGCTATGTTTATACTGCTTGTTCAGTGTATTTATTTAAAACACTTTATGGGAAAGCAAAGAATTTGCTGCAATTGTAATCACAATGCCAATTTTTGGCTTAGGTCTTCATTTCTTATATTTTCCCTCCTTTGGCACACCCGGTTGTCTCTTAGTTTTAAGCTGTTAAATGGGCAGATAATGTTAAAAGTTGATATTCATCATTTTGCTTCTTAGTTTGTTTGGTGGTGAAGAGACCAACTTTGTTTTGCACGGGCCTCATGATTCTTTCCATTTTGTGTCTGTTTGGGTCCTTTGAGCAATGTTCATCTGTCCTCTATCTCCCTCTCAATGGCTAGTGGTGTAGTTCTATTGCAGTATTCCACATGATGACTTTAGTTTGAACTTAGAACCATGCAGTCACATATTCATATGCAATATATTTTTAATTTCTGCTATTTGCTTATGACTGAAGAATGGTTGGGCTCTGGTTGCTCTTTTCTGCAAAATCTGTTTTATGTATTTAATAAGGTGCAAGGAAAATGTTTTTTCAACTTTTAATTTGTGTTTTCTATTTTGTTTGCAATTTATACTCTTGCAAGCTAAGGATTTGAGTTTATAAGATAGACCCTAGAAAAGGCCAAGGGTTGCTGTCACAGTTACAGTCTTGCAGACTATAGCGAGGTGATGATGTCAGCGGTTTGATTAGGGCTGGAAACGAGCCGAACCGAGTCGAACCAGATCTCAGCTCAGTTCAGCTCGATAAGTATTGGTTCAGCTCGAAACTCGACTCGAGTTCAATACGAGTTATTTTTTAGCTCGAGTTCGGCTCGGTTAAAGTTCGCGAACTGTTCGGCTTAGTTCAAATTGGTTCATTTGAACAACTCAATTAATTATTTCATTTTTAAAAATACTACAAAAGGTTTTATATATATAAATAACTTTGTTTATAAATATAATAACAATAAATATAAAATAATATATGAATCATAATAAACATAAAAATTAGTTATATATATATACATATATAAATATATATATACACATATATATGCATATATATATACACATATATACATATACATATATTTATATGTATATCGAGCCATCTCATGAACCTAATGAGTCGAACTGTATCCAACTCAAGTTCAGCTCTTTATTTATCAAGCTCAATTTCTAGCTCAAATTTGACTCATTTGATTATGAACTAAGTTTATCAAGCTAAATAACGAATCAAATTTCAAACGAATACCGAGTTGGTTCAGTTTATTGCCAGCCTTAGGTTTGATCCTCCATGTGGCTATTTATTCTCCTCTGATAACCAATTGCTTACACATCCAATTGTAGTAATGTATAAAAATATAGAATTAAAGAATAAGTATCATATTTTAAATCTGTATTAAAATCTGATTGGGAATTGGGTTTTATCAGGAATTTCCTTTTCCACAATAAGAAGTAAGAATAAGCATTTTATTAGAGTTGTAAGCTAGTATAATAGAGGATGAGGGTACACAGATTTTCTTAAGAAAGGCAAATAAGTAAGACACGGGAAACTCACAGATGAGCACCATTATTATATAAAGCTCCCCAACTCCTCTGTATACCTTTTTTGGACTTATGACAGGTAAAAAAAATCTCTGAAAAGGTTTATGTGGAAGTTTCCAATTTATACCACCCAAAGAACCTCCATGAATTCACCTAAAACTTGTGAGCGTACAAAAACCATGCATTTACTTAAACCCAATGTAGGGTTCCATATTTCTTGTCTATTTCTAAGGTATGATCTAAAACTTTTGATTTCAAATTGCTTTGTTTTTTGGTTCTCGTTATGTTTCACATAATGAATTCTTTGGGGTTTACACATCAATAACTTTGCCCACTACTGGTCGTATTTTCTTTTCCGCTTTCTTCTCAAGGCTTTTGGTAATTTTAGGATTCAATGGAGAAAGCGATAAAGAACAAAGTTGCTAAAGCTGTGGTGCCTGCGATAGATGTTATGTTTCAAGCATTAAGGTTTGGAATCTTAGTTTCAAAAACTATATAGCAGCTCCTTTCTTCTTTTGATCCTTTTACACATATCATTCTTTTTGCTGCTAGTGAATTTGGAGCAAAAATTGTACCCCCTAAAAGACTTCTGAAGATGCTTCCAGAACTTTTTGACCATCCAGATCAAAGTGTTCGTGCATCCTCTAAAGGGCTGACTCTTGAACTTTGTCGTTGGATTGGTAAAGATCATGTAAAAGTAATTTTGTTTGAGAAAATGAGAGACACAATGGTATGCTAAATTGATTCTCTTAGTTACTGTGCTTTGTTCCATTCTTCTCTGCTTGAAAACCATAACATACTTTTTTTATCCTTTTGAAGAAAAAAGAGCTGGAAGCTGAGCTTGTAAATGTTACAGGAACAGCAAAGCCATCCCGCAAAATAAGGTACATCATACATCTCCTGTTTCAAGGTTTTTGTTTTGAATTTTCTCTTATTGTGTTAATGCGTTTTCAGTGAAGTGGTTTTTCCTTTCTGTGCTCACTGGTGCATGCATGTGATGTGATGCAATACATTTGTGTTCTTAATATTTCATCTCTTTGTTTTGTACATAGTTTGAAATTGGTTCCTTCTTTTTTCTTTTCATTGTTTGAAATGTGTTATTCAGTTATTTATTGAAGTTGTCTGTCTCTGTTATTTGTTTCGGGAATCTGTCAGAATGGTACACCGAGATAGCATACCGTTTTTCTGGTTTTCTATTGTGTGTTCACCCCTTTAAAAACAAGTCCTAATGTTGAAGTGCTGAACTTACTGAAATCTTGTTATATTCACTTTATGGTAAATGCTAATGCGGGAGGCAATTTATGTTGGATAAAATTAAATTGGGTCCTATTTTATGCTTGAGTATGCCTTCAAAAAAATATGGCCTATCTATTAAAATCTTCCATGTAGACAGAATAGTTACATGGTGGGAAAGCTGATGCCACTGAACAAACTATTCAGAAACTACTTTTCAATACCTTCAAAGATTTCTTGTTGCTGCTGTAAATACGGTACTCAAAATATTTGTCACAATTCTAGGTGGTATGGGTGACTCTCAAGTCTTAACTTTCTCCCTAATAATTCTTACTCAGACACATAGGGTTTTCTTAATAGATAATGGCATTGGGAAGTGGACATCATAGATAGGTTGGTCAACATTATCAACAGTATAGGCCAAAGTTGCTAAATAACAGCCTCACACACAGACACACAGATATATGGTAGGAAAAAAATTAGGTGAATAGATTGCTGCACACTTGCACAGCCAAGATCAGGCATAACACAAGTAGTGAATGCTTACTAGTAACTAGCTAGGGATCAGTACAGGAATTGAAGACAATTCCTTTTCTGTTGACTTCATTCCTACCAATTCGCCCAAACACTATATCTTAAATTGTCCAAGTAAGTTGACGGCTGCAAGGTTGGCTGTCATGTGTATTCTACATCCAAAGTTTCTGGGATCAGTGAAGTTAAAATATAGAGCAAATTTTTCATGAAATTTTGTCCTGTCAAACATATGGTAAATGCAACTGATGCATACACAAATAAGGAGAATATGTTTTAGCTTGATATGTTGATGAAAATCAATGTAAGGGTGTGATATCATCTGAGTAAAATTTCCCTGTAATTTAGATCGGAGCAAGATAAGGAACCTGAACAGGAAGCTGTGTCTGAGGTTATGGGTCCTGGACCTTCTGAAGAATCTGGGAATGATGGTATGTGATTGATTTTTGAGGTGGGATGTTTTTTTGTCCTTCCAGACATGGTTTGCCTTTCCTCTGTTGCACTAATATACCTATAATTGCTTGTTGGTTGTCAGCTCCTACAGAAATAGATCAATATGACCTTGTTGATCCTGTTGATATATTGACCCCTTTGGAGAAGTCAGGGTTTTGGGAAGGAGTGGTCAGTTTTACCCCCAATCTCATATTTTATATTAGTCATTAATATGCCTTCACTTTTTGTTGGATGGCTTTGAATCTGTCAGTTTTCTTTTATTAATTTTTTGTTTATTAATCATCAGAAAGCTACCAAATGGTCTGAACGAAAGGAGGCTGTTGCTGAGTTAACAAAGCTTGCCTCAACTATAAGAATTTCTCCTGGTGATTTTTCTGAAGTTTGCCGGACCTTAAAGAAGGTATTTTATATGCTTTGTGATTTATAGAAATGTAATAGCTTGGCCTTTTGCTTATTAAGCATGAAATCATTTGGAGCTATATTTCCACTCAAATAGTGTCTGCTTCCTACTGACTTAGGATGTATGTTGATGATCAGGTGATGTTGGTATGTTATTTCTTATTGTACAATGCCCTAAGTCTCATTTGTTAGTTTTGCCACTGTTGAAGGGGAAATGATTTTATAAGAATTGTGGCATTAGAGTTTTCCATTTAATTTAAGTCTAATGACAGGCATTCTTATTGTATTTCATTTGTTTACCTACTATTATTGGTCTCTCTCTTTTTCTCCTGATGGTCCATTATTGCTAGAGAGGTCAAAACCTGCATGTGAAAATGTTGGAAGTAACCTTTTTCACAACATGGTTGTGCTTAGATGCATTAATTTGTAATTCTGTATATTTCATGTTATAAAGGTTGCTTATGATAGAGTCATTCCATAAATTTGCAGTGGGCTTGTGGCACATCTTGTTATTTTCTGTCGTAGATGTTCGTACTATGCAGACTTAGTGTTATTGTGAATTTCCTTTGAAACTTGAATTTATTTGTTTTTCTGCCTATTGCTAAACTAGTTTTTTCTGGCAGCTTATTACAGATGTGAATATTGCTGTTGCTGTTGAAGCCATACAGGCCATTGGCAATCTTGCTCGTGGATTAAGAACTCATTTTTCTGCGAGTTCTCGTTTTTTACTTCCTGTTTTACTTGTAAGTACTCTCGATCACATTGTCTGTAAGGGTTATCTTGTCTATTTATGTATTAGTATTAAGTGTACCAGTAGTAATGAATAAGTGTCTTTCCTCTTTGTAATCAAGTCATTATCTATATTTGAATGGTTGGCCAACATAACTGGTTTTGAGAGAGGATGATGTTCCCCCTTTTCTTTGTTTTTAAGCAATTTATTTGTTATCAGTTGTGGCTGGAAAAAGTTGTTTGTCCTTTGTATTGAATGACATGGCTTAAAATGATAATTTACTGAACTTCAAAATAATGCTTGCTTAATATTTTTTTTTCTTGAATAGGAAAAATTGAAGGAGAAAAAACCTACTCTGAGTGAGGCATTGACTCAGACTCTTCAAGCGATGCACAAAGCTGGATGCATAAGCCTCATTGAAGTTGTTGAAGGCAGGTTTCCCATCAATAATTTTTTATAACCATGTTAGGCTTGGATTTTGAAGGCACATGTTAAAGGATTTATTTTTTTATTCCCTGTTTGTTTTTTTCTGGGGTAAATCAGTTGTCAAACAGAAGGTCATAGTATTTTTCCTACATTACCAGCCATATAATCTAGTGTGTTTTCCTCAGGGAGCATGGTGATAAATTCCTTTAATAATTTTTAGATGTGTTGGGGACACCAGTTTGGTACTTTAGTTGCCTGTATGAATCATTCATAGATTTTGACTGGTTTTCAATGTTAATTTTTTTTGATGTGTACTCTGTACTGGTGCTCGATCTGTTGAGTCATGTCTTTCTGTTAGTATCCTATGGTTGCTTCTTGCTGAGTGTATTATGTTTAATCTGCTGCAGATGTCAAGGCAGCCACTAAAAACAAAGTCCCTCTTGTGCGATCACTAACCTTGGCTTGGGTGGCATTTTGTATTGAAACAAGTAACAAAGGTGTTGTTACAAAGGTTCATAAGGATTATGTGCCGGTCTGTATGGAGGTCAGTTTGTCCATGTTTTTATTTTTTCTCGGGCATTTAAGAGTGAAATATGGCACTCCAGCTTTTGCATGTTCAGCATATTAAGTTCTCTTGGTTTATGCTAGTATTGGCTCGTCTTAATTTTCTTACATGGGCCACATGAGTTTCGGTAAAACAGTTCTAAGAGTCCTTTTGTTCCTGTTCTTTCCTGGGGTAGGGCCATTTAGTACATGATGCGACTAACTGTTTGATTACAATTTGCGAATAAAATTTAGTTTATTTACCTTGCTCTTAGCATGATCTCCAAGCCGTTATTCTCTATATGATCTAATTTATTTCAACTGTGTTTCTCTAGAAAGCACAAAAAACATTTATTTGACATGATTAGTACTTCTTTACTCATGTTTTGGAAATATACAAATTTGGGATGCTTAATGATGGTAGTTATTTAATCATGTTTTCATACCTTGCAGTCCCTGAATGACGGGACTCCAGAAGTGAGGGATGCTGCATTTTCAGTATTGGCTGCAATAGCTAAGGTAAAAGCTGTCAAAATTAAATCTGCTCCGGGTTTTGCTTGTGCTATTGAGGTTTTGAGCATTACATTGTTCATTCTCTTGTAGTCGGTTGGCATGAGACCTATAGAGAGGTCGGTGGAAAAACTGGATGATGTTAGAAGAAAGAAGCTTTCCGAAATGATTTCAGGTTCTGAAGATGCCGTGCCTGGTGGTTCTGCCACAGGTTTGTAATTTGATTTGCCTCTCAGACTTGCTGGAAGTCATACATATTCTGTAGAGCTATTTGTTTGTTTTTTGCTGACACTTCATAATGCTCTTCCAGCCCCAGTGCATAATATACGTGCGGGTGCGTCTTCTGCGGAGGTGGGTTTACTTCTATTCTTTTAGTTTTTCTTTTTATTTAGTTTGAGAGTTCTATCTTCAGCTTCATCCCTTTAATCTTCTGGACCTAGAGTTGATCAGCTATTATGCTGGACTGTTTCTGTTACTTCATTATTTCAATACCATAACTTCAGATTTTGTCTTTAATATAGTACAGGAATATGAATCCTAATGGGTTCTGGAATATGAGAAAGATGTTAAAGTAAAAAATAAATAGGTGGTGTTAAATATTAATCGCAGACGGTTAAACTTAAAACCTTGGAAAACCTTTCCGAGACAAAAACATTTACTTGGTTTGCTGATTTACATACAGAGCTCGGAAAGTGCATTTGTTAAAAGGTCAGCAGCAAGCATGCTTAGTGGAAAAAGACCTGTTCAGGCACCTGTAAGATTGCACATTCTTGCTTGTAACTGAGGTTACGATGTTCTTCTTATGCTCTTGAGTTGATATATTGACCATTTTGCACATTCCAGCCTGTCATCAAGAAAGGTGTTGCTGCAAAGACTGGAATGAACAAAAAAGCAGATGGAGTTGCTCCGGCAAAGTCTTCGAAATCTATTGAACTTCCTGAAGATGTCGAGGTAAGTTGATATGTGTTTTTATGCAGTCTATCTGATGTGATTTTGCCATCAAATTTTTTTATGTGATGACTTTTAATAGTAAATGTAATCTTTGTTTATCTAAAATTATTCAGCCCTCTGAGATGAGTCTTGACGAGATTGAAAGCCGAATAGGTTCTCTAGTTCAGTCAGATACCATCACTCTATTAAAAAGCACTGTGTGGAAGGAGCGCCTTGAAGGTTGGTAATCATTTAAAAGTTTTTGGACTTTCTTTTTAATAGATTTACATATACACTGGAGGTGCATGCATAAGCAAAGGAGAGTCATAGATGGCTAGAGTCTGTAGATCTTCTATGTACTTCTCTGGTCCTTTGATGATTTGGCACAGGGAACTGTTAGACCTTGCAATATAAATTTTTGTTGTCAAAGCTCAGATTTAGCATAAGGTCTTCTTAGCTTATAGTTTCATAATTGCATGAAGTGATATAAATCTTTGGTTTGGTATGTTTTTGGTAAAGCCTAGATCTATATGTTTTTGGCCTTCTTAGCTTATGGTCGTCTTAGCTTATGGTCGTCTTAGCTTATGATTTATATGCTTGTATCACGTTCTTTTGTAATTTCAGCAGTACATCTTCTATATGTTGTTTGTTCCTATGCACATTTTAGCAGGCAATCATGTGGTTGGTTTATGAAGATATTCTAGTGAATAAGATTACTACACATTTGAGTAAACTATGCCATTTTCCTTCCCTTTATTAGGATTATACAAAATAGCAGAAAGTAACTTTGGTATTGTCTATGTTCTGGTCTTGCGATAGACTGTAATGTGAAAGTTTGCAACCATCGATGATAGTTCTGCTTGCCCCAGTTCATTATGATGTATACTTGTCTATTTTAGTGTTGATTTTAGTCCTTGAAAATAAAGTAGAGTTTGCAACCACCGACAATAGCTTTGGATTTTGTTTTGTTGAAAATTGTTTGTTTCGGATTATTAGAACTCACTGTTATCTTATATGTTATCATCCATGCCTTAAATTCGAAATTGTTTTTTTCTTTAAGATTTCCGTTTCTTAATGGTTGTAGATTCCTTGCATTTCTTCCATTCTATTGAATTATTGGTTGCTTTTTTGTTTCTGTTTATTTTCTTTTTAATCTTTGTACATTAGTAATATTTAATAGTTAACATTAATAGATATAAATATAAATATCTTATACATTTTTGTACTCTGCTTGGCAGTTGGTTTTCCAAGGAGTAATACTTTTATGTGTTCTCTTGTAAAGCATTATCGACCAATAAATCACGATTCTTCTCACAGTGATTGCATTGTTTCCTCTCTAAAATAAAATACTCTAGTAGTAATTTTACTAAATCTATGTGCTTTGGTTATGGCAGTTGTTTCCTATTTGAAAAAGAAGAGAATGTTGTTGCATTTGTCCACATGTAGTTCTTGCTCTGACATAATCTATTGCAAATTTCATTTATTACTATTAATTTTTAAAATTTAAAATTACATTTTTGGGGTTGTATTTTGGGCATGTTGAAATTGGCTCCCACACCCAATGCTGAAATGTTGAGGCATCTTATCAATTGCGTGTTTTGCTCCTTTTTCTGTTGATTATTTGTTAGCACTTTGTGATGCCTATTCCCTGGCTTATTTTCCTTTGCTGTCTTGTATAACATGCTTGTTGAGTAAGGTTGCTGAGGTTTTATTTTGCAGCCATTGGTTCACTGAAACAGCAAGTAGAAGGCTTACAAGACCTTGACCGATCTGTAGAAATTTTGATTCGTTTACTTTGCACTTTACCTGGATGGGGTGAGAAAAATGTTCAGGTATAGAAGTGTTTTCTTTTGAGATTTTAATAATTGATTTTATAAAATAATTGAAAATGAAATGATAGTATCAGAGGTCTCTTAGTGCTTGTCATTTCCTTGAGCAGGTCCAACAGCAGGTTATTGAAGTTATCACTCTTATTGCTTCGACTGCAACTAAATTTCCAAAGAAGTGTGTAGTGCTTTGCCTTTCCGGTGGGTTTTCTGGTTCATTATACTTCTGAAATAATAGTCATCCCGATGTTAAACTGAAATCTTTATATTGTGATCCCACTTTTGATTTTCTGTTTTTTAGAATGACTGATATTGTTTTTTGCTACCTCATTTTATTTTCTGTTTTCATTTTGATAGGACTCAGTGAACGGGTAGCAGATATTAAGACACGTGCACATGCGATGAAGTGCCTTACTACTTTCTCAGAAGCAATTGGTCCAGGATTCATTTTTGAAAGAGTAAGCTTGTCTGCTATTTATGAGCATAATTTTTAATCGTTGGGTGTAAGTGTGTTCCTAGCTTGCCTCCTAAAAAAATTGAGTTACAAAGGGCTTGGTTAATTCCCCCCTCCTTGAAAAGAGTTACCTTGTATGGTTACTTTTATTTAGGAGCTCAATTTGGGATATCACTTGTCCCGAAGAGTCAGCTTAGTTAGTAGAGCAGCGGACATGAAGTGTGAGTACCGGGAAGTGCACCCCCCTCCTAAAAAAGGAATAGAATGTTTGCGTATAATTTTCTTTTTGTGATGTCACAATTCTAATCGAGTTCCATTGACATAATTGAATGTTGATATTTTATCTGCTAACTTGTCTGTTCACCTGTATAGTGTTGCTAACTATCTGAACATTTATCGAAGATTAAGTTTATTTTCCTTGTTTGATGATTATCTACTCCTAACAAAATGAAGATTTATGGAGTGTATTTGCCTTGAATCCATACGTCTTTATATAGGGTGATTAACTGAACACACATTTTATGGCATACACACATGTTTTTCTTTAACCCACTTTTCACTGTTTTAGCAATCTTTTTTAATTTTGGTTGAAAATTGAAATCTTACAGAAAGTTGCATAGAGTAGAGCAAAATAAGAAGGCCGGAAATTAGTTTGGGATTATAGGTTGCTGATTTTGTATGTTTCTGACTGTTATATAATCGAAGGAGTAATTGGACTTATAGCTGAATAAGATGTTCTAAAACAGTCTTATATTTGTTATTGAGCAAGCTTTTGATCTTTTGTGATTTTTTGATGACCCATGATGGAGTTCTTATAAATTGTAGGTTGTTCTAATTCCATTTTGATAGTCTACCATTTTGTTTTGTTTCTTGTCAACTAACGATGTTTCAAAATCTGTTATTGTTACTCTAGCTGTACAAGATCATGAAGGAGCATAAGAATCCTAAAGTTCTTAGTGAGGGAATTGTGTGGATGGTTTCTGCTATCGATGACTTTGGTGTATCACATCTAAAGCTGAAGGTGTATTATCTGAAGTCACATGTTTTTGGATACCTTGGTTTTGTTGTTTTGATTGTTGAAATTTCTTGGACTTTCTAGTTTCTAAATTTTGATGCAACTTCCATTTTTGCAGGATTTAATTGATTTTCTTAAAGAAACTGGGCTGCAGTCAAGTGCAGCTGCTACTAGAAATGCTTCAATTAAGCTCTTGGGTGTTCTGCATAGATTCGTTGGTCCAGGTGACTATACAACTTTCAAATGTTTATCTCTTGTTATTTCATTGTTAAAGGTTCTAAGGTTATTCCCTTTGCAGACATCAAAGGGTTTCTTACTGATGTTAAGCCTGCACTGCTCAGTGCCCTAGATACTGAGTATGAGAAAAATCCATTTGAGGTATGTTAAATTTGATGATGTTCGTTCTATAAGCAGTACCATGATTTCCTAATGCTCTCATTTTGTTTCTAAGCCTAGGGGGCACCTGCAGCTCCCAAGAGAGCTATTAGAGCTTCAGACTCATCTTCACCAGTGGTGGCTGGTGGGCTGGATAGCTTGCCTCGTGAAGACATTAGTGGAAAAATCACCCCAACCCTCCTGAAGAGCTTGGAAAGTCCTGATTGGAAGGTTTGGTTGATAATATGCATCACATAATGCTCTAGGGGGCACCTGCAGCTCCCAAGAGAGCTATTAGAGCTTCAGACTCATCTTCACCAGTGGTGGCTGGTGGGCTGGATAGCTTGCCTCGTGAAGACATTAGTGGAAAAATCACCCCAACCCTCCTGAAGAGCTTGGAAAGTCCTGATTGGAAGGTTTGGTTGATAATATGCATCACATAACATAGGAATTATGTTAACGTGTTATTGCATCTCATTTTGCTGTGCATTTTTTTAATGAAGGTTCGTATGGAGTCTGTTGAATCTGTAAACAAAATACTGGAAGAAGCTAATAAGAGAATTCAAGCAGCTGGAACTGGTACTCCATTAACATTAGTTTGGTGTGCTTTACTTTCCAACAATGATTTCTCTCCCCCTCCTTGTCATTCACTTCCTCATCCCTATGTGTTTGTATGTATGCAATATTTTGTAATCCTTCAAGTTGATTAATTTTCTCATTATAAAATTAGTCAATCTTCATAATAGGTCCCAACTGTTCTGTTAGGGGCGGACCCAGGCATTGCCTTGTGAAGGCACTTTCTCCCACTAAAATTTAACTTACCTGAATTATATACATTTATATATTATGTGTATAAATTGCCCCCATATTTTATGATATTACTTCTATTATCACTCAATTTTTATTAATAAAATATGTTATTTTTTCAATGGTACAAGTTTTTACGTATCTTGCTTGCACAATTTAAAATTTATGGCTGTCACTGTTGTTGCCAGGTGAGTTATTTGGTGCTCTTAGGGGACGGCTCTTCGATAGCAACAAAAACATTATCATGGCTACCTTGACAACGATTGGTAATGTGGCATCTGCGATGGGACAAGCCGTGGAGAAGTCAAGCAAGGTGAGTGGATTGTGTTCTGCTTTTATATTTTCTTTCTTGCTGGTAATGTTGCTTTGCCTTTATGGTCAGACTTAATTGAAATGGTTTGTTGCAGGGTATTCTATCTGATATATTGAAATGTCTTGGTGACAATAAGAAGCACATGAGAGAATGTGCACTGAATACTTTAGACACTTGGCTAGCTGCTGTTCATCTTGATAAAATGGTCTGTATTGATCTTCTTTTCAGTTATTCTCTTGTTGTCCTTGTTCTGAGTATAAATGTTACTGTAGGTTCCTTATGTTACAATTGCTTTGACGGATTCTAAACTTGGTGCTGAAGGGCGTAAGGATCTTTTAGAGTGGTTATCTAAGCAACTTTCAGGGCTAAGTAGTTTTGCTGAAGCTGCACAAGTTTTGAAGCCTGCCTCTTCTGCAATGACAGTAAGATCTGGTTACTTAGCTTTTAGATTGTTCCCTCTCTTTCATTTATCAAATCTGTTCTTATGCATAAAATTTGTGCAATTAAATGTATGATGGTCTCCTAGGATAAATCCTCTGATGTTCGCAAGGCAGCAGAGGCTTGCATTAACGAGATAGTGAGAGTTAGTGGGCATGAAATGGTATGTGTATGGGTAATACAATGCTGGTTTCTTCTCTCGTTTCCTTAACGTTCATGTGATACCCGACACCTTAAAATGTTTATTTATTTAGATTGAAAAGATGGTTAAAGACATTCATGGACCAGCTCTGGCTGTAGTTCTTGAGAAGCTGAAACCACATGGCATTTTTCAAGGTACGTTCTTTGGTAACTTAGCTCATTCTTATTCTACTTTTCTACATGTGGTTTATGCCTATCTTAGAAACTTTAAAGCCTCATATCTTTATCTTTTTCCCGCCCCCAATGTTTTTCCCACAGAATCATTTGAGACAGCTAGAGCAGTTTCAGCGGGTGCAACTTCTAAAGGTGTTTCAAAGGCTGGGAAGTCAACTGCTAATGGTGTTCCAAAACATGGAATTAGACCTGTATCTTCGGTACGTTGAGTTTTGCTTTCATTGATTGTTTGACAGTTGTTTGGGTTTCTAACTATTTCATGTTTATCTCAAAAGAGGGCTTTGGCAACAAAGGGCACTAGATCCGACTCAGTCACTGTCCAAGATATAGCAGTCCAGCTGCAACCTTTGTTAAATGTTAAAGATTCGAACAAGGTATCCTTGGCTTAACTCGGCATACTGAAAGTTGCTTAAAATCTTCAAAAGACATATGGATGAACTGTCATCTGGATTGGTTTACATGCAGGAAGATAGAGAGAGAATGGTGGTTCGGAGGTTTAAGTTTGAGGACCCACGTATAGAGCAGATTCAAGATCTTGAGGTGGGCCATGCTTTGAGGAATGATCACACATAGCTTAAGTTTCCTGTGATTTTTCAGTTACACTAAATGTCTCTGCAATATGCTCTTCATGCAGAATGATATGATGAAGTACTTCAGGGAGGATTTACATAGGAGACTTCTTAGTACAGATTTTAAGAAGCAAATTGATGGACTTGAAATGCTACAGAAGGTGTTGTTCTTTTCACATTCTTAACACCTTGTGTTGTTGTCTGGTTCTGACGTGTTTAACATACTGTTGCCTATACAAATTTCTATTGCCCATCTCAGGCACTTCCATCAATTGCTAAGGAAACTATAGAAGTTTTAGACATACTTTTGAGGTGGTTTGTGTTGCAGTTCTGCAAATCAAACACAACATGTCTATTGAAGGTGCAATTTAGTTTTCTCTTTTGTTTGCATTTATAAAGTGTTTTATATAGGTCATATAAGTATAACTTGTATTATAACTTCCCAGGTTCTAGAATTTCTTCCTGAACTGCTTAACACCTTCAAGGATGAGGGGTACTCTTTGACAGAGTCTGAAGTGGCTCTGTTTCTTCCATGCCTAGTAGAAAAGGTTTATATTTAAAAAATATGATTATTGTGTCAGTTGATGTTATTATTCTAATTAATCTTATTGGCGGTTGGATTGAGTTAATTAAGTTTGTCATTTGAGTATCATATGTTGGTGTGGGTATGTACTTTCTTGGGGTGCTGCAACAGAATAATTTATTTCACAGATTGAAAGAAGCAATAGTTCGATTCTTATTTTGTAAATGTTGCAGTTAGGGCATAACATTGAGAAAGTACGAGAAAAAATGCGGGAGCTGACCAAACAAATTGTTCTCATATATTCTGCATCTAAGTGTTTCCCTTATATATTGGAGGGTTTGCGCTCTAAGAACAACAGAACAAGAATTGAATGTGCTGATCTTGTTGGATTTATCATTGACAATCATGTGGCTGAGGTAATCTTACTAATAACTTTTTAGCGAATTTTTATTTTTAATATTTTCTTTAAATATTTATTAATTCCTGACATAATGTGTGGACAGATTAGTGGACAGCTAAAATCATTGCAGATTGTTGCAAGTTTGACGGCAGAACGAGATGGTGAAATTAGGAAAGCTGCATTAAATACACTGGCAACTGGTTACAAGATCCTTGGTATGCCTTGACCTGCTGATTGTATCTTTCTCATTTCTAACTTGTTATAAGTAGAAGTATATTCAAAAGATAGTATACCTGTTTTAATTTGTTTAGTTTAGGTAGGTTTTTCCTTATTATGTAATGTTACTGGTGGTGCTCATTGATGTTCCTCTGTATGGATGATGTGATTCATTTACTTTTTCAGTTGAGAGATTTAGATGCAAAATTTTAGTTCCCTGTTGTGTCATAATGGGTTTGATGAGTAATCTTGTCTATGATCATGCTATGCAGGTGAGGACATATGGAGATTTGTTGGAAAGCTAACAGATGCTCAAAAAAGCATGTTAGATGACAGATTTAAGTGGAAGGCCAGTCAATACTTCACTCATGTTGTTTTTCTTTCTGATTCTTTTTGATATATTGAATTACTGATGATGATGGTGTAATTTGCCAGGTCCGAGAGATGGAAAAGAAGAGGGAAGGAAAGCCAGGTGAAGCGAGGGCCATTTTGAGGCGCTCTGTGAGGGAAAATGGGTGTGTATCTTCTTTCTAATTTATTATGTATTTCATATCGTGTTTTTGATTCATATGATACTCACACAAATGCATACATTTATGTTGTGAAAGGATTCTATTTAATACAAAGTTAACACACATATTAGCCTCCCTTGTACTTATGTGTAGTATTATGCAGGTTTTAGTTTTTAAAACCCTTAGAGATCTCTAATATTATTAGTAGTAAGAAAATATGCTAATATAATGATTACAATTGTTACTGCAAAAGAAAGAGAGGATGGAGTTTTTTGGGCAACCATCCAGATTGAATTGTATGTGTTTACTAAGAGCAGCCTGTCCATAAAAAGCTTTAAGGTATCCCTGTGGAGGAAATGATTCTAAGGTCCGAAGAGAATATAATTTTTTATCAGCTTGTATTTGTAAAGGGATGATATTCTGTGCCATGGTTGTTATTGATATACACTTGCAATTGTGCACAGCAACTGGTGGTTGATTGTGGCAACCTCTGTTGCAGTGGAACTTTCATGATCTGTGTATGAATTTTGCAACCTTGCAACAAAGAAACTTTATCAAATTGGTAAAGAAAATGGAATTAGACCAAATAAATTTGGAAGAAACAAAGTCAATTAAAAGAATTTGAGAATTGAGCATGTAGCAAAACTGCTCTTTTGTGGTTAATGATAACATTATTTAAGGATTTCTTATTGATTATCCTCTTATGACTTAATTAACCTGGGTAATTTATTTCGCCTAAGCTGAAAATGTTTTTAACCAATTATTATTACAAATTGTTACCACCTAGATTTTGTAATTTGCAATTGAATTTATTCGATTGGTGTAATTTGATAATTTTGTAAATTAAACATTAAAATAATTGAGTGACTGCAATTATTTTTGTAAGTAAAGTGTATAATTAGGGCAAAATTATTGAAATGAATTTATCGTATTTAGAACGTAATATGTAAGGTCGTCATGAAATGTTTGTCATCTCCATGAATATATGTGAGATCGTCATGAAATAAATTTATCATCTTTTGACTGTAGGGATTAAGGCTTGGTTGTTGCTGTTTATTACAATCTCTTTATTTTCCATTGTTCGGATTGCCTTAGTGGGGAACGGATAAACTGTAATTTGCTTTATGCTCGGGTAGAGTTGTTTGTCTGTGTGTGTGTAAATGATCAACTAAAGTGGTAGTTAAAATACTCCGAAGTTTTGGGGTCAAGATGAGCTAACCTCAGTTTCTTTGCTAAAACATGTTCAGTTGTTTAATTCAGCACGTTGATTAATTGGCAGGTCTGATGTGGCAGAGCAAAGTGGAGAAATAGCTAGATCTCTTCCTGGTCCAATATTGAGGTATGGTTAATGATTTATTAAAATCTTAAACATAATTTTTGCCCCTTGAATGGATGAGGATTTTTTTTCCTTTCTAGATTGCATCTCTTAATCTCCTGCCATTCCTTATCATTTTGTATTTTGATTTGTTAGGAAAAATCATGCTCAAGCTGATGTTAACATTGAGAGACAATCAATGCCTCATCCTTTGCCTCTTGCCAGTGGCCCCACAGATTGGAATGAAGCACTTGACATTATTTCTTTCGGTTCTCCGGAGCAGGTGGACTACATAGATTCTTTGGTTTGATTTTAAATTTTATTTTTACATGGATAATCATTCTTGCATAAGCATCAAAGTTAAATGTTGAGAAGTTACCATGTAAAAAGATAAAAGAAAGAAGATAGGGAAGAAATGCTTCAACAGAAATATTATTCTGTGATGTAATTTTATTGAGTTGCTAAGTACAAAGAGAATCCCTATATAAAGTAACCAAAGACTAGAAGCAAAAGGGAGGTGACGTGAACAACCACTCACCCCCTAACCAAATCAGTTACTACACTAACTAGTAACAGAAACAAAGCCTCTAACTGTTTGACGGTTAGAGTTTTAATTAATCACGTGTTAATTGAAACTAAGTTTCAATTTAATACGTGTTCTCTAATATAAATATAGATATGCCGTTTTTAAGTTTTATCCTTTCACTCTTTGTTTCTCTTGTTGGGATTAGACGATGAAATAATCAATCCCTTTCAAAATATTGTGGTGCAGTCTGTTGAAGGAATGAAAGTTATTTGTCATGAGTTGGCTCAGGCCACTAGTGACCCAGAAGGCAGTGTTATGGATGAACTTGTGAAAGATGCTGATAGACTAGTTTCATGCCTTGCAAATAAGGCAAGATATTTTTGACTATCTCTTCCCTAATATAATGAATCATCTTCAAGTCTTAATTTCTACCATTATTTAAATTAGGTTGCAAGAACTTTTGACTTCAGTTTGACTGGTGCTTCATCAAGGTCGTGCAAATATGTGCTCAACACTCTCATGCAGGTAAATTCCCCCTCGCCCTATTTTTTGGGGCATTTGAGTAATATTTGGTGTCTTAATATCACTTTTATTTGATAATATATTTTCCTGTGTAGACATTTCAGAATAAAAGATTAGCATATGCTGTAAAGGAGAGCACTCTTGACAGTCTCATCACTGAGCTTCTTCTGTGGCTTTTGGATGATAGGGTTCCACATATGGATGATGGAAGTCAGTTGTTGAAAGCATTGAATGTGTTGATGCTTAAGATTCTGGTTAGGAAGTCATATTTTAACTATTTTGTTTATCTTGTTTATTGAACTGAAATTTAAGACATTTGTGGTAATAATGATAATGCTAGTTTGTATACCCAAAAGCATTATAGTACAGCTTAATTTACTATGATTTCATATACAGGATAATGCAGATCGAACTTCATCATTTGTTGTCCTAATCAATCTTTTGCGACCTTTAGACCCGTCAAGGTGGCCTTCACCTACATCAAATGAGTCACTTGCTTCCAGAAATCAGAAATTTTCTGACCTGGTCGTGAAATGCCTTATCAAGTTAACAAAGGTAACCTACACAGCTAGCACTGTACATTCTTAAAGGTCATAAGCTTTGAAGATCAAATAAGTTCATCATTTGTATCATGTGTAAGATTATAGTACTGGACATCCAAGACAGTGATGTATTATAATTATTCATAGATATTAACCATTCATGATTCTTTCACTTACAACTTAAGCTTGAATTGTCGATGATTCACATGGTATCAGAGCCGCTGTGACTAAGTAATGTAGTCAAGAATTTGATCCTTGCCTCCTATATTTTTCCAAATAAAATTGAACTTTAGATCAATGTAGGTGGGCCTGCTTTATTGTCCATGCTTCAAGCCTAAATGGCTCCTGTGTGAGGGGTTGAGTTAGAAGATAGTAACCATTCATTGGCCTTTACCTAGTAGCTTAAGCTTTTGTTGGAGTTGTTTATTAGCCTGGTATCACAGTTTCTATGACCAGGTACTATAGAGTTTGATCCTCTGCACCTATTCTTCTATTTAAATGCTGGATTGCAGGTAGGGGGCTTGTGAATTATTCACACTTCAAACCCCAAAGACTATTCTGTGAGGGTGTGCTGGATATGTAAATCCATTCACGTGTCTTCACCTAATAGTTTAAATATTTAGGGAGTTTGTTGATGACACTTATTTCAGTTTTGGAGGAATTTGGTAGTTTTTATTAGGGTCTAAAATTAGGCTATCTGGTTGTGTTTATGTATGGGCAACTTTTGGTCGTATTTCTGTATGGGATACAATACACTGAACTCCTAAGGGGATAATAATATAATATGTTTACAAATTATTGCTGCAAATTGCTCTCATGTATGTGATCAATCACGATTTGAGTGGGATAATGTTAATTATTTATCCAGTTACCCTACTTACAAAATTTTCCTTTAGGTGTTAACTGCAAATTTGTTTTTTTAAGTCAAGAAACAGAAATAAAGTCGCAAAGTTCTATCTGGATAAATGTGGTTGTCAAACTGTTGTACTATATTAGTTCAGTACATATTTTTGGTTTAGGTTCTTCAAAGCACCATCTATGATGTTGACCTTGATCACATACTTCAAAGCATCCATTTATACCTGCAAGACTTGGGGATGGAAGAAATTAGAAGAAGGTATATGATTATTGTTGGATAGAGTACTGGTAGTCTAGTACTGCAACTTGTTTTTCTATTAGAGCATCACCTAATTTTTATCTAATTTTTCTTCTGTTCAGGGCTGGTGCTGATGACAAACCCTTACGTATGGTGAAAACTGTTCTGCATGAGCTTGTCAAACTTCGTGGTGCTGCAATAAAGGGCCATCTTTCAATGGTTCCTATCGATGCCAAACCCCAACCTATCATCCTTGCCTACATTGAACTTAATCTTGAGGTATTCATTAAAAGAAATTATTCTATTTTATCTTGTGTCAGAATTATTTTAATCTGTTCTTTTGATTTAATCTCCAGACATTGGCTGCGGCAAGAATGTTGACCGCATCTGGACCTGGGAGTCAAAACCATTGGGGTGATTCAGCAACCAATAACTCAGCCTCTGGGACACATTCTTCTGATGATGCCCAGTTGAAGGTACCATTATGTTTTGCGTCTCAGTAGTTTGGGTCTAGCAGCTGTATGTGATTATCTTCACATGTCTAGTTTATTTTTGTATTTTACTGTGTTGTTATGTGCTTATGTCCTATTTTATTGTAACTTCAGCACATTTTTATACCATTTCCGTTTTGTCTACCAAAACAAACTGCAGCAAGAGTTGGCGGCAATATTTAAGAAAATTGGAGAGAAACAAACTTGCACAATTGGTTTATATGAATTATATCGGATTACCCAATTGTACCCGAAGGTAAGAATTAAGGATGTATTGTTTAATGTCTATATCTGATTAGATTTAATATTTAAAAAACTTTCATCCTATATCCTTTTTTCCTTATTTGATTAACTTTCTTGTGTTGTTAGGTTGATATATTTGCTCAGCTTCAAAATGCTAGTGAGGCATTTCGCTCCTACATAAGAGATGGTCTCGCCCAGGTGTGTTAAATTATTTGATTGGTACATGTGCTTAATTGAACACGCATGGTGCTTTAACACATAAAATTGAGAGTAATAGAATGAGTATTTGACAATTGGTTTTAACATTGTGGCAGATGGAGAAGAATGCTGCAGCTGGAAGAACACCTTCAACCTTACCTATGTCAACTCCCCCACCTGCATCTTTAAATATTTCTTCCCCTGATTTTGCACCTCTCTCTCATGTAAATGCAAATCCTTTGGGTGATGCTAAATTAAATGTGAAACCTGAACCGACAAATTTCAATTTACCTCTATCATACAATGAAGAGAACCGGGCTGTTAATTCTTTTACTTCTAGAGCATTGGGTTCTGACTACACATCAAGTGATCAAAGAAATGAACGATTCATGACCGGAGGTATGGTATTATTGTTCTGTTTGTCTTGCATTTAGATTTTAAGCTTAAAAGTATGCTGACCGGAATAAGTCACATGAACTGCAGTGACTGGTGGAACATTGGATGCGATTAGAGAGAGGATGAAGAGCATGCAATTAGCAGCTGCAGCTGGGAGTACAGATTCTGGTACTAGGCCATTAACAAGTGTCAATGACAACTTGAATCATGGATTTGCTCCTAGTCAGATTCCTCATGCATCAGAGCATGTTGGTAATGAGAATATCTTGCAAGGTGGGGTACTTCCCATGGATGAGAAAGCTTTGTCTGGGCTCCAGGCACGGATGGAAAGACTGAAAAGTGGATCCCTTGAACCCCTGTAACGGATTAAGAATTTCCTCGCCATATTTGGATTCTGAAGACATTATTCTAATTGATGTGTGGCATACAGTCAATACCGGCGGCATAGATGAATATGTATAATAGTCATTAGAGCTATTATCCCTTTCAAACTACTGAGCTTCCAAGTTGCAGTCCAGTATATGTACTTGCATTTATTCCACCTCATGCGTGGTCCACTTGCCTTTGTATATTAAAGTGAAGCTGTATTTTTTGTAATAGGAATTATGTAGATGCATCAATTTAATGAAATCACTACAAATATTTGGTAGTGGTGCTGTTTGGTTGTCAATTTAGTTTGTTTCAGAAATTGAGAGTGATAATTCATATATTAGTTAGTTATCCATCGATTTAAACAATATTTTGGCCACTATGTTTAATCTTATTCAGATAAAAAGTAGTGATGCTAAGTATGTTATGCTGTGCATGAGAGAACCCCATGCATGTCTTCTGGGGCTACATTTTCCTCCCAGGAATTGTAGTCCTTATTGAATGTATGCCAGTTGATCCAAACAGTTCAGTTCAGTTGGTTGGTTTATTTTGGTATGCTGGTTCCTATGGTATGCAAGACACAATCTTGAGTTCCAACAGAAAATGATATCAGCTCATGACTTAGTTCATGTTTGGTTTCACATTGTGGGAGCTTCAAAATCACAATTAGCCCATCTCTACTAGTTCTAGCTTTTGGCCTTAATCATGTTTGAAGGGCATGCCAAAGTGAAACTAAACATTCCTTTAGGTGTTGGTGATAATTCTGAAAATCAACAAAAAACGCCTAAAATAAGGTTCAGATACCTACCTTTTTACTAACTCATCTCAAGCACTTCTACACTATAAGAAATTAGGTTCTTAGTAAATAATAAGTTGCTAACATACATAACATAGCAGTGCAAACTTAATTTTATACAGTTAATATCTTAAATATATAGAGATTTCTGCTTCTTGTTGCAAACTGCTTTTCCAACCATACTCTTTCACAACTGTTTTCCAGTCTGCATGGCATAAAACATTGTCCCCCATAATCATAAGCTCATTAACAATGATAAATATAGATACAATAAATAAACACTTACCAACATCTCATGATCTCCCATGATTTCTCCTATCAACTCCTCCAGTGGTTTATTAGCACTGTTGGGAACAAGAGCAGCAAATGCGGCTGGTTTTAGTCCTGCATAAAATAAAAAGTAACTATGAAGTAAAGTTTTATCTTCAACAGACCCTAAGGGCATAGTTGATGAAATCTTATATTCTGTTGAACATTTATATTATGTTATAATTATGGATGTGATCAGAGTTTTGTTACCAGATTCCGGGAAAGCATCTATGAACATCATCATCTCCTCTCCACTTAAACCGGATAAGAAACATATCCGAGGAAGTGACTTGGCTATCTGCAAAGCACAAAATGCTTAACACATATGCAGGTATTTGAATATAATTTATAATTTAAGGAAGTTGTAGAAACTGTAATATTAATATGCATATCACAAAACTCATTCAGTAATATTGAAGTAATGTGAAAGTACCTTAGTACATTAGAAGGATCTTTATCTACTTATAACATATATTGATTGCTACAAAAAGATCTAGATTCTTATGCTCACAACATTAGGGGTAACAATCACTTTTTAAGCAGGTGAGAATTCAGCACTACTTTTATACTTGAAAACCTACAATAATGTCAATCTACATACAACTTATATGTAGATATCATATTAAAAAAGTATCTGTGTGAAATGGTTGGCAACAATAACAATGGAGAAGTTTCTTCCTAAAGACAAATTTATTTCTGCTAACAATTATCAAAAAATTCTACCTCTATATCTTCCAAACTCTGTTGTGTTGTATGTACTGCCTCCCAAAGCGAACGTGGAATCATGTCTTCGGTACAATAGATGAGCTACAATGCAGGATATTACATTCACTTTTTTATATAAAAAAAATTGGATATCAAAGGAAATTGATAATTTGGTATAGCAAATACATTCAGGTTTTAGTCACATGGGTAAGAGATATATATCATTTCCTTTGTTTTTCTAATTTGGTGTCTTTAATCAATTATTTTATATGGTTACTCTATCAAATTCATGATAGACAGGTTCTGATGTTGCTTACTCAGATGGAACAAGACTAACAGGTATCAGGCCAAACACAAGCTAGAGCCATCTTGTTATGCAGCTTATGCAATAAAAATATTGACATGAAAGAAAGGGAATACAATGTTACCTTCAGGAATTCACCATCTAACTCTTTCAGAAGCTGTTTAATCTGCACAAGGTAAGGATACACATTATACTACTGAGTGGCATATTTAGAAAAAAAAACATATATAGGGGATAGGAAATTGAATGCTTAGAGATATAGAGTTGGTCCGGTGGTGTAAGCCCCCACTATATTTCAGACATTGTACAAGGCTGAAGGCTAATGTTCGATCCCTGAGATCAACACTTGCTAGGAGGGTCAATCATGCACACTAAAAGGGATTGGCTCCTTATCCATCCGGTGAATGCATATCATTGGTTACCACAAAAAATATATCATTGAACAATCATTGTCAGCTGCTAGCTATATCAGTATTGTAATTTACCATAGATAATGATAATGCCATTATAATACAAGACAATCTTCATGCTGCAATTGAATAATTTACATACAAGATCTTCAACAGAAGCAAAAACATCAAGAAAAGCTATTACTCTATTGATAATTTGGGTCGTTATCATATTGGAAGCACTGACAATAATCAAACCAGAGGTTGCTTTATAAATTCAAGCTCAATGAATGACTAGTGGCAATTTATGCAGAGAAACAACTGAAAGCATTGTAAGAAACTACAACATTTTTTTTTCTTCACAAGGATTTTCCAATCCTATTAAATGGATAATGGTGATTTCACCTTCAAATCCTCGTCTGCTTCAAAGCCCAGCAATAATAAGGCCTGCAAAAAGGAAAAAACATTTGCATTTACTACATATAAATTTCGAGCAAAATGCAGTAAGTTCTGATCTCAAGTTATAGATTAAAATTTCAACATCCTTAAAAAATCACTAAAATTTCATTTTCGAAGTATAGGCCCTAACACTAAACATGGCAACTGATTTCCAGAAAAAAAGTTATAGACTTTTTTAGCAGTGTGCATGTTAGAAATTATTTGTTCATGGAGAGTTAAGTAACTAGAAAAAGTGATACAAGCCATCTTATTCAACTGACTAAAAACTGACCATGACTTACAGGTGGACCATAGCTTGGATCCTCAGAATTCAAAGGAACAAATTTCGAATCTTCAACCAACTCATTTGGTAGTCCTGCATGATGCAAAACACATTATATAGGTTAGAATTTTCAAGGAATGTGAGAAAATAGTAAGCATCACTTGAAGTACTTTCTTCCTCTTGAAAACAATGGATGGAAAGAGAAGAATAATAATACAACAATCAATCATTTTCTCACTAGGTCGGTTCGGCATAGAGAACAATGAAAAAAAGAAACACACTATGTATCTAAGGATTCTTAGTGTCCTGGGAATGCAAGGTAAACTAAAGTTTGTTGCATCTAATTATTGAAATTTATAAATGACGAAAATATTGTTTTGACATCATCTAGTTACATGTTTATAAATGTTTTGGTTTAAATGGAAGAACCATACTAGGAAGAAAATGGTAATTCTCCCCCTAAAACAAGTCACTAACCAAAATCATAAAAAACATATAACTATCTAGTAACAGAGTATATATGATATGAATGGTAACATTTTGAAAAGCTATCACCTAAAATATAGGATGTGTTGAAACTTAAAACAGACTCTTTATGAGCAATGTGTTATACTTCTAACCATGATAATGCTGTTACATTATGACTAGACTAACGCCTTATTGATACTCATATACAATTATGCTACAATTATTTTCCAGTCCTAGCTGTCAAGTAAAATTTTCCTTTTAAGTTTAGTTGACAGTTAGCAAGTACACATTAATATTTTGCTTTAGTGAGAATCAATCAATCTTTAACAAATGTGCACTTGCCAGAAAATTTTTTATACTATTTTTTATCATTCATATTAAGCTTCCATTAGGTTATTTTTATGAGTGTAATATCCATACCCTCTTAGTGTAAAAATTTATATAGTCAATATAACATTCATCATTCTTTTGTATTACTATTTTTTGAAGAGTCATGACTTATGAATGAAAATGTATAGTGGCATTAGATTGACAGTGTATGAAACTCTTACATTTATATTTATATGCCTATTTTTATTGCAACCAAGTAATGTCAATAACAGAACAATATAATTTGTAACACCCATGAATTTAGCCACAGTAACATTATCCTCTCCTAATTGTTCAAAAGAATTCCCATTTTTAATTAGAAATTATATAAGTTCAACAACTCCAACCTCATACTTTACAACCAAAAGCTAGAACTGCCCACCAAAAACAGTTACAAAATTACTAATATGTTTTCATTGGTGTGTGACATATGAGACATGGTATCAGACAACAAATTTTTGTTCCACCTAAACTAGGAGCATTGGCATTCATTTAAAGAAATATTAATGTCCCAAATGGGTATTTCAAAATGAAAAATTATGATAAAATTCAAAAAGCAAAGAAGCTAGTTTTCACTTTTTTACCTTCTGAGGATGCTCTGAGCTGAGTAAAGTTGATTTTTGAGTGAGGGAGAGATGAAGAAGAAGAAGAGAGTGAAACATGGAAATGTGAAAATAGAACAGATGGAAGAATTGGAGCATGATAGGGGAATAAGAAGTTTGTAGATAATCCAATGGCAGATGGTAGCATCATTTTGTTTGTGCTCCAATTTTCTTTGCTTTTCCTCTAACAAAGAGAGAACATAGGCACAGTACTCATAACCATTTACATTACATATCCACCTAAATTTTTGGTTAAAAATTATTCCTGATAAAAATGACAAGCTTAAGGGAAGAGTAAGATAAGGGTGCTTTGATATGGTAAGATATGCAAACAACAAGATAAGATCTTATGAGATTAACGATATTTACTAACAATAAATGAGTTTTATATATTTTTGTTGTATTATTCATCATCCATATTTAATTATCACTAACTTTTTATTAAAATAATTCAATTGAATAGTAGATGATATATTATGTATAAATCTTTACACTGACAATCCATGTATATTAATCTTAATATATTATTTGATCTTGAATAAAGACGAATATTTAATTGAAAAGTGTAATAAAATTACATTTTCAATTTATTGATGTAAGATAATGTAAATGAGGTATAAGTCATTTTAATTAAATTATAAAATGACAACTAATAAGTTGGATTTTTTTTTTTAATTTTTCTTAAGCAAACATGATTTATACTTTGTATTGGAAGTTTTTTTCTCTTTTTTGTATATAAAATTTTACATAACATATCAAATTAATTGGAGTAATATATCCAACAAATTCAACCAACATTGCATTTAACAATTGATTACACTCATTATTAATCATTGATTTAAGATAAATCTAATGGTAGTATAAGTTGATATATTTTTAGTTTCTCTTTCCTCTAACCAACAATTAATCTTTCTCTCTTCTTTAACCATTTGCACCCTTATCTCTTATTCTTTTCTCCATCTTTTGCAATTTACATTTAAACTTGTTGGACATATATTATTATCTTCATTTATCTCTCATTAGTTTTATTTATCTTAAATCAATGGTTAATAATAAGGGTAACAAGTAGAGATAAAATTAAGATAAGAAGATACATACAACAAGTTTAAATGCAAATTGTAGAAGATGATGACAAAAATAAGAGAGAAAAGATGCAAATGGTTAAAGAAGAGAGAATCATTAATTGTTGGCCTGAGGAAAGAGAAACTAAAAAATATTTCACCTTATACATATTGTTAGAATTATCTTAAATCAATGATTAATAATAAGTGTAATTTAAGTAGTATAAACCAATCTCTCATATA
>NC_032010.1:8071699-8080866 GCF_001865875.1 Lupinus angustifolius | reverse complement strand
ATATATATATATAGGGGTTTTCTAATATGAGTAATTTGATTTTAATTTGGAACATGTTATTATTATGTACCATAAAAGTTGGACTAAAAAGCCCATAATATATGTTAAAATTGATACTAATGACAAAGACACTTCACTAAGTTGCTATCCTGAAAATTAAAAATAAAAATCCATTATTTTCTCTCTCCTTTGTTCTCTCTCCTTTGTTCTCTCTCTTTTCCCTCTTCATCTTAAGTCTTCAAACTTATCTTATCAACACAGAAATCTAATGCCCGAATTATTTCAATCCTCTAATCTTCCATCTTCGAGAATCATGTCAAATATTAGTTTGGTTAAATACTGTCATAAGATTAAACAACCTCTTCTTTTTTAAAGTGTCTATATCTTTTATACTATCACTTACACTCTTTTATGTCTTCAGCTGTTACAAGACCTCATGCCAATCTTTTACAAAGAGAGAGTGATGAAAGGCAGCATTTGGAATTTTGAATAATCTTTGAAAACTATCTACTCTTAGCAACTTTTTTATTCATTCAATAGATTTTGTAAATGATACTCTACTTTGAATAAGATGACAACACAACACTAAGTAGATATAGATTTGAAGTAGTCAGTGGTAGGTAACGGGCTTCATATAATCTGCTCTTACTCTAGTAGATGTGTATAGAAGTTGGCTTTGAGCAGGGGAGTTAGAGGAGTGAGAGAATAGTCAATTTTTAATTTTAATTTTAGGATTAAAAAATATAAGTAACTACATGCAAGATTCCACCCAATTTTCAGTTAGAAACCTGCTCTACAACTTCAGAAGAGGTAAATTAAATTTTGACCTCTTCCAAAATGTTTAGAGTTGATACTACATTTTTCATGGTTAAGATATAGAAAACTCTCCTTTTGTCTAAATTAGATAAAATAATCTTTTAACTTCTTTTTGATATGTACAATGATCTTTTAATTTGAGTTCTATGCTCAGTTGATTACAAATCATGGGAAAATTTATTTATTAAAATAAAATATTTTTTTTTATCTCACAAGAGTTTATATTTATGTACACCTAGGTGCAATAAAAATATCAAGACTACATAACACTGATTAAAAGTTGATCGATTGATTTGGTTTGATTTTAGTTATTAATTTTTCAAGATGATTTAGAAAATATTTTTTATCTGTCTACTTCAAGAGATTGTGGCAGCAACATTCACGTCCATATTACGACTCATCTAGAAAAGATAGAACTTGTTAAATATCCTCTTGACCCTTTTAAGCAACCATGGTAACAACATTCCTTGCCACACGAAAACTTGATTAAAAGGGTAACATTTTATTTAATTAATTGGTTACCCCTTTTAAACGATGATATAAACAACACTAATGTTTGCACCATAACTCAATTAAAATAGGCAAATTTGTTTTTATTGAATTAATTGGTTATCCTTTTCAAATGACCACGACAATAACTCTCATGTCCACACCACAATATAATTAAAAGAGGTAAATTTATTTTTTGTTAAGTTACTCTCTTACTTATCTTGAACGACCATGCCAACCGTACTCATGTCTGTACCACAACTCAATTAAAATAGGTAAGTTTGTATTACTAATATTTTTTTAACTATCATTATTTAAAACTACTTAATTATATTATAATGTTAGAAAAGTGAAATTTATTAAGAAATGTTTTTTTCTTTCTAAAACAAGAATAAACAAAATAACGTGAAATAACTATATATAAACGAAAAAGATTATGCATGCAAGCTATGAAGGAGAGATATGGATACGTGTATTGATATATATTTTTTCTAAAATTGAGGATACGATACATTCGAGAATATATGTATAAAATCATAAAAATACATAAAATATGATAAAATATAAATGCAAATCAAAATATCCAAAGTAGAAAATATAATGAAAATTGAAAATCATTGCCCTCCAAAATTTCAAATATATATCAAAACTAGAAAATATAGTAGAATAATTCATAAATTTTTTTATTGTCTAGCCCTAGAAACAAAAATAATATCAAGAGTAGTAAATTAGTATGCATATAAATCAAGTCTTTCCATACATATCCAGCAACATTGCACATCTTTATATCCCAATGCTTGTATTCTTCATAGAAATTTCTTCATCCCCGTGAGGGGCATGCCTATATGGAGCCTCTTGAATCCATTCATCACTATAATACCTATAAACAATAGAAAAGTTATATATATAGTTTGTATTTGTAGTATATTTATAATAAGTAACAAATAATTTGAAAAATTAAATTTAAAAGATTATTTTTACCTAGGATTCAAGGAGTGAGCCATAAAATGGAGAAGAATGCATCATTTGGTCCTCATGCCTAAATATAGATGACCCACTTTCTCTATCATCCCACATCTCATAGAGTAAATGAAGTATTGGGCTGTCTGTATCACAACCTCTAAGCATACTATATATAGGTTCACTAAAATCTAAAATGTATGCAATTTTGTCCCATGACATGTCATTCAAAATATGCTCTTTTATAGCTTGGGCCTTTATCCTATGCTATGTATCACCCTCTCTATAGGAATCCCATTCTTCACTAATAACCATTGATTTTAAAAAACCTTTAAAAAATTTAAATCTTCTCAACATCACTATAACCGAGGCAAACACATTTCAGCAACAACAAGCAATTTCAAACTCAAGAAGTGACTAAACATGATCAACCTCATTGTGTGGCTCATTATAAAGTTCCCGACATAGCAAACCTGATTTGAAAGTTGAGTAATCCAACAAAATTCCTCATAAACTAACTCATCTATTTCAGTTTCATGGGATCACATGTTCTTCAATGCAAGATTCAATGTATGAACAACACACGAGGTCCAAATTGTTTTAGGAAATGAAGCTTCATTGATCATTCCTGCATCTTTACATGCAACAACATTAGTTGTTATAACTTGGACGACATTTTATTCCCCTACTTCTTTTATAACCCCTGCCATTCGATCAACCTTATAATTCTTACTTTTAATATCCCTTGAAGCATAAACAAAGTTTAAGAAAATAGGGGTTGCTTCACTTGTGGTCATAAAATTAATTCAAGGCCTTCTTTAAAAGTCGGCCCATACATCAAAAACTATGCTAACCCCTTTTAATTTCCAAGTTAATTTAATTGATTTAAGCAACCTCTCAATATTTGTTCTCTCTTGTTTTAAGAGATTTATCCTCAAATCATAATATATAGGAGGTAGAAAACCACTAAGATTATGGTTTGCAACAAATAAATAAGAATTCACAAAATAAGGATTTCTTTCAAGATTAAAAGGTAGCCAAGAAGAATAAAAATTCTAGCAATGAAACCTTTAAGATGGTCTCTATCTTCAATATTAAACGCCTTCTCCAAAAGACCCATATTTCTTCTTTTCAATGAAGAGTTGTGTTTCTCGATGGGCAATGAAACATACTTAGGTTTTATTATATTTTCAATCATATCCACAACTAAGTGCAATTCAGCCAAATATTCATCACCAACCTTTGAGCACACATCCAATTTCACTATTGTGAATTCTTAGCAAATGAGCTTTTAATCTTGAGTATGAACTTTTAAAAGGCTTGTTATAAAAGTTGCAAGTCCAACTCTTGTTTTCACCTATCTTTCACTTTATCTAATATTTAGTAACATATGCCAAAAAAGGAGCATGTGCAATATTAACCGAAAGAAACTTATTTATACTTTTTGAATTGGAATTGGAACTTAAAATATTTAATATTGACATAATATAAATTCTAAAAAGTGAAAAGAAAAGGTAAAAACTTATAAAGTTTTCGCAAAGCAATATTACCATATAAAAATAATCTAAAAATAACTTTGAATATGAACATTAGTATAAGAAAATAATATAATACAATATTGTAATAATAATACAATTGTTATATGAAAATAAAGTAATGTAATATAAAGTAATATATTTATTAATAATATCTTGTAATATGGTGATATATTTTATTAATAATATAGTAATGTAATACAATGGGATAAAGATATCATGCAATATACTGATATAAATGTGATATATACATTATAAAAATGTAAATAAACAATATAGATAAATAATGCAAATAAAATAATGCAATATACTACAACTTGTCTAGTGCCTCGTCTTTTAATGTAAATAAAATAATGCAAATAAAGTGATAAGTGACAATGCATGTGTCTTTCAAATAAGTGATAACTACCTCTTCTTTTAAGAAAACAAGTGACAAGGAGATATGATATCTTTCTCTCACCTATTAAGTAAATGAAGATTACCCACCTCCTTCTTATCTCCTATATTGATACCCACCCCTTTCTTATCTCATGTTGATAACCACCCACTTCTCTCTTCTATTTGGAAAATAAAGATTACTCACCCCTTTCTTGTCTCATGCGTTGAGAAAATAAACGCCATACTCATCCTCTTTATAAACAAACCAAGAGAAAATAAATTAATAAATTTTAAGAAAGGTAAGACATTTTTCGTTTGCTCTTCACGATATACCTATGGCAGTGAGAGTACTGAGTAGCGGTGACAACATTAAATATGGTATGAGTGTCAATGTAAGGTGATTTATTATAGAATAATGTATTAATTGTTGTGCAACTAACTAATATTTTTAGCTAGTTATAATTCTGTTAGTAAGCACTCTACTTGGTTAAACTAGTACTTAGATATTTTTATATTACTCAGGAAGTAATTTTGCCTACTCATTTTGTGTAATAAGAATCATAATCAGTTTTTCATTCTCTCTCTTCTCTACCTTCTCTCTAGAACTCTCTTTATCTTTTCTTTTCTTTTCTTTTCTTCATCATTTTTTTCTCCCTTTACATGTTATTACGCCATGTCAACTTGCACAACCAACAACAACAACAGGACCTTTCCATCCTCGCCGTCGTTCTCTCCTTCCGCTGCTTCTCCGATTCAGGCGATTTCATCGTCGTTGGTTCTTCCTACACCGTCGATGAAGTTGAAGGAGAAGAACTATCTTGTTTGGAGACATTTCATGATGAAAAGCCTAACCTCCAACCGTGCGAATCGCTTCATTTTGGAAACAGAAATCCCTCATCGATTTTGCAATGACGATGATAGACTCATCAACCGCGTGAATTCAACTTATCTTCACTAGGAAGAACTGGATCAATCTATTTTCTCCCGAATTTTGAACTCCTTATCTGAAAGTTTCAAATTGATGTGGTTGGATGTGTTCACTCATGGCAGTTATGGGATGAGCTTGACTCCTTATGTAACTTTTAGATCAAAGCTCACAATAGGCATTTACGGTCTTAACTTTGCTCCATTTCCTAAGGCTGAAGTTCAATTTCCAAATTTCTCACAAAAATCAAAGGTTTAGTGGATGCTTTAATTATCATTGATTATCCCATTTCTTACTCAAAACACATTGAATCTAATTTTGAAAAGAACAAACATAAAGCTTTTTTTGATGCCTTATTAGTGAATGCTGCTTCCGATTCACCTTAAATAGAAGTCTGAAACACTGTCTGTGTTTCAGTACCTTTTGAAGCATGGTCAAACTCAATTTAGTCACATAGTGAAAGCTGTCCAAAGTGATTATGAAGGTGAACTTAGACCTTTTGTCAAGTTTTTGAAATCCTTTGCCATAGTTCATAGGATTTCTTGTCTCCAGACTCACCATCATCAATGTACAATAGAAAGGAAACACAAACATATCAATGAAACTGGTCTCGCTCTATTGGCTCACGCCAATTTACCTATGATCTACTGGGATCATGCTTTTCTTAATGTTGTTTTTCTCATCATTAGACTTTCCTCTTTCACTCTTAAACTTCATTCCCTTATCAACTTCTCTTTGGTCACACCCTTGATTAGTCACAATTCAAGGTGTTTGGGTGTGCTTGCTTTCCTCATCTTACAAGCATAAACTCAACCTCAAAAGTTCTGAGTATATCTCTCTTGGTTACTCATTTATTTATAAAGGTTACAAATGCCTTTATCAAGATGGAAAAGTCTATATCTCTAAGGATGCAGTCTTTAATGAGCTCAAATTTTCCTTTATTAGAAATTTTCAGAATTCCACTCCATCTTGTCTCACTAATTCCTCTCATCTTAAGGATGCTTCTCTATTTCCCAAGTCATTTTTTCCTGTTACTGATTCTTCTCATGTTGCTTCTCCTCCTTTTTCTCAAACATCTAGTCCTACTCCATGTTTTAACTCTCCTAATGTAGTGGATGCTTCTTCTTCCCCAACTCACTTTCCTAATCTCCCTATTTCTTCTTCCTCTAGTTCTGAACCTTCCATGCTTTCCTCTTCACCCTCTTTGTCCCCTAGTCAGCCTCCTGTGTCTTCTTTCCATCCAATGCAAACTAGGACCAAGTTAGGGATTTTCAAGACCATACATCATAGTGTTAATTTCATTCATAGTGAACCCACGAGTGCTAAAGCTGTTATTAATGTTGCTATATGGCAGCAAGCAATGCAGGTTGAATATGATGCTCTCATTGAACTAGGTAATTGGACTCTAGTTACTCTTCCACCTCATAAGAATGCCATTGGATGTAAATGAGTGTTTAGGATAGAAGAGAATCCTGATGATACTATTAAAAAGTACAAAGCGAAACTTGTTTTAAAAGGCTTCCGTTAACATCATGACATTGACTACAATGAAACATTTCCCCCTGTTGTCAAACCAATTATCATTAGGATACTCTTAACTCTTGACGTGACTCATCACTGGATAATTGAACAACTAGATATAAATAATGCTTTCTTAAATGATTTTTGAGGAAGAAGTGTACATGAATCAACCCATGGATTTTAAGCATACTGGCAAATCTCTTGTGTGCAAGTTGAGTAAAGCCATTTATGGTCTTAAGCAAGCACCAAGGCAGTGGTTTAAAGATTCGAATGTCTTTTCTCAAACTTGGGTTTCAAGTTAGCAAGTGTAACAATTCTCTTTTTATTCATGCCTCTTCAACCTATCAACTTTATGTCCTAGTTTATGTTGATGACATAATAATTATAGGTTGTTCTACTTCTTATGTACAAAAGGTCATTAAAGATCACAATACTACTTTTGCTCTAAAACAATTGGGTCTTTTAGACTATATTTTGGATATTGAAGTCAAACAAAGAAAAGATGGTTCCCTTTTTCTTTCTCAGACCAAATACATCAGAGATCTTTTGGACAAGGCTAACTTGTCTTCTGCCAAATCTAGCATCACTCCATGGCTAGAAATTCGAAACTCTCTATGCATGGAACATACAATATTGAGGATCCCACTTTCTATAGTATCATTGTAGGAGCATTACAATATGTCAAAATTACTAGACCTAATATTTCTTACAGTATCAACAAAGTTTGTGAATTTATGGAAAAACCTCTGACTTCTCATTGGACTGTTGTCAAAAGGATCATCAGGTATCTTCAAAATACAAAGACTTTAGGGTTAACTATCAATGTTGCCAATACAACATCATCTCTTCCCCTAGTTGCCTTTTGTTATCCTGATTGAGCATCAGAAATGAATGATAGGAAATCCGCATGTGGAGTTTGTCTTTATCTTGATCCAAATCTAGTGACATGTTGGTCAAAGAAACAACGCACCATATCTAGCACTGAAGCATAATATAGAAGTCTAGTGTTGAAATATTTTTCTTAGAGAGGTTTTCCCCCTCAACAAATTGCCCCTGGCCGCGGCGCCAATTTGTTGAAAGGAGAAGCTTTTCTTCGGTGTGTTTTTCTTTATTTGGTTAAGTAAGCGAACTCGGTTTTATTCTTTGTTTGCCATCTAGGCTTTGTTGAAATAAATTCCAACGCCGGTATAATGGTTTCAAGAATATTCCAGTTACAACTTACTTCTAATAATCATGTGAATAAGTTATTCCTTCTTTGCCCCATCTTGGCTTTGTTAGAATATATTCTAACGCCGATACAATGGTATTGAAGCAATCCCCTATTACATAATTATTAAGTACCTTTGAATACCATCTCGGTTTTGTTAGAAACAAATAAATAAATAAAGAACAAAAGAATAATAAAGTTAAGTGACCTTTATTTATTTACTCCCTTTCGAGTTCCTTTTATTAACAAACCAAACTTCTTCCTTAAGGAAGGTTGGTATTAAAGAATAAATAAATTGTGGAATGTAAATAACAATAAATAAAAGTTAGTTATTGATAACACTTTACTATTTTACAATTTACACCTCTTTCAAGATTCAATTGTAGTATAGTATAGGGTTATGTCGAACCACAAGGAATTGCCTAATAGAATGAATCATATGAATATGTCAATGCACAAATAATGAGTCAACATATTTTGATTTTGATATAAAAATTTAACAAGAAACATAAACTAAGTATTAACTAATTCTTGAGGAGACAAGATCATTTTAAATGATGAAAGTATTTCTCAACTTCTTATGTATTTGAACTACTTAGAGAAGTTCTTATGTTTTACTATGATTAATTCCAAACACCAAGGTCTGCAATCCTCCTTTTAGTATATGTCCTAAAATAGTAGAATAATGATCACTTATATTTATTACTAAACAATATTACGTCCACAAAGAGACTAGGTTGTCACACGGCTACTCTAATATTGAAGTAGTAATGAATATAAGATCTTAAGAAAATCATGCTTAACTTGGCAAATAAACTAAGTAGTACAACTACTTCTTAGTTTATTTGTTAAGTGTTTGAGACAAGTAATTTTCATGAGTTGAAATTGGTTTTTAGGTGATTAATCTAAAAAGACTATTAAGAACTTCTCAAACAAATAAAATTAACCAAAGCACCAACTTGAATGATTAAAATTCAAATTTAGAATAAAAGAAGAAGAAGAAATACATAACCAACATTCAAATGAAATTGTTAGGAGCATCAGCCATCCATCCAAGGATTGGATGCTTTAGGTTCCAAATGAGATTAAAAATGGATTTTTGAATCTCATTTGCCTTCTCCTTTCTCCTCTTGAATTATAAACTAAAAACTATAACACTTACAAAAAGCTCCTACGAACCGAGCCTTCAAAGAAAGAAAAATACGAGAAGAGAATTGTGTTTTTCAGGGAAGAAGTTTTGGAAAATTAAGACCTTTTTGAATGAAGGAAATGCCTTCCTATTTATAGAATTTCCCTGGCACCACTGAGCTGCTTGTTTGCACCGCTCAGCCGCTGA
>NC_032010.1:8064066-8071599 GCF_001865875.1 Lupinus angustifolius | reverse complement strand
CAAGTAGCTTTGTCACCTCCTTAAGCTTGACTCACCAAAGCTAGTTGTGAGCTATGGGACCAACTATGGTGAGCTACTCCTGAAAAGCCTATGGTGGGCTACTTGAAGTGAGGTCATGCATGACTTCATGGTTTCTTGATGGCTAAGTAATTCTGGGTGCACACCGTTGAGCACACATGTGGCATCGCAAAGCTGCCTGCTTGAGCAGCTTTGACCGTGCTGACTGAGACATGGCTTGGTGCTTGCTGACCTGGTCAGGTGTATGGTTGACCTCTGAGCATACATGTGGCACCTCTGAGCTACCAGCTTGAGCAGCTTGGGCGTGTGCTAGGCTTGTGTCTGACCGTGTCAAGCTTGTGTTTTGACCGTGTCAGGCTTTGTCTGGTGCTAGGCTGAGCGGTCAAGCAGGTCCGCTAAGCTGCTTGCTTGAGCAACTTGGTCTATGCCAGGTAGGTTTGACTGAGCCAGGTTGGGTCTGACCGTGCCAGGATGGTGTCCAGGTCAGCTCAACGTGGCTTGGTCCATGCTAAGCTACCTACTTGAGCACCTTGAGTTTGACTTCTTTTTCTTGTTGGATCATGAGTCTTTATTCTCTTTTCTTTCTAAATCCTACAAAAAACATATTAAAAAGAAATACAAAAACAAATATACAAGATTGTGATATTTTATACAAAAAGTATTCTTTTAAGTTGGTTTTTTCTCAATTATGCTTAAGATAAGTGCCATAAAAGTGTATGAAATTTAGGTATGTTTGGCACTTATCATCTAGCATTAGCTTTTTAAGAACTCATGTGGGTCGAGTCTCTTCTAACTAAATTTAAAGTCCCTTACACTACTCCCATTGTTTACTAAGACAATCTCTACACTATTGTTATGTCACATAACCTAGTGTGGCACAATAAAACCAAACACATTGAGTTACTCTTATACTTTGTCAGGGACAAAATACTAAACAATACTCTCATAATGAAGCATATACCCTCTGAGTTTTAAAATAACAATATCCTAACTAAACCTCTTCCCAATAATCAATTTGTCACTTTGAGAAATCAACTTCATGTTCAAGCTAAAGACACAGAATCTTGACAAAGCAAAGGCTGCATTAGAACCCTCTGTTTCAGGGTATATTAGAATAGTGTATTAATTGTTGTATAGATTATTGTTTAACTAACTAATATTGTTAGTTAGTTATCATTCTGTTAGTAAGTACTCTAGTTGGTTAAACTAGTACCTACATAATTTTTTTATTACTATATAAGTAGCTTTTCCTACCCCTTTTGTATAATAAGAATTATAATCAATTTCTCATTCTCTCTCTTCTCTACCATCTTTCGAGAACGCTCTTCATCCCTTATTCTCTTCTCTTCATCATTTTCTTCTTCCTTTACACTCAGAGTCACCATTGGTGCCTTTAAATAAGTTAGTTTTTCCTTGACTATTGAGATATTGGCTTATCTTTGATGAAAATGTACCTATCTTTGTTGAAAATTTATCTACATGTATATGATATGTATCTTCATTTTTTTAATTTAAGGGATATTCTTTGAATATGTATCCTCTACGAATCTAAGCATATCAATATCGGATACATGTCTGATGTAACACCCTGACTCAGCGAAATTAAAATAAGTAGACAAGTGAAGAAATGATATATTCAGGAAGCAAAACCATTTTGAAAATGTGAAATAAATTTTTCAAATATCTTTCATATAAAAACAGGTGAAATTTCCTTGACAGATCCTTCAAAACAACGTAAAATTTCACAACTTGTCAAGGAAAAAATGTAATACATTGACTCAGGTGTTATATCCTACAACAGAGCAACGCACTACCTAGTCGTAAGAATTGTCTTTCCTTTCCTTCGAACGATGTCACACTCATTCTTCATGAAGTCATGTACTCCCTAAAATGTTAGGAGAGTAAGTACTTCCATATATGGTATATAAACGACACATGAAATATGAAATTCATATAGCATTTATCATATAATGAATATCACATGGATGTAATCAAATATGGAATGTCAATATAATGAGGTATGTATATCTATTATGTCTATATTTACACAACTATTAGTCTCTTAATGAGTGCATGGAGAAATTATTTTTATAGGGCCCCTATACTCAACATTAACAGCAATGGTACCGACACTGGTTGAGCCCAACCAGTTCTATGCTGTTCTTAGGAAGCGAACATAATGAATACCGTGACGTGCCCACCATTGGTAACTCATAGACAAAGTACCGTGCACTAGTAGCATCAGAAACAGTCCAGTCGGAAAAGATAGCCACCATATCATCCTGAACACGATACCTTCAAGGGAGTGTTAGTTACCGCAATTGTTGCGAGGAGTTCCTTGGGTCAAGGGAGATACCCTATTCCTGACAGATCAATCCCCACCTATAGTGTCCCCTCAACCAAGTCACACAGATAAGGTACCCCTCTGAGTTCTTGATACAACATTAGTAGTGTCGTATCTTCCTGTAGACTATGCTACTAATAGTAGACATAGTGATATAGATCTTATGATCCCCACATGACATGACAACAGTTTCTTTAAGATGAACGAAGGGAAACTTTTCGGAGTAAGGACGAGAACTTTATAAAAATCGAATTTTGACCAAAAGAATCACTTTATGTAAGTCAAGATAATTTATACTAATTGACACTTTGAAAGAAAATCACCTTAAGCAAATGGTTTCTCAAATCGCTTTCTTTTGACTTAGAAAACCAAACCTTTATTTAAAACATCATGGTAATATGCTTTTCCAATTCAACGTTTCATCATTTTTCTCATAAAACTCTATCTACATTTTAAAAGACTTTAGCTGGCGAAAGCTCATTAAAATAGTTTCATTTTCCAAAAGAATCATTTTATGTAAGTTAAGACAATGTATGCTAATTTGACACTTTGAAAGAAAACAACCTTAGACTTATAGCTTCTTAAATCGCTTGAAAACCAAACCCCTGTTTAAAATCATATGCTAATATGCATTTTCAAAACAACGTTATGCAAAATTTCTTCTGAAACACTACCTACAGTTTCAAAGGACTTTAAATGGAAAAAGCTCAGTAAAAAAATTTCATTTGCCTTCGTTTCATTCTTCTCAATCACACTCTTCTGAAAATTGATTTCATCCGGGATACTCGTATGCCATGCTAGGAGAATGCACAATGACAATTTTGTCATGATGCAACAGTTAATTCAACATTCTCAAAAAATCAATCCAATCAGGAAATCCTCATTCAACATCAATATAATCTTCTCAATTAGTCATATCAATTAAGATTCCATTATCATGATTGAACAGTCATATCAAGTATATAACAATTTGACATTGCCTAGAATTAACAAAACAACCTCAATTATACCAATCATTTCTACTCATAAGATAAGCAAATAATCATGTCAATATAAACAAGATCACAGATTCAACATAAAATCATATATCAAATAAACTCTATTCAATCTTACATCATCAATTTATGAGTTAAAGGACCTCAATACGAGTTACTCGCGACCACAAAAATTGTATTCGACTATCTCTACCTTAGGCCTAACTTAGAGATGCACAAATATCTTTGGAATCATTTCTAAGCTAAGCTCATACATGAAAGCACTTATCTCCATATATGTACCACTTCTGATCCTATTAACTCCTTGTCGCAACTTGCCTGAGTGCCGAGTTCCTGATTACGTCAAAAATGATTAACTTCGATATTTCGATTTTATTTTAAATTATTAAGAAGTTGTCCTAATAGGATCTAGACATGTGAACATATCCAAATGTTTTATTTGGATACCATTAAAGTCTCGACTAGACACGATAAGAATCTCGTGGACAGTTTTAGCTCAAAGGTTCAGAGTTGGCCTGAGAGCCCTCAGTTTGCTCTAGAATATGTACTAGAATTTGTTAACTTTAGACACATGTTAATGTGACACAATTGAGACTATCATTTGACATATTTCAGTTTAATCCATGGAGAATAAGAATCTCTAAGTCTTCCTAAAGTCGTTGGTTTTGGTTTAAGGTTTTCGGTGAGGTAAATGACATCCTGTTGTCATAGGATATATAGAAGTGTGCCATAACCCCCCAAGAGGGTAGTATAACCACTCTTACAGAACCTAGGCCGTACATATGGGATTTAAGGTCACCCCTAAGCCATTTGAGACATTACCAAAGAGTATCGAGACCTAAAGGTCGAAACCGGTGACATTAACGATGTTCAGGCTTCCTGATCGCCATATAATGCATGGGTAAGTTTTGAAACTCTTAAAGTTGTATGATTAACACCTACACACTCCTAGAACAGAATGATACAGAGAATTAAGTACATGCATGCTGTTGATTTCTCTCCTATAGGTTCACACACAACGTACAATACCTAAATCATCCTTTTTGACCAACACCTTAATTATTTAACATGATGAAGTATGGGTAGATTTTGGAAACCCTTAATCACAACTTTCCAGCCATCAGCAACACCTAAACAGAAAGAACACAACATGCAATCAACAAGTAACAAAATCCATGCCATTCCCAATCAACCTAAAGACATAAGACTCCATAACATAGTTAATTTGCATGGACTCGTTAACTCTTTTAGGGCTAAAACTTAAAACAGATTTTAAGGTTTTTACATGTAGGAATTTTGGTGATTAGACACCATAAATGAGTTCTCCATACCCAAAAATAGTTGAATAGCTTCTTGGTAAGAATCTAAAGAATAGAATAGAGAATTTCTTACAACCTACACAAGCTAATGTCCTTACTAAAGACATGGAGAGTTCAAGAGATAAAATAAGCTATGAGAAACTTATATATTGGAAAACAAATATGTAGGATCATGGTTTGCATGCAAGCTTGGAGTGAAAAATGGAGGTCACCCTCCTCCTTATGCAAGATGATATGAAGGTGGGGTGGAAGGAAGAAGATGAAGCTTTTGTGTGTGTGTTGGTGGTTTTTGTGAGAATTTCAGCCAATTAGTGGCTTTATATAGGAGAGGTGGAGGGTGAGGTGGGTGATTAAGGGTTAATCATCTCCTAATGGTGACACATGTGCAACACATGTCACTCACCCACGCTAATCATGCCTCCCTCCCTATAATATTTGATTTAGTGTGTGTTTTCTTTTTATTTTTTTGCATGGATGTGTTTCTTTCATTCCAAGACAACTTAAGACATGTCCAAACATTGTCTAGATGAGTATAGATAATTTTTTATACGTCATAGATTGATAGCTTGTGCTCTAAGAAACAAGACAAGATACATGCACTTGGACTAATTTAGGCACTACTAATTGGAGATGGATTAATCTCTGGATAAAAATCTTAATCAGTTACAATAACTTCACCGTTGGATTCATTGGTTCTATGAGAATAGGTTTAGGCTCAAGAATCACTCAAAAATTATGATAATGAAAAAGTTATGAACTTTCTAAGGAATGAGAATTTTGGCTAATACTATAACACGAGTTTGCACTCTAAATGGCTTGAGTAAGACTAGATGATTCCAAATGTTATTATAGTACTGGAAAAATATTAACTTATACTCTTACAACACTTTTTAAGAGGTTTGATTATACTCAAGGTGAGATAGAGACAAATATAGGCACTCGTAGGCGAAGCTGGCAGCAAGATTACTAACAATTTTTAGGAAAATTGTCTGAGTTGTTACACAGGATCTTTAGTTGGGGTGATACCTTTATAGTTCACTAAAACTTATTACTAATAAAATAATCTAGGCTATACATAAGTCACAAGGTCCCTCAGACCACTTTTGATGAAGTTCTGTGACGATAGATTTACCCAATAACGGGTAAATCCCAACTATGCGAAACTTTCTACTAAGTTTCTGACGTACTTATTTTTTTATCCTAATCTCATGATATAACTCTAATTTATGTTAGAAACTAAATCATGAACTTTTCCTAATGAAATTCCATGATACACAACTCATTTCCTAACTCCTCTCACCACCAATCTATAACTCAAGTAAGTCGACTTCTTACTCGAGTAATCCTTTGTAATGGACAAAGGATTTCACATAGCTCCCTATTATTTAAGAGAATAATACACACTTATATATATAAGCAGAGAGTTAAAATTTGGGATGTGACATCTAACACCAATACAAGAGTATTACGTATTCGTGGTTCAAATTAAGAATGAAGGATTTGCTTCTTGGAGTCTTCATTGCTGATAAGTACCCCATACGTACTTTGCTGTAACTTTATCTTCTTGATAATGTAGCCGGTAAGTCAATTCCTCAAACATTATTAGGATAATTTGGCTGTTTATTGTTTCCTAGATTCCATGGCTTTGAAAACAGACGGGGTTGGTATATGTTTCTCTTTAATGGGATTGCATACAATTTTAGAATTTTGGAAGTCAAAGGATTATCATGAACCATATATAGAAAACGAAACATGCTCTTCAGGCTTGTTTCCAGCGTATTCTCTCACGTATGAGGATGATTTGAAATACAGCACAAGCCCCTTTCTCAACTGAACAACATTTTGAGGAGTAAAGTCTTGGTCTTGGGACTTGGTGTCTACAAAAACATGAGTACCAATGTATTCTTCACGTTCAGGAACTTTGTTATCTTTCTCACTTTAAAAATTCATAATGTCTAATTAAGATGAATATCATATATTTAATACAATTATATCAATTATTTATATTTTGGGTTACAAAATAAGCGATTTAATTACTAGCAACCCATAAGACTTCTAATACTGATAATGAATATGAGCTTAATGAGTGAATACCCAGACAGTTGGCTCATAAGGGATAATGAGAACCCTATAAGTCAACACATAAGAAACAATTATAATCCCCAATACACAAAATGACAAACAGTTTTCATCTCTCCCCATGAGAGAGAAAACAAAAGTCCCAAAATGAATAAAAGATTTGGTTGAGGAAATCCATCATACCAAAACTCTCTCGAAAAGTAGATCAGATGAGAATATAGATTCATATATGACATTACACCATTGTTTTATATTATTATGAGAATCGTGAGATTGAAGATTTTAGGATTGGTATTTCACCAATCATAAGAAATTCCTAACAAGTGGTATTAGAGCAAATGTTCTGAATTTTATGATTCTCCATTAGAGATGTTTTCTCAAATTTTTGTATGAATCCTAATTTTAAATTGAGAATTTTATGCTTCCATTATTGTGTTATAAATATTGAGATTATTGAATTATGCTTCTGCTATTAGGTTATAAATATTGAGAATATTGATGTGCATTTTTCCACTGCATCTAATGTTCTGCACAATGTTTTTATTTGACACTCATAATAAAGATCTAATTCTGGTCAATATAATGTATATTTATATATGAATCTATTTGTTTTAATATTGAAGTTTGCTTATACCATTTTTTTGTTGGTGTCTTTTATATATATATATATATATTGCAATATATATAAATGTTTCAGACTTACACTGTATATAGTGTAATTTATACATGTGCCATGATTGTCAAGATATATAAAGCATAATTTATATATATATATATA
>NC_032010.1:8063067-8063489 GCF_001865875.1 Lupinus angustifolius | reverse complement strand
ATCCTCTTCCACATTCTCATCCTCATCCTATCCTCATCCTCATCCTATACTATCCTCATCCTCGTCCTCATCATCATTCTTATCCTCATCCTATCTTCATCCTCTTCCTATCCTCATCATCATCCTCATCCTAATAGACTTCCTCATCCTCATCCTATTCTCATCCTCATCCTATCCTCATCCTCGTCCTCATCCTATCCTGATCCTCATTCTCGTCCTCATCCTCATTCTCGTCCTCATCCTACCCTCATCCTCATCCTCCTCCTATGCTCATCCTCATCCTCATCGTAATCCTAACCTCATCCTCATCCTCATCCTCCTCCTCATCCTATCCTCATTCTCGTCCTCATCCTATCCTCATCCTCATTCTCATCCTCATCCTATCCTCTTCCTCATCCTCATCGTCATCCTCATCCTCATCC
>NC_032010.1:8062763-8062967 GCF_001865875.1 Lupinus angustifolius | reverse complement strand
CTCATCCTAATCCTCATGCTCATCCTCATCCTCTTCCTATCCTCATCCTCGTCCTCATCCTCATCCTCCTCCTATCCTCATCCTTGTCCTCATTCGCATCCTATACTTATCCTCATCCTCGTCCTCATCGTCATCCTCATCATCATCCTCGTTCTCATTCCTCATCCTCATCCTCATTCTCGTCCTCATCCTCCTCCTCCTCCT
>NC_032010.1:8062343-8062663 GCF_001865875.1 Lupinus angustifolius | reverse complement strand
CCTCATCCTCATCCTCATCCTCATCCTATCCTCATCCTCATCCTCATCCTCATCGAGTTTCTCATTCTCATCCACATCCACTTCCTCGTCCTCATCTTATCCTCATCCTCGTACTCATCCATATCCTATCCTCATCCGCATTCTCGTCCTTATCCTATCCTCATGCTCATCCTCATCCTCCTCCTCATCCTATCCTCATCCTATCCTCATCATCATCCTCATCCTCATCCTTCTAATCCACTTCCTCATCCTCATCCTATTCTCATCCTAGTCCTCATCCTGATCCTATCCTAATTCTCATTCTCGTCCTCATCCTATCT
>NC_032010.1:8061641-8062243 GCF_001865875.1 Lupinus angustifolius | reverse complement strand
TCATCCTCATCCTCATCCTCATCCTCATCCTCATCCTCATCCTCATCCTCATCCTCATCCTCATCCTCATCCTCATCCTCATCCTCATCGTCATCCTCCTTCTTATCCGCATCCTTATCCTCATCTATATCCTCATCCACATCATCATCCTCATGCTCATCCTCATCCTCATCCTCATCCTCAACATTCTAATCCTCATCCTCATCCTCATCCACAACCTTATCCTCATCCTCATCCTCATCCTCATCCTCATCCTCACCCTCGTCGTCATCCTCATCCTCATCCTCATCCTCATCCTCATCTTCATCCTCATCCTCATGCTCATCCTAATCTTCATCCTCATCCTTAGCCTTATCCTCATCCTCATCCTCCCTCTCATCCTCATCCTCATCCTCATCCTCATCCTCATCCTCATCCTCATCCTCATCCTCATCCTCACCCTAACCCTCATCATCATCCTCATCGTCATCCTGATCCTCATCCTCATGTTGATCCTCATACTCATGCTCATCCTCACGCTCATCCTCATCCTCATTCTCGTCCTCATCCTCATCCTCATCCTCATCCTCATCCTCATCCTCATCCTCATCCTCATCCTCATC
>NC_032010.1:8059174-8061541 GCF_001865875.1 Lupinus angustifolius | reverse complement strand
GATGAGGATGAGGATGAGGATGAGCATGAGGATGAGCTTGAGGATGAGGACGAGGGTTAGGGTTAGGATTAGGATAAGGCTTAGGGTTAGGGTTAGGAATAGGATTGGGATTGGGATTAGGATGAGGATGAGGATGACGATGAGCATGAGGAATAGGATTAGGGTTTGTGTTTGGATTAGGATTAGCATGAGGATGAGGAATAGCATGAGGATGAGCATGTCGAAATCGATTATATGCACAATCTTAATCGATTAACACAAAGAACAGTTTTAAACAGAAACAGTTTTAATCGATTAACAGAAACAGGATAATCGATTAACACAGCAATATTAATCGATTAAACAGAACCAGTAAGCAATTACAGAAACGATTAAATGCAGAACAGATAACCGATAACAGAACGAATACAGAGCTTACAAATTTGTATATCAGAATAGCTTGCAATACAACAAAAGAACAGAATGTATTAGTTGAATCAAATATACAAATTAATCGATTGAAAACAGTAAAGAGAGAGAGAGAAACAAATCCTGCAAATCGAATTTTTATCCTGGTTCGTTTGCTGTCCACTGCAAACTACATCCAGGCCTCCCGGCTGACTTGGGAGATTTCCTTCACTATAATCGAATCAATGTAATTTACAAACACATTATCCAATTACAACACTTAGCAAATGACAAGAAATCAAAGAAACTATTCAATGGTTTGACTCCCTTCCTACCGATAAAGAAAACGTTTCTTTCGGCGTAGCCCCAGCCAAGAATCTCTGTTCTTTCCTTTTCTTACACTCTAAGCAATTATGAAGAAACACTCAATCTCTAACGGTGATAAGACACCAAGAGATTCCCTTTACAACAATTACAAGAGTAAAATAAAGCTATTTCTAAGCTCAAATATAACAAGAAGGCTTTACTCTAATGCACATCTAACATAAACTCATGTGAAATGACAAGTATTAGTTATGAAAACAGAAGTTACAGAATCATAAAACTTCATGAAAAATGCATCAAAATATGCATGAACATGTGAGGGAAAACATGAGAGATTATAACATGAAATGCACTCAATCCTAAAGCAAGGAATCTCTCATTTCTAAACTCACTAATGCACTTAACAAATAGATGCAACAATTAACACGTAAAATGCTCTAACTCTCTAATGAATGCAACATGCAACTTATGAGATTAATTCTGAAAACGCAGTTTATAAAGAATCAGTCCAGAACCCCAGATAATCGATTAAATGCCATCTTAATCGATAAACGTGATTCGAACTGTTAACTGATTCTGTTTTTCAAGTTTTCATTTGCAACAACTTAACAAACAGTTAGGTTAATCGATTAACGTAATGCCTTAATCGATTAACAGCATTAAAAAAAACGTGTTCCAGTAGCAACCACTTTACACAGCAGTTGGGTTAATCGATTAAAGGTATGGTTAATCGATTAACACTAAATAAAATATGTATTTTCAAATAGAAAACATCAAATATGTTATGCACTTAGATAATACATGTTTGACACTTAGTTTTATGCCTAGAATGCATATATACATGTATTTATGTAATGCATGAACATATTATCAAATGAACATATCTCATGGATGAAATGATTTAAAGATAAATGCATATGAGACATGTTTTAGGTGCCCTAAGCCTTCGACTCAACTTAAACTAGAAACTAGTCTAAGCCTAGTACCAAATAAAAGACTCAAGCACGTTGGATTGTTGGTTATCTTCAAGCACTTTTAGGCACACGTTGTCCTCATCAAAACCATGACGTTCAAGGAGAGCTTTCCAAAGTGTTCCTCTTGACATGCACACTTTCAATCTCCCCCTTTTTGATGATCACTACATCAAGTTTATCAATTGAAATAACAATTGTTTGATGAATAAGCTTGAAGGTTGTGTTGGCATGGTTGATATGATGCGCAAATATATCGGAAGCTGTTATTATGATCAACCTGCACAATCAAGAAACAACAAAACAACCTTTCTCCCCCTTTTGACATTATCAAAAAGATAACCCAGGTCAAAAAAGCTAGGAAGAGATATTAGTTAATCATAAAACAAAGTTAATGAATTAATTTGGGTTTTAACAAATTAACCTGTTTTATTTTTCGGTAAATTGAACAAATGCGCTTGATTTGACAAAAAAATAGCTAATAGGAAATGAGAATGGCATACAAGATTTAATCAAATATTAAGCAATGTTAGCAACATCAAATCTCATATGATCAAGAACCATTCACTAAAGCAGATAAGCTATTCGACATAATTAACGCAAAAACAGAAACATTAGCATAGCATAAAGAGTCGAGGAAGTCAGGAAATAGTACAAACCATAAAGTCAATCAAAGACAAATAGA
>NC_032010.1:8058773-8059074 GCF_001865875.1 Lupinus angustifolius | reverse complement strand
TGTTTAACACTTAGTTTATGCCTAGAATGCACATATACATGTATTTATGTAATGCATGAACATATTATGAATGACATATCTCATGGATGGAATGATTTAAAACATATATGCATATGAGATATGTATTAGGTGCCCTAAGCCTTGACTCAACATAAACTAGAATCTAGTCTAAGCCTAGTACCAAATAAAAACTTAAGCATGCTGATTTGTTGATGATCTTCAAGCTCTTATAGGGACAAGTTGTCCTCATCAAAACCATGACATATAAGGAGAGCTTTCCAAAGTGTTCCTCTTGACATGC
>NC_032010.1:8058437-8058673 GCF_001865875.1 Lupinus angustifolius | reverse complement strand
AGGATGAGGATGAGGATGAGGATGGGTATGTGGATGAGGATGAGGATGAGGATGAGGAAGAGGAGGATTAGGATTAAGATTACGATCAGGATAAAGATTAGGATTAAGATAGGATTAGGATTAGGATTAGGATTAGAAATAGGATTAGGGTTAGGATTAGGAATAGGATTAGGAATAGGATTAGGATTAGGATTAGGAAGTGGATGAGAATGAGGAATATGATTAGGATTAGGAAT
>NC_032010.1:8036489-8058337 GCF_001865875.1 Lupinus angustifolius | reverse complement strand
CAAGGACCCTCCATAATAGTTTTCATGATTTCACTATGTAATATATGGCCCTGTCTCTCACAGGTGCTCACCACGTATTTTGATCATACACGTGTGCAATAGCAATTGGTGGATAAAGTAGAGCACGCGCATATGTAACCGCATGTGATGAAAACCTTAGAACAATGAATGAGATGATTGAATGGTACAAAAGGCAATGAGTTGAGAATTGAGATCAGATCTAAAACTGAAAATCAAAATCAAACTAAACCTTGTTTCTTCCTTCTCTCTTTGATTGATTTCACTTTCGGATCTCATCCGATCCAATTAATCAAAAAATGCCATCTGTTTACGGAGCGCGATTAACAACCTTCGAAGACTCAGAGAAGGAGAGTGAATATGGTTACGTTCGCAAGGTACTCTTCATCATCGCTTCCATTTCAATCTAAATCCAATCACGTAGTCTTTTAATTCTCTTTCGATCTCATGAATTCAAAAAATTGAACAGGTTTCAGGACCAGTGGTGGTGGCTGATGGCATGGCCGGGGCTGCTATGTATGAACTGGTTCGTGTCGGTCGTGATAACCTCATTGGTGAAATCATTCGTCTAGAAGGAGATTCTGCTACTATTCAAGGTTAAACTAATTTCTATATATAATATATTTGATTTTCCCTTTTCTTTCATATTAATCACAAGAAAACACTTTTGTTGTTTATGTTGAATTTTATTAGTGTATGAGGAAACCGCTGGTTTGATGGTTAATGATCCTGTATTGCGGACACACAAGGTTACAATCATTTTATATCCATTTTTTCATATTTTATTTTAAATTCCTCTTTCTTCCTAAATACTTGTTTGTTTTTATGACAGCCTTTGTCTGTGGAGTTAGGGCCTGGAATATTAGGAAATATTTTTGATGGGATTCAGGTACCTTTCCTCTACCATGTATAATTTACTTATATCTCATTCAGATCATTTGAATGGAAAAAAAGAAAATGTATGAACTGATAGTAAATGGGTGTTATATGATGTTACTGTATTATCCATCATTCATATTTAATCATTATTGACTCTTCGAAAAAAGTAATGCATGATAGATGATATATTGACTGTGTAGAACTGCATATATATTACACTCCATTTAAGTTCCCCTTGTTATTTTCTTCTTTCTAAAACATTTTTTGATTTAACCGAGCAGAGGCCTTTGAAAACTATTGCTAAAAGATCTGGTGATGTCTATATTCCCCGTGGTGTCTCAGTTCCAGCACTTGACAAAGATACACTATGGGAATTTCAGCCTAAAAAAATTGGTATGGGAGAAAATATAATTACTATATGTTTTTAGTACAAAAAGTGATTACTTTGTCCTGATATTATTCTATTTAATCCAGGTGAAGGAGATCTATTAACTGGAGGAGATCTATACGCTGTAATGTTCTATAGCAAATCAGGTTTACTTGTAATTTCGGTTCATCGGTTTTTTTTCCTCTAAACCTTTGTGTGGATTGTTGAACATTGCAGTCTGTTTTCGAGAACACTCTAATGCAACACCATATTGCACTTCCTCCTGATGCTATGGGAAAGATTACCTACATTGCACCACCTGGTCAATATTCCTTGAAGGTTTGCATTTTCATCTTTTACAACATCATTCTTAACTCTATTATTTATTTGTTTTTAGATCTTCAATTTTGATGTGTTCAGTAGGTTCTCTATATTTTATTCTGTATTTGATCTTTTAGTGGTCTTTATATAAATGTTCAGGATACTGTGTTGGAGCTTGAGTTTCAAGGTGTGAAAAAGAAGTTCACCATGCTTCAGGTTTCTAACTTTTTTAACAATTGAGGTCTTGGTTTTCCTTATTTTTATCATTCCTACATTAAAACCTCCTGACATGTACTTTACCCACATACAGACCTGGCCTGTGCGTACACCAAGGCCTGTTGCATCAAAACTCGCTGCTGATACTCCTCTCCTTACTGGTCAGGTAAACTAAAATGCTATTGATTGTCTAATCAGTGATCCAATTTCGTTAACTTTCATTTCATGCCTAATGACTTCTTTTTTGTGTAGCGTGTTCTTGATGCCCTTTTCCCCTCAGTTCTTGGTGGGACTTGTGCCATACCCGGAGCTTTTGGTTGTGGTAAAACAGTCATTAGTCAGGCTCTTTCTAAGGTGAACATAATGCACCAATCAAGGCATAATGATTTCGAAGTTATAAATTTTTTATGTAATTCTCAAGACCATTAATTCATCTTTTTATCTTTTTTGACAGTATTCCAACTCTGATACTGTTGTTTACGTTGGTTGCGGGGAACGTGGAAATGAAATGGCAGAGGTATGCTTTCTTTCTGGTTACTTATATGAAATATTTGTTTTTTTATTATTGAGCAGTTAGTCAATCCAACTTAATGAATGTTCAGGTTCTGATGGACTTTCCACAACTTACAATGACCTTGCCTGATGGCCGCGAAGAATCTGTCATGAAGCGTACAACACTAGTTGCTAACACTTCAAACATGCCAGTGGCTGCTCGTGAAGCTTCAATTTATACAGGTGACTTGACTTCTTGACTCTTAAGTTCTAGAGCATCTTTTTACTGTTGAGAGTTAAACTTTAGTAATTCCTTCGGTCCTTTCTATTGTCATTCTAATTATATTTGGCATGTGAAAGTCATTTTTTATTGCAATCAGTAGTATTTCTCAGAACCTGTACTTGTACTACATAAACTTTGTAGTTAATCTGGGCTTACAGTGTCAAAAGTAGGAATGGCCCATACTCTGCACATTGATATGCTACCCTCTATGTTTCTCATTCCTATATTTTGCACCTTAACTGAAACTATTATATTTGCATTTATATTGAACTAGTTTTGACAAGCATTGAATGGGATTTTGAATACTTACTTTGATCATGTATGTTTAACCTTAATTTTTCTGTGTTATGTAATCTCAGGAATCACTTTGGCTGAGTATTTCAGAGATATGGGTTATAATGTCAGCATGATGGCAGATTCAACATCTAGATGGGCAGAAGCATTGCGTGAAATCTCTGGACGACTGGTGGGCATTTTATTAATTATGCATTGGTTGTTGTTCACCAGTTTATCTCAAACGGTTCTCTTTGTCTGTGCTAAATATACATACATACTTTATGATGTTCGATTAGCTTTCTTGATTTGCGAAAGCAGACATTTTATGTATCATTAGGCATGAACACATGGAAAACTTACATTGATCAAAAAACTTGTTGGTATTGTTGACTTCCACAGGCTGAAATGCCTGCAGATAGTGGATATCCTGCTTACCTTGCTGCACGTTTAGCCTCTTTCTATGAACGTGCTGGGAAAGTAAAATGTCTTGGAGGTCCTGAGCGTACAGGTAGTGTCACAATCGTTGGTGCTGTTTCTCCACCTGGAGGAGATTTTTCAGATCCCGTGACTTCTGCAACCCTCAGTATTGTTCAGGTAAATCTATATTTTCAAATATGGTTGTCAAAATGGGGTAACAGCCAGCAAAGAAAGTCTGTATTAAGTTGCTTAGAGTCCTAGACTGATTTTTTGTGAGTCGATTTTTTGCTACTCTGCAGGTTTTCTGGGGATTGGACAAAAAGCTTGCTCAGAGGAAGCACTTTCCTTCTGTGAACTGGCTTATTTCTTATTCAAAATACTCAACGGTATGCTCTAAAATTCTTCATTTGTAGGCATTTAGTTTCTGCTATGATTCTATATATTTTTTTTTTATAGTTTTTTTAACTTTTTTTTATACCTGTAGGCGCTCGAATCCTTTTATGAGCAATTTGATCCAGATTTTATAAACATTAGGACAAAGGCTCGTGAAATTCTGCAAAGAGAAGATGATCTGAATGAGATTGTCCAGGTTTGTTCTTTTATTCGCTCTATCATCTCCGTTGTAGGTTGAAGGAATGTCCCCACATCCTCTCCTAACATGGGATTAATAATTGCCCAGCTTCCACTTCATGGGCTAGCAGAGTTATCATAAGTAACCTGAGAACAGACTGTTAAGTTGCATATCCTTTTAAATGTGGGTTGCAAGGTATAGTCAATGCAATCCATAGTCTGATAAATGGTGCTTACACTGCTAAATTATGCACTGGTTTGTAGTTTCGTCAAAATTTGACAGGAGGTCTATTTTTATGTTTTTTAACTACTAAAAACTAAACTGGATCATTTCTTGACATGTAAATTACTCCAGCTTGTTGGTAAGGATGCTTTAGCTGAAGGAGATAAGGTCACCTTAGAAACTGCAAAGCTTTTGAGAGAGGATTATCTTGCTCAAAACGCTTTTACACCGTAAGTGCCTTTAGTATTGGTTAACGTATTTCACATGTATTATATCATTGTTTTTTATCTGCTCCAGTCTTATGTTCGTACCTTATTTGTGGCTATGATAGATATGACAAATTCTGTCCCTTCTACAAGTCTGTTTGGATGATGCGCAACATTATCCATTTCTACAATTTGGCAAATCAGGTACGTTAGAATTAGAACTAAGAATGTAGCCATTTAACTGCAACAACTCAACGGTTCATCTCATATTTTCTGCTACCCTTCACTCACAATTTATAATGCAAGAAGATGTTCATTTCTTTTTTTCTACATCCTTGTTCATAGCTCAGCCAATTTTTGGCTTTGAAAAGGAGATTTAAGTCAGGATGTCTAAATTACATTGAAATTTAACATGGGGACTACTGGCTTTATGTCTTTAGGCGGTGGAGAAGGGAGCTGGTGCAGATGGTCACAAGATAACTTACAGCCTTATCAAGCATCGAATGGGAGATCTCTTCTACCGTTTAGTGTAAGCAGCTTTAGTGCTAACTACTGTTGTAGATGACTTATTTTTCGATGTAAACTAGTAAGGTCTTATTCAGTTGTCTGTTGTAATTGCAGATCTCAGAAATTTGAGGATCCCGCAGAAGGTGAATCTGCTTTGGTTGCCAAATTTAAGCAGTTGCATGATGATCTGACTAATGGTTTCCGCAACCTTGAGGATGAAAGCCGGTAATTGAAGATTGGAAGATGACTCCAAGTATAATGTTATTACAATTGTGAAAGGCAAACAAGGATCCGGTGGTGGCAACATGCTTAGTGTTTTTGTATTTGAATGTTATATATTCTCTTTCATTTAACACATTTGTGCTGGTTTGGCTTTTGATATGTGGCGGAGTCATATTTTTCAGTCATCCCCAGTTATTTATTGAGAAATAAGAGATGGACTTGCTCTTTCAATATGTATTTAGTCGAATAATTTTGTTTTAGAAAAGTGATGAGTCTGCACTGCAGGATTCTGGATTCATTTATGTACTCTGGGGGGGAAGACATGGATTGCCTCTTTTATTTCATGGATGGATATATTCGACCTTGTAACAATGAGTATTTGAAAGATCTCACATGTCAACTTTTAGGAAACAATAAAATATAGATATTTAAATACATTTATAGCCATGTGTTATAGAATCTAAATGCATGCCCATTGAATACAACATATTCATAGGTTCTGGGCACTAATTTAACTCTTTTATGACTAGGAATTATAACATATGCGAAAGATCCTTAAGTTCTAATAAAAGGATAAGGCGAGTTGCCTATTTTTCCAAATCTATAGTTGTTTTACTTTTGGGCTTCAAATTTTATTAAGCAAATATGATACACTGAATAAGATCTCACCCACCATTAGGATGGTTCAGCAACCTTGTAGAGAGGTTTAGGCCTAATTAACATAATTCACTCACTTAGAACCACGAATTCTTTCATGCTTATCAATTCAATGTTCTGTTGCATATTGGTTTTCCCCATTCACGTATTAATAGTCATATGAAAGCAGTGAAGCCACTTTTTGTCATGATAGTTGAAATATGAGAAAATGATTCGACCGAGCATGTAGATGCTACAAACTGAATACTAAGAAAATCATGTTCTCATGTACCTAATCAATTAAACATCATAAAATAATATAAAAATATTAATTTCTATTATTATAATTTTTTTAATTAAATATAATTTTTTAATTGGGTTGGAACACCAAGTAAGATAGAAATGAGGTCATATGATCCCCATCCCTAGAAACTCTAATCACACCAAGGCTCTGGTTGTAGGCCGGCCTGATAGAGGCTATGAAGGTGTTAGAGTTGATAGGAGATGAAACACGCCCTAAATCTATAAATCTGAAATGGTTGAGTGTAGATGAAAAATAGACAACCATAGAAGATGAGAGAAGGAGTTAGGTTACTAAACTAATTTTAATTAGCATTGGTTTACAACCAAATTAAATTACAATTTAAACTCAATCTTACCTATATATATTCTTTTTAAATTTAACAAACAATAATATTTTAACTTAAAAACCACATATTATCCCATGAAAGTCTCTCTTCATCTTTCATTTACCCACTCTCATTTTTTATCTCTCTAATTCTATTTGTTCTACCTCTCTCATCATCTTAAAAAAATTCTATTTGTTATATCTTTTCACTATCATACCCAAATTCTTAAAATGAATATGGTGAGTGATCCCATTTCAGTAATAGCTAAATAACTTGTTCTAACTTCCCTAATACAATACAATATTCTATTTTTGGAGAACTCAATGTTAAACCTTATATTGGAATGAAAATTGATTTTCTAGAATAAGTTGAAGAATTTTATATCACATTTGCTAAAGCAAAAGGGTTTGGGATTCTTACTTGTTCTAGGAAAGATAATTATTACATTTTTATGTGTTTGAGTAGGTGAACATAAGGTGAAGAATGAAAAAGAAATAATGATATCGAGATAGTTAAGAAACAGTATTCAACTATATGTATGAGATGTAAAGCATCACTCTCTCTCTGTGTGAAGGGATAAGAAGTGAGACATATGGGCTATAAAACATTTTGATAATAACCATAATCATGTGATGGTTAGTCCCAAGAGTGTGTCTTACTTGAAGTGCCATAGAAAAATGAATGTTGCAAAAAATGTTGAAAAGTTTAGTGAAGAATGTTTGCCCACGAGAAAGATTGTTTCAATTTTTAGTGGTAGTATTTAGCTTTTCCAATAAAGATCGGTGGAATCATATGAGAAAATTCCGAATAAAAATTCTGGACATTGGAGATGCACAAGCTATTTACAAATATTGTAGACAAAAACGAACCCAAGATTATGATTTTTCTATCAAATACAATTTGATGATGATGCTAGGAAGGTAAACTTTTTTTTGTGTGGATGCTAGATCAAGGTTAGTTTATCAACAACTTGGGGATGTTATAATATTTGATACCACTTATAAAACTAACAAATACAACATGCCATTTGCCCCATTTACTGGATTGAATCACCATCTCCAACCAATTTTATTTAGTTGTACATTATTGTAGGATGAGTTTGAGATATTTTTATATGGTTATTTGAAAGGTGGCTTAAAGCAATCAATCAAAAGAAGCCAATGTCTATAATAAATGATCAAGACATAACTATTAGAGGTATTGTGACCAAGGTATTTCCAGAAGCTCATCATCGTCTATGCTTGTGACACATAACGAATAAGTTTCCTACAAAATTTGCACACATATATAAAAAGAAATTAACTTTCAAGCATGATATGAGGAGGTATTTTCAAGACTCTCCAACAATTAAGGATTTTGAAGATGATTAACAATAAATAATGGATAAATATGAATGGTAAAATAATGATTGACTTATAAAGTTGTTTGAAATTAGGAAGTCATGAATCCTAATTTATAATAGAAGTACTTGTGAAAAATATTTCCAACATATCTAAATTGAAAATGAGTATGTATGAGTTTTTGATGATTTATGAAAGGTGTTGTTTTAGCATAGTGGGCAATGGATTTGTGGTTGTGGGTTCAATCCCACGTTTGGTGATTTTTTGGTCATGTTTTTATTTACAATGCATATAAAATAAAAATGAAAAATCACACCCACTACGATTCAAACCAAAGACATGATGCTGAGCAAGTATTGTAGCTACCACTAGGCTATCACACCTATTTGGCTATTTATTGAACCGTTACACTACATAACCTTTCGTTAATGTGTACAGAATCCTAAAGGTAATTCTCTCTCTCAAATGATATGAAATTCTCTATAAATAGAGACAATTGAAGGCATAATGGAGCATCCGAAGTTTTCATATCTAAGAAATCATCCTCCATTTCTCTAATGCATGAGAGAAGTGTAGGAAACATAAGTTTTAAACTGTTATTGTTATTGAAAGATAAACTTGTTGTGTTTGTGCAAAACATTATCAAAGTTTTCCAAAGTATCCTGAAGGGGATTCGCCGTTCATCCCATTTGCATCCAGTATACTTAGATTAGTGGGGGCGAATCGAACATAAAGGTTAGTATGGTAACACACATTTTGGAGGTTTTACATGTATATCCATCAACCATTTCTTTGTTCAAGTGTTGCACCATTTCCCCATAATTCAAGTTTTCTCACAGTATTTTCTTTGTGAGTATGAATACTACACAAAAAAAGTGAGAGCATTAACTCTTTTTTTTGACTCATTTGTTAATACAACCACAAAATTACAAGAATTCATGGTAAAATATAAGAAATGACTTGATAACCTATATGAGGTTGAGAGAAGAGAAGACTTTGAGTCTAGATACAAATCGTGCATTTTCAATATTGGTTCAAAGATTGAGGAGAATACTACATCAATCTATACTAGAAATGTTTTTGAAAAGTTTCGTAATGAACTTACAGTGTTAGCCCATTTACAAAGGAGAGAATTGAGAAATATGGTTCACAAGGTAATTATCGAGTAACTAATTATTTTAATGCTTGAGATTCATTTATTGTTGATGTAAACTTAGATTTGAAGGATGCTACATATGGATGTCAACTTTATGAATTAATGTGAATACTATGCAGACACATTTTGGTAATTTTTGAAGCAAAAAATATTATTCAAATCCTTATAAATATATTTTACAATGTTGGACAAAAGAAGCCAATAGATATATTAGTGTTGGTGGCATTGATATTAAGAATTGTGAATCCAATTTTGTATTGATCTGGCTAAAATATCGGAAGATGCATACAAGTTTATTATCATAAAAATTGATCGCGTTTGTGACATCACTGCTGCAATGGAAAAAGAAGCGTATTATGTTAATGAAACTTTTTCAGAGTCTAGCCAACCTAATTTAATGTGTAGCACATTGCATGAGTTTTCAAGTTTCAGTATCAAGGACCCAAATATTTCACAAACAAAGGGTAGAAAGAAGAATTTTTAAAAATGACTCCAGAAGGAAGGTTTAAAAGTAGTCTTGAATTGTCGATAAATAAGAAGAGAAGATGTGAATTTTGTGGAGAACATGGTCACTATCAATCAACATGCAAACACAAAAAAATTTAATGTCAGATTTGTTTGCTTCTGCTATATTATATCTATTTTTTATATAGATTCATTGTCTTATCAAAAGACATTTATTATTATTATCGGTGATAGTATCAGGTAGAGCTGTCAAAATGGGCCGGGTCAACCGGGCCAGCCCGTTAAAGCCCGAAAATATATCGGGCTCGGGTATTAAATGAAGAGTAGATTGTTCAAATTGAGCTTTTTTAACTCGATCTTATCGGGTCATATTAAAATCGGGCTCGGGCCGGGTTTACCCGGCCGGGTTCGGGTTGCCATATAAAACATTTCCATGCCTGATCACCTCCCTTAGGCGAGGATCCCTCGCTTGGGCGAGGCTCCCTCGCTTGGGCGAGGGAGAAATAGTGAACATCAAGTTTTTTGTCTTGAAATAACGTCTGGGCGAGAGTCCCTCGCTTGGGCGAGGGATATCAGTGTTTTCTGGTGATTTTCCTCTGAATTATGGCTTGAGTGACCATTCCCTCGCTTGGGCGAGGCTTGTTTCACATTTCACAATAATAACAACAACAACACCAACGTTTCACATTTCACACTTTAATCTTTCACTCTCCGGTCTCTATTCGTCAGCTTCAGTGCTTCACCCAGGTTACATCATAGACTCACAACTTGCTTCATTTTCATGCTCAATCCACTCTTTTAACTTTCAACTTTTCATGTTCAATCTACTCTTTTAACTTTCAACTTTTCATGCTCCTATTTTATATAAGAAGCTTGTGTTCAACCTAGAAATAATACTAATTTCATATGAAAATTATTGATTGGTACCTAAAATGGTTTCTTCTTTTGATTTCATTATTGGATGTTTGATATATACACGTTATTCATGATTTGGGGTTTGTGTATTTTTACAGCTATTAGACACTATTCCATTTTGTAGTATTATGCAATGTTTCATTCCCATATTTACAGCTTTCATATCCATTTTTACATTCCCATTTATATTGATGAATGTTTCTTATATACTTTAAACTAATAATTCAATTTTATATCATAATTAATTTTTATTGTAGAATATGATAATGGAGAGGATAATGATGAGCGAGATGCCATTGATATTGAAGACGTAAAACTTTCTCATGGAGGTTTAGAATCAATTGTTCAATGAGAAGAATGTTGATTTTGTTTTATGTATGTATTTTCTATTTTCTAATACTTTGTGGTTACTATGAATTTAATATTTTGACTAAAGTGTAATGATTTAATATTTGACAATTATATTATTATGATTTATGATTAGGCAATTCAAGACCTTTAAAGTATTTTAGTAGAAGATGCAACAAAAAAGTTACAATTGTTTACTTTATTACAAATTTTTTGTATAAATACTAAATAGGTTGTAAAATTTAAGTTATTTAAATTTTTTTTAATATAAATAATCCGGGCCGGCCCACCACAACCCGCAACCCACTTTTTAGCCCGACCCATCTTAGTCCGAATTAAAAGCGGGCTAGCCCGAACCCGTCCGGGTAGCCCATTTTGACAGCTCTAGTATCAGGTGTAGAACGAAGTTGGAGCTCCTAAGAGGATTAAGCTAAAACTAGTTTTTGCATATGAAAACTTTAGAGTCGCTAACAAGGAGAGCAACTGGTCTATTAGATTAATAGATGCTCAATGGATTAAGTGGTATGTTAGATTGAAATTTATAGGAAAACTCCATATGAGAGGAACAAGTACAACCTGTATTTTAGTTTAATGATTGTTGAAATTATAATACATTTTTCTTAATTTCTCACTTTCATATGTTTTTAGCTGATTAATGGAGTATTCAGTTACTGTGATACTGATATATACACACATTTAGGTACAGTAGTGCATCATGGGCACTTGTTTTCATTTTCTACAATTATGAAGGTTCTACAATAGAATTTTATGCAGGAAGAGTCATCGGAATGAGGAAATCTATAAGGAGCTTGTTGAGAAAGCTAAGGAGGAGGTGTATGACCTGAGCAAACTCCACAGTGTAGGATTGGGTTGAAGAAGTGTTTCAAGTTATAAATAAAGAGATTCAGAACTCCAATTGCAGCAATATTAATTTGGATCTTTGTAACTACATGTATTGGTTTGTTCTTTAAATAGGCTAAGTTGAAAAGATATGAACTTTTGTAATGTTCATTGTTTTGATGCTTTGCTTGTCTAAGTTCTTATTGTATTATGTGAGAATCTAATCTTTGTTATAATACAACCATTTCCAATCTTGTTTTATTTAGGTTTTCAACAAAAAAAAATTAACTTTTTTAATCTATTACAAACATTCACTTGTTTTGCCATAACAGACTTGTGTATTATTAACTCATTGAAACCTATCATGAATATTTCTAATGATTAATAAGATCTATATGATATTTTCTTATGAGAGTGATATTCTGATGCTAAAATTATAGGACTAACACATGCTAGCTTCTGAGTAGAATGTTAGATGGATGTAACAATTAACATGACTCTTATGCAGATGGATGTAACAATTTTTCTTGAAATATCCTAGAACTCATTTAAAATATCCTAGAACACATGCTAAAATTCTTGAAATATCCTAGGAATACTTGTAACCGAACTGAACTACATATTAAAGAAATAGATACTAGGGAATTATATTTCATTATTGTTTAAATTCTTGAACCAATTTTGTGGCTTAAATTATTAATTTTGTGTGAATTGTAGTGTTATATATGTTATTAAATTGTTATTATGTTAGTATTATTTATGTTATTACTTACTAAATTGTTTCTCGATATCTCGATGATTTGGAACATATCTTCTAACTTTTGTGGTATTGAGTTTGAAACTAACATATACCATATATTGTTATACATGTATTGTTATATGTGTCACTAATCGTGAATTGTAAGGTTACACATATATATATATACACGTAACTATTATATATTTTACTAATTGATGTATATGTTACTAATTATGAATTGTATTGTTATATATATGTTACTAATAGATATATATGTTACTAATTGAGAATTGCATTATTATATATGTGATAATTTGTTTTTTCTCAATAAATTATATAATTGTTATATATGTTACTAACAAACAATTATAAATTTCAATTTTTTTCCTCATCTACGTATGATTTATATTTTTTGATAATAATAATAGTAGTGTTTTTCCTTTTATGGACTAATATTATCTCTTGTAATACATTTTGAACTTTCAATTGATGCAAGATTTTTATGAAAAAATAATAGGAAAAACCGTGGAACCAAACCATTCAATAACAGTTGCTTGAGCTGAACCGAACCATGTATTTGTGTTCAGTTCGATCAGTGAAATACACTCAAAACTAAACATGATCGAACTTTTACATCCTATGTAAGAGAATAATAGAAAAGATAAGAGAGATAAGATATAACTAAAGAGATAAAAATGAGAGCTGGTAAATGAAATATATGAGCAGAGATAAAGGTGAATATTAGGTGATTTTTAAGTTAAAATAGTATGGTTCGTTAGAATTAAAAAGAATGAATATATGAGATTTAGTATAATTTGTGTAATTTAATTTAGGTGTAAATTGATCCTTTATCAATTACTAAATTAGAGAGAATATTAAGGGAAAACACTCATTAAAATATTTTAATGAATATTCATTGACTGAAGTAAATAATAATTGATTTTACATAGAAAGTAATAATTAATTCTAATAAATATTATTTTCTTGCCTTTTTATTTACCATATGAGAAAAATGTGCATATTAAAAAATATAATCATTATTTTGATTATATATTGGAACAAAAAATGGACAAATAAATAGGAATGTAAGTATTATATTAATAGTTAAGTATAGAGTTAATTACACTGTACTCCCTGAATTTTAGTGAAATTACACATACCACCCCTCACTTTTCTACACCTACACAAACCTCCCATATTTTTTATACTTTCATTACACTGACCATCCCGCATGATAAATAAGTGTAATATTTTAAACAAAAAATGTAATAAATGCAATTAAGTTAAACAAAACATGGTATATTGTGAGGAAAAATCCAAATAATATACAAATTAATGTATCTTTATTATTTTTTGTTATAAAATGCATCAAAAATTCTAAAGAGATATTGTTTAAATTGCTCTTATATTATATCGTAACGAACCAAAAATAATAAAGAGGTATCGACTCATATTATTTGGATTTGTCTCCACAATATACCATGTTTTGTTTAACTTAATTGCATTTATCACATTTTTTGTTTAAAAAAATTACACTTATTTTTCATGCAGGGGTGATTAGTATAATGAAAGTATAAAAATTAGGGGAATTTGTGTAAGTGTAGAAAAGTGAAGAGTTGTTTGTGTAATTTCGCTAAAACTTATGGAGTGCAGTGTAATTTACTCTTAAGTATATTCCCTCATTTACCATGTATTTTACAAGTACCGTATTACATACTCCTATCAGTATTGAAGAGTATTTCGTGTGATGTGACTTTGGATTAAGGAGGTAGAAGAAGGTGAAGTGTAGTTTTAAACGTAAAATAGGTTACTAATCATCATCTTAGTCTTTCCCATTGTTACTCTTCTTTTTTATCCGTGTGAAAGATCTGAGTGTATAATCGTAGGATATATGAGACAAATATATGCATTTCATTTAGGGTTATTTTCTATGGTTATAATTTTACCATACAAAGCCTTTTTACTCGGTCGAAAATTGATTTTATGGTATAAATGTTTATGACTCCTATGCTTTGTGACAATGATTCCTCTAACATTATGACCTTTAGCACAAGGATGTTGGGTAATGCATAAATGGATAAATCATCGAATCATGAATCACTGAGTTACCTAGTCAACCGATATACTTTTTTTCATTAAAAATATATGATGCTAAGTAACATTATTTATTAACTTTATACTCCAAATATAAAACATTTTGATCACACAACTAACTAATTAAATAACTAACAATGAAGATTTTACTACAATAAAGTATCATAAATAAGTTAAAAATAACATCAAATAACGTACACTTTACACTTAAATCACAACAAAAAATACAATAATTTTAAAACTTAATTACAAAACTGAAGTTTTGTTGTTTAATTGAAAGAACGAGTAAGAACTAATTTATGAGTGAGAATGTGGGAGGAAAATATAGATACCTTTTTCTCATTCACTTTTATAAAACCACTTTTAAGAAAAAATAGAAAGAACTAGAATTTGTTCTCTCAAAAGAACATAATTTTGATTATTTTAAGAAACATTGATTGTCTCATTAATCCAACCAAAATTTAGTCGAGTTATCAATTTTATGCTTAAAACCACTTTGGGGCATGATTAAGGATGAACGACTCAGACTATTGAATCATTATGCTGATAAGTTCCAAAAAATACCTAATTTTCATATACTTTTAGGACACTTATCCTATGTAAACAATTGAAAACCAACTTAATTCAACATTTTTTAGATAAATTTTATATGTTTGAATAAAATAGTTTTTGATCACCTCTTGTCCAAGTTTCCTTTAAATTTTGTAGGAAAATGTACCAAAAAGAATTAATTCAAAGATAGCCACGAATACAAGCCAAAACACAAGCCAAAAACACAAAATAAATTTCTCAAAATAAACAAGCTAAGCATGACATGCTATGTGCTTAACTTGTAACAAAAAAGATTGCTTCGGCTTGAAGAAAGGCACCTTACCTTACCATGAAGAAATCCAAGCTAGGTGTGCCAAGCAAAATGAACAACTTAAAAGCATACCTTGCGTTGAAGAAATCATGCTAAAAGTGCCAAGTAACCAACTAAAGTTAATTCAAGAACCATGAGAAAAAGGTTGCTTCAGCTTGTAGAAAGGTAGGTCCCTTTACCATGAAGAAACATGGCCAACAGCTAGGCATGGCAATAGAGGAACTTAGCTCCCAACCAGCCATACAAAACCTTCACATGAAGAATGCTAGACCAAGTCAAAAAATAACTTGCCATTTCTTTACTTGAAGACCAAGTACTTGACCTCATGCTTGACACAGACTATGATAAGCAAGTAGGAGGTGTCACCATGCATGTAATCTATCCCACAATAGGTTGGCCAACCTAGCCATCTAAGGGGTTAGAAGATGTGGTGTTGGTATAATTAACTTAATAGAAAGAGACCAACTTTTATGATACGGTTAATTCAACCCAAAAGGGAGTAAATAAATAAAATCACCAATCAATAATTGATCACTCTAAAATTTGCAAAACCTTAAGTGGTATTAATCTCCTTTCAACAAATTGGCGCTGTTGTCAGGGAATTGCTAGAAAATAGAAATTCATACCTATATTTTTATCAATAGTAATTGTAAATACAATTTTATTTCACTTTTGTATAAATTATTTTTCTGTTTTGTACATCTTTATTTTTTTTTCTACTTTGTACATCTTAAAAAATTAATAATCCAAAAAGAAAGCGAAAATTGAACTAGTGGAGTGAAAACCCATTAGTTAAGAAAATTTTATTGTTGTTATAAAATTTTTAGGTGATGTGAAGGTACCCCTCATCAACTTTTTCAAAGGAACAACATAAAGAGGATTAAAATCAACAAGGATTAGTGTGTGAACTTTTCAAAGAAAAATAAGAAACCGAATCTTCAAAAATCCTAAGAGGGAAGCTACTTTAATCCTTAAAGGTTAAGTATTCACCATGCATTTTTTATGTACATATTTTATTTTGTGATACTTGAACCTACATCTCCATAAACATGTCATAGTTGATGATTTTTAATGTTGTGAAATAAATTTTTAAAACTAAGAGCATGCTTGTTAAATATGTGCTAAAAAAAATTAATTTTATTCACACTTGAGAACTCCTAAATTTTTGTTATTTAGTTTACAAAGTAGCTATTTGGTTTACTATTTAACCAAACGAATTCATGAAATTCTGAATGAATTGATATGTTGATGTTTGGTTTGATATAATGTGTGGAATATCCATAAATTCTGTTTGAATTTCCATTTATCAATTGAACTTGAAAAATGTTTAAACTTTTTTATAATCATCATTTTTATGAAAAAATGCATGCTATTTGATTGAAATTTATGTCAATCAAAATTTTATTCATGAATATAATGTCTTAGAGAATTATAAATTTATGTAAGTTGTGAGACTAATCTCAAGGACAAAGAAATTGCAAGTTCTAATGATTTATAGGAAAACAAGTCAAAAAACATACAGACAAAAAATGAAGAGTTGACTATAAAGACACTACTATCTTGGAGAGGATAATAAAATCAAAGGAAAATGCAATTCCGAGTTCTCCTAAAAATGTTGGGTTCGTTTTTAATTTTATTTTTCATTCTTTAAAAATGTTACACAAACTTCCTTAAAATAATTTTTAAAATGATTTGAGGACAAGTCAAACACTTAAGTTGGGGGAGTGTGTATAACATTTTGAAAGAAATTTATTTTAATTTTTAAAATTTTTTAGTGTGTTTACTTGCTTAATTTTTTTTAATGTGTGTTTAAATTTTGAGTTGTGTTTTTACTTGCTTATAAGTTTATTTTAATTGTTTACATATTTTCTTTTTTATTTAAAAAGTAAAATTTTTAAAACTAAACTTAGTAAATAACCGAAATTTTGATTAAACAATTTTTTAAACAAGATCACTAACTTTGTGAATCAACAAGCTTTGATGAACAATATGAGATGAAAATCTGAAATTTTTTTATAAATAATTCATAATGTCATAACTTTGATAAAATGTAAACTTTTTGGAAAATTATTTATCATGAACTTGTGAATTGTTTGAAAATCAAAGATTTGTACATAAACCAACCATCTGAGAGCGTGTAAGTCAAACACATAATTATGTGAGCTTATTGTGAGAAACTTGTTGGCTTTGCATAATTGATTTTTTGGAGTCTTTCTTTACTTGATTGCACAAAATTAATAGGAAATTATCAAGGCAAGTTCTTTTAATTAGAATGGGCAACTTGACAAAAAATGACCAACCAAAAATAGGAACATCCTTTGTTAACCCCTTTGATCCTTAAAAAGGAATATTATTTTTTCAAACACACCCTTTGAGCCTAATAATGTGAAAAAAATAATGAAATCTCATTTTCTTAAGTAAAAAGAGAGCATTTTTCAAAAAGAAGGTTGATTGAAAAAATTAAGATGAGGGGAGTGGTTGACCGTGTAACAAAATGTTCAAAAGGAAAAAAGTTCTCATTCTCTTTAAAAATAAAAAAGTGAAAAACTCAAAAAGGAGTAAAAAGAGATTGAGAAAAATCAAGAAAAGTTACACAAGAAGGTCAAGAAAAAAAAATGAGGAAATGACGAGAAAGAAGAAAGGTGAAAAAGGTTAAAAGAGACATGAATTTAAAAGAAAAATTATTTCGCCTCTTTTAACTTTGAAAGTATCTTTATACATCTTGAAAACCCATTTTCTTCGATAGCCAAGCCTTATTATAATGTATGGAATAACTTAATGACCCTTGATAACTTGTGCAATTAAGTGTTGAGATGAAAAACAAAATTAAATTTTTGCAAACCAATAAAATTATTTTTGAGTGAAACACTTATCCATTTGGTTCCATTCTTGAATTGTGTGTGAAAATGCATCGCTTTGATTGATAAATTTTTTATAACTGAAGTGCTAAATGAATTTTTGAAAAGATGTGTTCATTTTTATTTTGAAGCATTATGAGTCAAAGTCACATGATCATAAACACATCTTATGGAGCTTTAAAGAATCATGCATAGTTTTGATATTGTACAAGATGAATTTTTCTAAAGCCAAGTTAGTTGATATTTTACCTTTGTTTGGGGACAAACAAAGTATTAAGTTGGGGGGAATTGATAAGTTCCAAAAATACCTAGTTTTCATATATATTTTAGGGCACTTATCCTATGCAAACAATTGAAAACCAACTTAATTCAACACTTTTTTGATAAATTTTGTATGTTTGGATAAAATAATTTTTGATCACCTCTTGTCCAAGTTTCCTTTGAATTTTTTAGGAAAATGTACCAAAAAGAATTAATTCAAAGATAGCCATGAATACAAGCCAAAAGCACAAAAATAATTGCTCAAAACAAACAAGCTAAGCATGATGCTATGTGCTTAGCTTGTAACTAAAAAGATTGCTTCGACTTGAAGAAATGTACCTTACCTTACCATGAAGAAATCGAAGCTACGTGTGCCAAGCAAAATGAATAACTTAAAAGCATACCTTGCCTTGAAGAAATCATGCTAAAAGTGTCAAGCAACCAACCAAAATTAATTCAAGATCCATGAGAAAAAATTGCTTCTACTTGAAGAAAGGTAGGTTCCTTCACCATGAAGAAACATGGCCAACAACTAGGTGTGGCAATAGAGGAGCTTAGCTCCGCTCCAGTCATACAAAACCTTCACATGAAGAAAGCTAGGCCAAGTTATCAAGCAACTTGCCATATCTTTACTTCAAGACCAAGCACATGACCTCATGCATGACATAGGCCATGACAAACAAGTAGGAGATGTCACCATGCATGTAACCTAATCCACGATAGGCTAACCAACTTAGCTTCCCAATGGGTCAAAACATGTGGTGTTGGGCGGTCCAAAAGGGAGGCTGGGCGACCAATAGTGGCCTAAAAATATGCCTCACTTCTCAACCCTTTAACATATTGTAAATAATTTGTAACTTCTTCTTTCTCTCCAATTTCGGTTCTCTTTTCTTTTAGGTTGTTCTTAGGCTTTTATTTCATAGAAATTCAAAGGCAATGAAGTTGGAAAATGAGGTGCAAAAACATGATGTTGTAACCTCATTTGGAACCAAAAACATCTAATCTTTGGATGGATGACTTATGCTTCAAAAGTTGGACTATGGTGTAATTTTCTTTTACTCTTTATCTTCTTCATTTATACAAGTTATAACTTTGGTTATTTTGATTATTTAAGAAGTTCTAACCTAAAACTTGATTTAAAGATCCAAAAAATGCTTCTTCTTAAAGTGTTGACAAGTAAACTAAAAATTATAACCTACAGCTTAGTTCACTCTCCATATCAAAGCATCTATTTTAAGTAACTTGTATTCAAGGCTAAACAATGTTAATAGAGCCTGAAGATGATGTGACAACCCGCTTCGATGGGTGGCAATTAATTATTGTTTAGTGTATTATACAAGGTTTGAAAATCATCTTTTCCAGGTCAGGACACTAGGTGAAAAGTTAAGACATGGTGTATGGTCTAACCAATGTATAACACATAACTTGCATAAATTTTCATGTTGATATTGTTCAAGAAATTATTCCGTCATTCTAAACATATTCACCTATTGAATTTGTAAATATTTAGATACTTTACTTTTTCATGTTTCTTACTTCATAACAAACATCAAAACAACTTTATTTACTACTTTCCACTTTTGATAAAAGATAAAAAATATGATTACATTTTTGTTAGACAATTCCATGTGGTTCGACATAACCCTATGCTATACTATAAATGAATCTTGAAAGAGATTCAAGTGTAAAAATAGTAAAGTGTTAAACTTATAAATTTTATTTCTTGGAAAAGAATTCCTAAAAACATAAGTTCAAACCAATTCATGGGTTGTAACTTTGTGAATAAGAACAACATACAAAAGGTGCAATTCAATCAATAAATTGTTACTTTTTAATAAGGAGTGATGAATAATTAATCTAACCGCTAACTTTTACATTTCCGTCATTTAATTTCTCCTACTAACTCTTTCTTTTATTTATTTACATTCAGTCATTTAAATTCCACAACTGACTACTAACTCTTTTATTTTCGTTATTTACTTTCTATCATTTACTTTTATATAACTAATATTCTAACAATTTATTTATTCATTTATTCTTTTTATTCTTTATACCAACTTTCCGCAATAAATGATATGATTAAATTAATAAAAAAAGACCAACCTTTATGGTACGATTAATTCAACCCGAAAAAAAGTAAATAAATGACATCATCAATCAATAGCTCATCACTCTAAAACTTGCAAAACCTTAAGCGGTATAAATCTTCTTTCAACAAGCACCTCTTAATAATAATAGTATCGTATATGCATTAGGTAAATCATTATTGTTCCTTTAAGGTTAAATTAATCTATAATATCATTTCAAGTAGATATATAAAATATTTTTTTTATAATTGAGTATGAAATTGAATAAAATTTATAATGGAGTCCCTCTTAGTAACATTCATCTAATATATGTTATATATATATATATATATATATGGGCTTGCTAACATGAGTAACCTTCTTTTTTAGTTAGATACATGTTAGCATTGCATCTCATAAAAGCTGGACAAAAATACCCTTAATATTATGTTAAAATAAATAGTGGTGACAATGATATTTTGATAACTTGTTATTCTAAAAATTAAAAAATAAGAATTTATTATTTTCTTTCCCCTCTCACTCTCCATCTTAAGCCATCAAACTATTTTATTATACTCAAAAGTGCAGTAATACCACCTAAGAACGTAATCCTTAACTTTTTCAATCCCAATTTTCCAGTTTCTACAATCAATTCACAAGCATTAAACAAACTATTCTTTTATCTTCATTCATCTATTACAAGACCTCGTCACTGCTTTCTCAAATGGAAGGTGCATACCCTTGTTGCTTTTTAGTAAATTCAATTTGTCTTCTTGGAGTAATTGTTTTTTCTCTCTCACTGCTTGGTGCTTTACTGTTTGTGCTATGAATTGTTTTTCAAAATCTCATCCTTCCATGTTGGAATGTTACAAATTCATATAGACTTTCCCGTGTTGCTCAAATTACATAGTTAATCACCTTTGTATTTTTGTTAATCAAATTCACATGGTAGCTTTCTCGTGTTAATCAAATTACTCAATTAATTATACACTAGTTATGTGCTTTGCAGTTATCTATTCTTACACCCTATATTTTGTTACTTATAGATTACATAATGACATTTCAAGAAAGTGATAGAGTGATAGTTGGTCACTAGAACTTGTTAGAGATTTTGATGTTGTGCAATGACTCATATCTCTAGATAACAGCAATACAAGTTATGGGCTTGGGCTGATGTAAAGGGGTTGGGGTAGAGGGCTATATATATTGATGTTATGTAAACCTATTGTAACAAGGAGAAGAATAGTAAAACACTAATCCTTATTCTCTAATAATATATAGTGGTAGCCGCTCAACGCTCCCGAGGACGTAGGCACAATTGGCCGAACCTCGTTACCAAATCTCTTGTGTTATTCTCTTGTCTCTATACTCTTTACTATTTGATTGTTCGCTTGTTCCCAACAATTGGTATCAGATGGCTCTTAACCCAGGTGCCAAATTCGAGGTGGGGAAGTTCGATGGAACTGGTAATTTCGGATTGTGGCAAAGGAGGGTTAAGGATGTGTTGGCTCAACAAGGTCTATCAAAAGCGTTGCGTGAGAATAAACCAGAGGGTATGGATCAACTGGATTGGGAAGAGTTGAAGGAGAAGCCTGCGGAAACCATAAGGCTTTGTCTATCAGATGAGATGATGTATCATGTT
>NC_032010.1:8003758-8036389 GCF_001865875.1 Lupinus angustifolius | reverse complement strand
TGCGTGGTATGACAGAACTATGCAAAAGAGGATTGTTGAGGGGAGTCAGCAAATGCAAGCTAGATTTGTGCAAGTATTGTGTGCTTGGAAAACAAACACGAGTTAGTTTCAAGGCTGGCCAACACAGGACTCGAGGCATTCTAGATTATGTCCACACTGATGTATGGGGACCCACTCACGAACCATCCCTAGGAGGTTCTAGGTATTTTGTTACTTTCGTTGATGACTTTCGTCGAGGCATTCTAGATTATGTCCACACTGATGTATGGGGACCCACTCACGAACCATCCCTAGGAGGTTCTAGGTATTTTGTTACTTTCGTTGATGACTTTCGTCGAGGCATTCTAGATTATGTCCACACTGATGTATGGAGCGCCGCCAACCCAATGGCGGAAAATGGAGATTGATGATATTCGCCAAGGAGGAGATTGTTGTGTAATGACTCATATCTCTAGATAACAGCAATACAAGTTATGGGCTTGGGCTGATGTAAAGGGGTTGGGGTAGAGGGCTATATATATTGATGTTATGTAAACCTATTGTAACAAGGAGAAGAATAGTAAAACACTAATCCTTATTCTCTAATAATATATAGTGGTAGCCGCTCAACGCTCCCGGAGACGTAGGCACAATTTGCCGAACCTCATTACCAAATCTCTTATGTTATTCTCTTGTCTCTATACTCTTTACTATTTGATTGTTTTCTTGTTCCCAACATTTGATATAACTTCTGATGACCAAGATATTCAAGAGCTACTAGGTGAACATTGGGGTCATGCTGAAAACACCAACGACTCAATTCCTTACAAAGGACAAATATTTAACTTTGATGAAAATGCATACAATTTTTACTATTTATTTGCAAAGAGATGTGATTTTTCAATTAGAAGAGGTGACACTTATAAATGTAGTGAAAATAACATTGAGTATATTTATAGAAGAGAATTAATTTTTCATTGAGCTAGCATTGTCAACCAATAAAAAGTTATTGAACTACAAAAACAAAGGAAATGAAACAGTTCAAGATCTAATTGTAGTGAAAAATTGTTTATTACTAAAAGACCAATTAACTTCGAAGCACGTTGGATGGTTACATATTTTAGTGATTCTCATAACCATGCATTATTATATGATAAAGAAGTTCGGTTTCTTCTTGCTTATCATTACATACCTAGCAATGATGGAAGTTATATATTGTTGTTGTCTAAAGCTGGTTGGTCAGTAAATATTATAATGAGAGTGCTTGAATCGGAGAAAGTAATAGAAGCAAACCAATTGTATTTTTGGAGAAAGATATAAGAAATTTTCTGCAATCTCAAAGTAGTGCTAGTAATGAAAATGACGCTTCAGACGTTTTCAAATTATGCAAAAATTTTAAAAGATATAGATGATGCCTTTCAATATGATTTCATCATGGATGAAAGTAATGAATAAGAGCATATTATTTGGGCATTCAATGATTCAATTCGAACATATGAAGCTTTTAGAGATGTGGTTGTCTTTGATACTACATGTCGAATAAGCCGTTATGATATGCCTCTTGGACTATGGGCCAGGGTTGATAATTATGGCAATTCAATTTTCTTTGGATGTGTTTTATTAAGAGATGAGAAAATACATTTCTTCATATGGGCTTTAAAGGTAAATTCTTATCATATAAAGTAATTTTTCTCACTTAAGTTTTAACTTTGTTGATTAAATCAATTTTTTTTAATATTTTGCTTTATTTTTCGGAGTTTTTTGCACTTTGTTAAAGGAAAATATCCAGAAACAATTCTCTCGGATCAAGATCATGCACTTAAAGAAGCTATTTCAATAGAATTGTCAAACACATAACACACATTTTGCATATGATATATTATATCAAAGTTCCCAATTTGGTTTTCATTCTCTTTGGGCCCAAAATGTCACGACTTCAAATCCGAGTTTTATAATCTAGACAATATAGAATATACAAGTGATTTTGAACAAGAATGGAAAATAATGGTTCACAACATTGATCTAAGTAAAGATCATCATATTGTCTCACTTTATTCTCATCATCAATTTTGGGCTTTGGCCTATGTGAAGGACTATTTTTTCGATAGGATGATGACAAGTGGACGGTCATAATCTATAAATTCATATATTATAAAATTCCCCAATGTCAGAATGAGCCTGGTGGACTTTGTAAACCAAGTATGAGTTTACTTTGTTTCCTTGTTTCAAGTATATTATTTTTAGTCAACTAACTTTTCATAATTAATATATTTTTGTATAGGTTGGAGTTGTTGTCAACATTAGAAATTAAGCTAGATAAAAGGTAAGAATGCATCAAAAGTATCATAATCCTCAAATTAGAACAAGTTTTCTCATCGAGGAACATGTTGCAAATATACTCATACATTATGTATTTGAGTTACTCCAACATGAAATTGAGTTATCTTCAAAATACTCAACAACTAAAATTGACAATGACTTACATAGTGTGGCATCATACCAAGCTTGGTGGAGGTTGGTTGGTAAGTTTGATAAAAGAGAAAGATCAAGAATCGATCCATTGTTCTTGTAAAGAATTTGAATTTTGTAGGATATTGTGTAGACATGCTCTTCGAGTGTTTATGAAGAATGACTATTTTTGTCTCCCGAAAAAATATATTCTTTCTCAATGGAGACAAGAGAGTTCATTAATTCCAAAATATAGCCACATAACCAATAACCAATTTCAATAATAACTCCTATATTCAGTTTCAGTCTATGATGCAATGCCTAGAAGTTGAAACTTTAAAGACAAAAGATCGAGTTGTAGTAGCTACTAAAGAATTAGCGTGAGTAATTGAGTTGGTAATAAGCATGTCTGGCATTCCAAATCAAACAATTGATTTGAAGAATGGTGTCAGAGATGAAGATGAGTGCAATATTGAGAATCACATCACTTCTAAGATAAATGGTCATAAAAAAGGATCAAGACCAAAAAGGGGAGTTGAAGTTGCAAAAATGCCATGTTATTGCCAGTTTCCTAATTATGGTGGAACAAATCATGACTCAAGAAATTGTCCAAACAAAAGGGAAAAAATCATTGTTAATCGCTAAATCTCCTAATAAGTAATTGATAATTTTTTATTTAACTTCATTAATTCATGCCCAAATGTAAGGATTGCCTTTTACAACACAATTGAAGAATAATTTCTAGGGCAATGATTGCCTTTACAAGATCTAAACTTCTATAACTTGCAATTCTCTTGCTGTCAATACACTTAGTATACAATGCTCTTGGAAGTGTTTAAGTCTGGAAATTTTTTAGAACATTCACTCAAAGTAACTTCAGAAAATTTTGAAAGTTTAGATCAAAAGTTGTATGAAAGTGCAGAGAATTGTATGTACACTACGCCAAAATTGATGTTTAACAACGCTCATTCAATAGCGCTTATGTGTTGAACGCTGTTAAATGTAAGGCGAAAGAGAATTAACAACGCTTTTTTAAGCAAATGCTGTTAAATGTGTTATCTTTAACAACGCTTATTGAAGAAAACGCTTTTAAAAGACCATACTTCATATATTTAACAACACTTCTTTAAAAAGTGATATTAAATGTGTCATCTTTAACCGCGCTTATTGAAGCAAGCGTTGTTAAAACTTCATATATTTAACAACACTTCTTCGATAAGCGCTGTTAAAAGCTTGTTTTAGTGAGCGTGAATCTTTTCAAATTCAAAAACAAAACCTCATACAATAATACATATCACTCAATTTATTATTTCTCTTACCTTTCTTCTTCTCCATAAGTTACATTTTTTTCTCTTTTGTTTTTAGTTTATCTCTTCAAACAAGTTATCGATTTTTGGTTGTTCTCTTCTTCAAGCATAAGATAAATCATTATCTTATGTTAACTCATTTATTTTTTCTTTTCACTAATAGTGTGATCTTTATTTGTTGTAAAGTTATGCAGCTATGGTAAAGTTATCGATTTTTGTTTTCTCTCTTCAAGCATAAGGTAAATTGTTATCTTATTTTAGCTCATTTATTTATCTCTTCACTAATAATGTGATCTTTATTTGTTGTGAAGTTTTGCAGCTATGATGTTCTAGGTTTTTGGCTATGATGAATATTGAAGGAGAAAGAATGAACAATTTGCGTAAGATCTCATTACTCATATGTTATTTTATAATATTGGAATCTGTTAAGGTTGAATGTAGTTGAAGTTGTTGATGATTTAACAAATCTATTGTAAATGTGGTGGAGTTGGACATGCTTGTCACATGTTTGATAGAATGTCTGTGTGATATTTAGTCTTACTTAGAAAGTAGACATTTAACATCGCTTGCTTCAGTGAGAGCTGTTAAATGTCTACTTTCTACAGTGCTGCAAAAAACATTGTTGAATATAACCTTATGTACTACTGCGCTCACATAGAAAGCGCCACAAAAGCGCTGTTAAATAACAATTTTAAGTGTTGTTGTTTTGCTAGTCTGGCGTAGTGAAAATTGTGTGTAAATTTCGTTTTTTGAAACGAGAGTTTCAATACCTTTAAATAGGCTTCTAATCAGCTAATATACTATTCCACGAAGTTAGGACACGAATGTAATAAAACCCATTAAATTTGGATGAAAGTTGTTCAGTTTGGATTTGAAAATCTGGTTTAATATCTCTGTGTAATCGGTTACACCTTTGTGTAATCCATTACCCAAACTGAGTAATAATCGGTTACTGCTTTATAGTAATCAGTTATACTATGTCATTTTTGCTGGGTAAATGTTTACTTGGTTAGATAACATGTTATGCAGTCCCAGTAACCTGTTATATAGTCTCAATAACTTATTACTCATTGTCACACATCCAAGTAACTTGTTACCTAGGTCTAGTAACCTGTTACGCAGGTTAAGTAACCCATTATTTAGCATTTTGAAAATTGTTTTAAATTGTCTAGGAGTTTTCCAATATCATTCAAACTAGTTTTAACATCCTTTTGAGTATTGTTTACTAAACATACTTAGAGTGTAAATGATATGAATACCTATTGAAGATTTAGATTTTATTTGCCTTGAAGCTTGATCTTCTTTGTCTTCAAAGTCTTCTTTTTTTTTTTGTGATCTTGGTGTCTTCATAAAAAACGTACCAAAATCAACAGGAAGATTTCTTTCACATAATTTTGCTACTAAGTTTTGTGAACATTTATCTAAACAATATTGTTTTATGCTTAATTTTGTAAATATTTATTTAAACAATGTTATTTTGTACCTACTGTGCTTAGTTTTGCTTACAGTCTGCAGTTTGCAACTATTGTGTTTGCGGCACTGAATGCCAAATAATATCCACGAAGTCCATCTCAAAGCTACCTTCTATACCTATTTCTTATGTTACTTTTCTCAACGTGCTTCCAGTTTGAGAGAGTAAAAAATAATCATTTACCACCTTTTCTCTTAAATTTGTATGATAAAGGTGATTGTTACTGTTGTCTAAACAATACAAATTTGGACCTATTTTTCTAGATTTTGCAAAGTGGTATTAAGAGGAATCATTGGTGTAGATTAAGATCCAAGTTATGGATATAATTTTTCCCTGTGTATACATTTTGTCATGATAAAACTTTGTATTTTACGAATCATACTATCTTTACCCTGTTGTAATACAAATGTTTACTTGATAAATCAAACATTTCTATTTTTTCTTCACATTCTTCACTACTACTGTAGTCATATAACTGCACAAACAAAATGACTATCATCTCAAAAGTTACATAATATAATAAATGACTATCATTGTAGATACAAACAAAATGAGAGATTAATTTATTATTTTAAGCAAAAGACGACAAAATTTGCTGGTCAAACCTATGGTTATACTACAGCCTAAGGATGATCAAATCAAGAATTCTATCCCAAATAGCATTTGGCCATGATCTTGATGTTACCAAAAGCATTGAAGACTTTTGTATCTAATGCGGCAGTCTGCACTACTGAATGGATTATTGTATAGTTTGTGTCATGATTGTAATGATAGTTGAGTTTGTGGTTTTTATATTACTTTTTTACCTTTACTTGATTGGTTGATTAAGTAACTACCAATCTTCATTATGAATTTATGGGATTCTGAATCAACATATATCACCCCAAAAACATTTTCGTCATGTTTTTTCTCCTTCAACTCATCTACTCTATTTTCGCCACTACCTTTGATACACATTGTCTAGCCACCACGCCTTCAATCTCTTTAGTCATTATCTGTTGTCTGGGTTAAGAGTCATCTACCAATTGGCTATGATACCAATTGTTGGTACAGTGAAAGCGATGATTGCGCCTTGTTGGCCACAAACAATCAAATAATGTGCATAAATAGAAGAGAAGAAACAAGAGAATTTGTTAATGGGATTCGGCCAATTGTACATACATCCCCGAGAGCGATGAGCGACTACCAAGATATTATTAGAGAATAAGAGTTATAAACTCTAACACAACCATAGGCCCACCCGCCCATGTGGTGTTTCTATTTGGTGATTATATCTGATACACATTATAACAAGGGATTTGAGTCCAATATATAACATTTGTTACTCTACTCTATTCCAATACTAGATAATGTAGGACTAACACAATAACATATTTCAAGCATTCCAACAATCTTCACCTTGATTGAAAAAGACGAATATCTCGCTCCCTAGGAAATCTACACAAGAATCTTCACCTTAGCGAATATATGACTTTACCTTGTTCAATGTCTAATTCTCTTTAATTGCTCCGCTACAGAATAGACCTTACGAGTATCCTTGATGATGTTACCAAGAGCCTAGCTATCCAAACTTGTAGTTCAGCTTCCCGTACCGCCATCAAATGGAACACATCGCCTAGCCACCTATTGTTAGGAAATCTTTCGATATATTGGAACCTCTACACAAAATTTCACCAACAATCGTCATCTTCAATACTCAGTCAAACTGAACCTTGGAAAGCCTCAACCACTACCGCCATTGTCTACTCCGACAATCCTTGTTCAAAAGAACTATCATACTCCACCATAAGGAGTATACCCACAACACACACCTTGCATCAATACTAAGTAATGTATGTGTCACATCCTTGCATCCAAGACAATGCCCATGTCACACCCCTACATATCTACCAATGCTCGTGTTACAACTTGCATCAAAGTCAATTCCCATTTAACATCCTACATCAAAGTCAGTCAGTGCCTCTATACTTTTATGGATTTGCTAACAATTAACATCCTTCAGTATGACGTCCCAGACACGCCATTAGGATATTTCACTTCTCATCTCAAATGAGAACATTCTCTCAACATCTAGAGAGATATTGTCAGCGCTTGTCTCTAGGTCAAATTCAACACATGAGTCCCTATCTCCACCTTGATCCTAATCCAGTACATGAAATTCTGGGATTCTGGATCAACATATATCGCCCCCACAACAGTTTCGCCATGTTTTCTTCTCCTTCAACTCATCTACTCTATCTTTACTACTACCTTTGACACACCTTGTCTAGCCATCATGCCTTCACCCTCTTTAGTCATTATCTACTATAGGGGTTAAGAGCCATCTACCAATTGGCTCTAATACCAATTGTTGGTGCAACGGAAGCGATGATTTGGAATTGTTGGCCACAAACAACCAAATAATGTGCATAAATAGAAGAGAAGAAACAAGAGAATTTTTTAATGGGGTTCAGCCAATTGTGCCTACATCCTTGGGTGCGATGAGCGGCTACCAATATATTATTAGAGAATAAGGAGTACAAACCCTAACATGCCCATGGGCCTACCTGCCCATAGGGTTTTTCTATTTGGTGCTTATATCTGATGCACATTATAACAAGGGACTTGAGTCCAATATATAACATTGATTACTCTACTATATTCCAATACTAGACAATGTGGGACTAACACAATAACATATTTCAAGCATCCCAACAATCTTCACCTTGATTGAAAAAGACGAATATATCACTCCCTAGGAAATCTACACAAGAATCTTCACCTTAGCGAATATATGACTCTACCTTGTTCAATATCTAATTCTCTTTAATTGCTCCCCTACAACATAGAGTTTGACTGAGTATTGAAGAGGACGATTGTTGGTAAACTTTTGTGTAGATGTTCCAATATATTGAAAGACTTCCTAACAATATGTGGCTAGGCGGCATGTTCCATTTGATGGCGGTACAAGAATCTGCAATACAAGTTTGGAGAGCTAGGATCTTGGAAACATCGTCAATGATACTTAGAAGCTCTATGTTGTAGGGGAGTAGTTAAAGAGAATTAGACATTGAACAAGGTGGAGTCATATATTCGCTAAGGTGGAGATTATTGTGTAGATTTCGTAAGGAGCGAGATATTCGTCTATTTCAATCAAGGTGAATATTGTTGGGATGCTTGAAATATGTTATTGCGTTAGTCCCACATTGTCTAGTATTAGAATAGAGTAGAGTAACCAATGTTATATATTGGACTTAAGTCCCTTGTTATAATGTGCATCAGATATAAACACCAAATAGAAACACCCCATGGGCAGTGGGCCCATGGGTGTGCTAGAGTTTGTAATTCTTATTCTCTAATAATATCTTGGTAGCCGCTCAACGCTCGCGAGGATGTAGCACAATTGGTTGAACTCCATTACCAAGTTCTCTTGTTTCTTTTCTTCTTTTTATTATATGCACGTTTATTTGACTGCATGTGGCCAACGCTGTGCAATGATCGCTTCCGTTGCACCAACACACAAAACTTCAGAACAATAAGAAAGATCATCACCATGACTCCATAGCTCATTCAAATAGTGAAGGCTCAATAAACCATTCTATATTTCTCTCAAATTTTTTCTAGTTATTCTTGAGCAAAAATTACTCATATTTTATCATATTCTTCTCTTATATTCTTGAAGCATAAACTGCTCATATTTCTCTAAATTCTCTCTTATTATTCTTGAGCAAAAAATGCTCATATTTTTCTCATTCTTTGGTCAAGAAACCAAAATAGTATTATTGAGCAATAATATCATTTGATCTTCTTCATGTTGTGTTGGTTCTTGATGAACAACATATTACTTTCAACTCATTTTCTTCTAAGAATTCCCCTATTAATTCTCTTAGCACAACCTTGATAGTTTCATGTGCTATATATTGAAGATTTTTTCTATATCTTAAATGAAGAGATATGACCCTCACATTTTCTCTTGCTAAAGATAAGGAGGAGGCTCTACTTGTTTGTTGTTCTTGGCTTGTTCCCCTCAAAGCATGCATAAACTCTTCTCTTTGTAACCTATGAACTAAAGTAGCATCATCATCTTGACTTGTTACTATAAAGTGCTGCTTCTCGGATATTGTACGTAATTGATACATGTCTAACATTTGAAGCATTGGTTGCTTTTCTTGCTTCAACTTCTTGTGGAAATAAGAGCTATATTGTATTCCACATAATGATATTTACGATGGAAGATCATTCGTTGCTTATTAGTTGCCTTTATGTGATAGAAGTTTCACAGATTCAGTTCAACTTTTGGATCTTCTTTTTCAATGCTATATGTGATCTAGCTTTGAATTTCTCCATTCAATTACCTTCTACTCAAGTTGGGAGTCAATGGTATTCACTCTCCAACTTGAGAGGGGTTGTTAAATATATGGCTATATACAATGTTGTATGTATTGCAGCAGTATGCACTATTGTGTGGATTACTGTATAGTTTGTATCATGGTTGTTATAATGGTTGAGTTTGTGGTTTGTATTTTACTTTTTTATCCTTACTTGATTGGTCGATTTAGTAACTACCAAACTTAATTAGATGTATATATTCTGCACTTTTGCCATTGTGCATAATTAATTCATGATCAATATCAAAAAGTTAAATATCTTCTTCCTCTTGGCTCTCTCAATTTCTTTATTTATTCTCTTTATTGGGTTCTTAAGAGAAGCAACATCAATATTAGTGACAAAGCTACATTCTCCTTCAACACAACTTTCTTCAACCCTTTATCATCCTATTAAATCACAAGGAAGGATATAAATAAAAGGTAATCAGTACTAATTGATAATTAACCATGGAAAGTGTGGGAGGCATAATAATGACATATGAAAATGAATTGATACTAGCAATTCCACATAATAACTTCTAGTTCCACATAATAACTGCTAGTCAATAGTTGCACATTCATCCATGATGTTACCATTATTTTTTTAGGACCAAGAAAAGATAATTCCAGAGCTAATAACAACAATGGTAAGTTTAGAGCTTTAAATGTTTTTGTTTTTGTTTTATTCATACTAGTGTGTATAGGCACTTCGTGCCTGCCGACGAATATTGTGTGATACTACATATTCAATTTTATATATTTCATTTTTTTTGAATTAGAATGTATTTGTTGTGTTCGGTGTACTTTCTATTATATTTTTTGTGTTTATGATAATGTTTAATTTAAGGTGATATATGTGGTTAATTAATGTATTGATGGTGGTTGCTTATGATTATATAGTTTTTTTTGTAAAAATTAAATAATGTGAAGGGCAAAATAGGAAATGAAAATTACACCATGAGGGAAGTTATTTCAAGTTTTGACTTTATATAGTATATATAGATGCTTGATTCATTTTTCAAATATGAAATCAATTCTTCAAAAATGACAAGAATTTACAAAAAACACAAAAAAACATTGTAATAACCTAAAATTGAAAGCAAGGAACAACTACCAGTGGTGACTAGGCGATGGACAGTGTGAAAACAACATGATGATGCAAGATGGTGGCACGCAACAAGTTTTTCAAATGAGAGGTGATGGCGAAACGAAGAAAATGATACGATAGAAGTAGCATAAACGTAATCGTTGGCAATTTTGTTGGGTGGAAACAATGGTTGGTTGTGTTCATTCTAGTAAAGAGGGAAGAACACGACTTTCTGGATTTTGTTTCGCAAGAATGAGCTTCCATTAAGGGATTGAGAATGTGGAAAGAGAAAGGAACTTTGAGCTTTTTTTTTTTTAATTCAGAGAATCTATTTACTAAAATAGCATCCTCATCAAACTTGTTCCAAAAATATATTAAGAGTATTTTCATCGAAATTTTTTGGTGCAAAACACTAACATTCATCTAATTGAAAAAACATTTTGCTCATATTAGCAATCATCTATATATATATATATGTATATATATATATATATATATGTATATATATATATATATATATGTATATATATATGTATATATATGAGGCCTAATAAATCTTATATGGATTACAATGTAATCTTATGTCAAACTGAATTTGACCATTCATTTCAACCTTTTAGTGCACCTAAGGAAGATAAAGAGGATCTATTATTACCCTCATAGTGCTTATAGGTATAAGGGTACCAAAGCTTGAACAATACTGCCTCGAGTTCATAGATATTCTTAGATATTAAATAGAAGTTAGCATAGTTAGGAGTGGAAAAACGTTAGATTTTATCCTAAGCATATCAAACCTATATAATATATATACTAGTTTGAGTTTGATCGGTTTATATGTTTAAAAAAACTTGATGTTGACACATGGCCTATTTAAAAGTCTCATCTATCCACAAGTCTATCAAAACATGTTTAACACCAACAAATAAATTTAAATTATATATATATATATATATATATAGGGAATGGAGTATCTCCTTACATAAGGAGATAATTTATCTCCTCCTGCCAGTGAAATCATGACATGTGTCATGTTTCACCATTTTCTATAAAAATATTTTTTAAAATAAACAAAATAGTACACATGTCATATTTTTATTGGTTAGAGGAGATAAGTTATCTCCTTATATAAGGAGATACATTATTCTCATTTATTAATAGGAGGAAATATCTCATGAAAGAGTGTGAAGTAGATTGTCATTGATGCATCCACTATGGAAGTTGACTTTGTGGGATGCTTTGAGGCCACATTTAATGTTAAATGGCTACAAAACTTTATTTCAGGACTTAAGTTAGTCAATAGTATTGTCAAGTCGCTGAAAAGTTATTGTGATAATTCTGTAGCAATCTCTTTTTTTATAAAAAGGGCAAGTATTTCAAAGGTGCTAAACATATGGAGTTGAAATTCTTTGTTATAAAAGAAGAAGCTCATAAACTTAGAGTGTCAATTGAGCATTAGCATCAACCTTATGATAGCAAACCCATTGACGAAAGGGTTATCGTCCAAAATATTTATTGGTCATGTTAAAAATATGGGCATTATGTCTGGTATTGAATGTTGAATATTATGTTATTAAGAAAGTCTCATTATTTGACACTTTGAGCTCATTAATATTTAAGTTTCTCATTAATATTTTAGTTTCACGCTTATGTACACATATGACAATGGTGACATTGAAAATAAAATTTTCTTTCTAAGTGACATTATTATGTGATTTCCTTTAATATGTCATGTTAGGATTAAGGTTAATATAATAGTACATAGAAGGGACTATATCGAATAAATGATGTACAACCGCCATGACTTTTATTTGTTCTTGTTCTTAATCATGGCGTGTAATGTACTGAATAAAAAAATATATTCTGATTATGCGCATTATGTTTGATATATATCATATCATGAATTGTATTGTCACATGAGCCAAGTGGGAGAAGGTAAGAAATGTCTCACGTTACATGAATGGATATGTTGTTTTGTTTTGAATAGTGTAACTCTTGAATTGAAGAGTTGTGAATGAAATGGTAAGACTCTTGGAGAAGAGTCTATATATATTGTTTGATGGAAGCATTATACTTATCGGCAAAAGACTTTAAACATTGTCACTATCTCTGCCCAGAAACATTGCTCTAATACCCATCAAGAAAGGAAGAGCATAGAAAGAAAGGGAAATAAATAGAATAAGTTCTCTATTAACGAAGAGCAACACACGACATTTAAAGGGGATCGTGTCATCATGGATAGAGATAATCTATAACCATTCTTATTATATTAAGACTATGAATTCTTAAGATTCATTTATCATAATCATAGTTACAAGTTTATGTATTGTATAAAGGTTTCTCATTGTATTGTTCTTCCTATGTAATAATTTGTTATTTTATCTCAAGAGAAATATATTTTCTACAATTGTTTTTTGTTAATTACATAACCCTTCAAAATATTTGTACTTATTCAACTACTATAAAAACTTGTCCAGCTACCCTTCAAAATATTTGTACTTATTCAACTATTATAAAAACTTGTCCAGCTATTTTTTACTTATGCCTGCCCACGAGAGAGAAAAGCATACTACTTTGTATCAAGTATCAATAGATTGTTAATTATTCATTAGATTCGTATAAACGATTTCTTAAAAATAAAACTGAAAGTTGATTCAAACCAAACTACATTTTTTGTTTTGTTCGATTCTATTGGTTTCTTAGTTCAATCTAGAACCACTTACATCCAAAAGAAAAGGAGATGGAACAACTTAATGAAAAAGAAAACCATTTGTGATAAGATGGAAGATGAGAGTCCATGATTGAATCAAACTTCTACATATGATTGTTCTGAAAAATAAGTGTCATACTGTTCCCACAACATAGAAATAATGAGTGTGATATATGGTATTAAAGAATGGATTATATTGAATTTGGAACCCCTGCAGCAAGCTTTGCCCTTAGATCCTTTCTTAATATTTTACCTGAGGGTGACTTTGGAATGGCTTCAATGAAGAATACTCGATTTATTCTTTTATAAAACACCACCTGCGTGCAAAACATGAAACATTATTTATTAGATTAGATGCCTATAACTTTATTATCTATATTTCTTTCAGTAAAAGGTACCTGTTTTGAGATGAAGAGCTTGATTTCATCCTCAGTTGTGTTAATATCAGCATTTGATCTGACCACAAATGCAACTGGGACCTCTCCAGCAGCTTCATCCTTCATTCTGAAAATTATAAATTGCACCCATCATATTTAAATGAATCCATAATTAAGTGTAAAGCATGATATTTAACATATATTTATTGTCTCATATCTTATTCCGAACTAATGAAAACATAACATGTCAATTTAAAATTTTAAACATTCATTACTATTGTTGTTTTTATTACATTATCATTAGTCAGGACAACATGCCAAAAAAAATCTGAAATAACAAATATTTGTTCTTAAAATACTAGTATGGATTCAAGGGTAAGTAAAGTTACGGGATAAGAGCAGCATCAGAGATGTTAGGATGAGAGAGAAGGAGAGCTTCAAGTTCAGCAGGAGCAACTTGAAAACCTTTGTATTTGATCAATTCCTTTAGCCTATCAACTATGAACAATTCATCATCATCATCTATGTATCCAATGTCACCTGTATGCAACCAACCTTCTTTGTCTATTGTTCTCTTTGTTGCCTCCGGATCATTTAGATAACCTATTCAACATTATTATTTAACAATATTCATTATATATGAATGCTTCCTTAATTTCAGAGTCTATGTACCCATATTTTGTAAATGTAAGAAATCATATTATTATAAATATTAAGAATACCTTTCATGATTTGGTCACCTCTAATGCAAATTTCACCAGGTTGATTTCGTGGCAAAGAATTATCAGTTTCAGGATCCACAACCTTCATCTCTGCATTCCTAACAACAGTTCCACATGCACCTGCTTTTACATCTATAGGCTCTTTAGCAAATATTAAACACATTGCTAATACTGGACCTGCTTCTGTCATCCCATATCCCTGTAAATAATCATAAATTTATTCTTAATCCTTTCTACTACTATTTCACTAAGCAAAAATAATGAATTAAGTTTAGACTAATCATATTTTCATGCTACATACTCAACATAAAAATAAAATATTATAATACTAATAACAAAAGTGACAAACTGCATCACAATTGGGAAAACTATCACATTAGATTTTCCCTCATACTCCTCCTTTTTATTCCAACTTTACAACTAAATGGTCATAAACATCTAGGTTATATCATCATTCTAAGGAACTGAGTTTACATGTCACATTTTATATATCTGTCCAATTAAAAATATTATATAATTAAAAAATCATAAAAACAGAAACTAATATTTTTATATTATTTTATGAAGTAGAGTTATAATCTTTTCCAGTAAAGGATCTATATTCCATTCTAGGAAGGTGTAAAATGAATGATACCTGTCCAAGTTTGGCATTGGGGAATTTGGCCCTAACAGTTTGTTGAAGTTCTTTAGCAAGGGGAGCTCCACCAGATTTCAACACCCTAATGGAAGATGTGTCATACTTATCAAGATCTGGTGACTTGGCAATGGCCAACACAATGGGTGGCACAACTGGTGCAATACTAACTCTGTGTTTCTCAATAAGTCCCAACAAGGAATTGATGTCAAATTTTGGCATTAACAAAATGGCTGCTTTGGCTCTCAACCCACACAGAAACACAGAGTTGAGGGAGTAGATGTGAAACAAGGGAAGCACACATAGTATAACATCCTCAGTGTGAAAGTAAAGGTTTGGGTTGTCTCCATCTACTTGCTGTGCTATGCTAGTCACCAACCCTTTGTGTGTTAGCATCACCCCTTTTGGCAATCCTATTCATACCAATGGCAATTATTATTAGTTATAATAGGTATGTTAGTTGGTTAGAATATCTTGGTGAATAAGTGACATAGATTTGGGACACAAATGTTATTAGTGTTTTAAATTCAGTTGTGGTCGTGATTGTAGTCATAGTCACGGTTGTAGCTATTACGATTGCGGTAATTGTGAGTCTGTGACCATGGCGATGTGGATTGTAGTTGTTGCGGTGTGAATTATTTTTTTAATTAAATAAATATTTTTGAATTAAATGCAGCTTGTTCGATATGGTTGCGTTGTGGCTTAATTCAGCCGCGTCATTGTTAATCGATGTCACACTACAGTTACAGTGTGAAGCGGTTATGATGGTCATCACAAGCATAATATTGCGGTCGCATCACGTGATGTGGTCCACAATTTAAATCACAGTATGTTATTTTCATTCTACCTAACTCACATAGAAAGGTTGTATCACCTGTTGTGCCTGAGGAATAAGGCAATGTAACCACATCATCAGGGTTGATTTTTACTTGTGGCATTTCATTCTCATCAGCCTCAACAAGCTCAGAGAAATTTAAATGTCCTTCTTCCACTAGTGGAGTTGAATCCACAAACATGAGCTTCACACCCAACAAATCCTTCACTTTCTCATAGTAGCTGCCTTGTGTTATAAGCAACTTGGTATTGGAAGCTTTTGCTTGTTTAGCAATCTCAGCTTGAGTGAAAAAAGGGTTAGCAGCAGTGGTCACAGCACCTCTAAAAGAAGCACCAAGAAAAGCAAACACAAATTGTGGACAATTGGGGAGAAGAATCATGACCACATCACCTTGTTGTATCCCTATTTTGTTGAGGCCTGAGGCAACTTTTCTTGCAGTGAGTTCTACATCATAGTAGGTGTAGATTTCACCATTTGGAGCATTAATCAGACAAGGTCTTGTTCCAAACTTTGAGAGATTCTCAAAGCAATATGAATGAAGGGGAAGGTGATTGGGGATGTAGATATCTGGAAGTTTGGACTTGAATATGATATCCTTTTTTTGTTGCTTTGTATCATTTCCAATAGCCATATTGCGATGAGATTAATGGGATTGAAAAATAAGGAATGAGAGTGAGTGTGTTTTGTCTCGAGAATGAATGAGGCTATGCCCTTAGGAGAATGAACAACAGTTATGATTGTATTTGTAATAGAGTTGGTTAAGGTGACCCAGAAGCAACAATTGAGGATGGTTTAATGTGGTTGTTGGTGAAGGGATAAAATGGACATTTAGGAAAACTTTGAAAAGGAACAAATATAAAAAATATGGCTTAAGATGTTGTTCGGTATTGAAGGGTCCAATATTAAATAGATTTATAGATACATGACACATAGAAATTCAACAATCAAGATTTTTATTTATTTTAAAATTGGATAATATAAGAAATTAAAAAAAAACACCATAGTAGTGAAGAGTCTAGTAGAATAACCTAACTCAAAATGTATTTGATAAGTTATAGCATATAATGTTTTGGTTGGTGGTGGATGTTAACATTGGGGTCGGTGAATGCATGATTTGATATCAATAAAGATATGATGATCCAAATCTTGTCTTATATATTGTATGTGTCATTAAAAATATTTTATGTTAATTAAAAACTTAAATATTTATTTTTATTTTATTATTATTGGATGGTAATATAGGAGTCAAGATTTGTTGATTTTAATAAGGATGTTGCAGTGGTGGCGTGAAACAAAAGGCTTTTCTACCAGAAGACCATTTCCTTTTGTTATTGTATTTTACATCTTAGCCACATGATCATTTATATGGCAGCATCCACATTATGTAATCTCTTCTTTACCTATACCTACTACACCATGACGATACCAGCCATCACTCAGTGTCGGCTAAATGGGCATGAGACCATGGGCCAATTAAATGCCCTGGTGCGCCTTTACTAGACCATTTTATTATCACATTTAATTTTTTGAAACTGAGTTATATCATAAAACTTGAGCCTAGTTTCCTTTTTTTTTAAATCAATAATGTTTATGACAATCTATTTGTGAGTTAGATTTTAGATATGAAAAAATGAAAGACTTTAGAGCTATCTCATAAAGATATTTTATGATTTACAAGTCTTTTTCTTCCCACTATTATCCTCCACAAACCAACTTAAACAATTTATTTTGCTACATTATATCGACTGATTGTTCAGATAATAATGCTTAAATAAATTATGTTCATATAGATTTGCATAAATTAGGTAAATAAGTTGCGATGCTTGTTTGTAATGGTAGCCCTCCAAGAATTCCCACACTACTCTATCAGTTTCAAGCGTACCATATTTGAGCATGCACATAAAAATTTAAGTTGGGCATAAAATCTAAATCATTGAAAAATAAAAAAGTACATTAGCTTGTACCAATAGATTTAGAGTAATTAATAATTTCAATTTTTATGTTTTTCTACCTTGCCAACTTATTCTCTAGTAATTTTAAAATTACTATTTTAGTTCCTATTGTTTTTATCGTGAAACCATATTAATCATTTTGTCCCTTCCCATTTGTTAATGTTAATGAATTTGCCTATGTATAATGTGGTCACACATAATTCAACACTAAAAAAAACATTCATTTTTCATCAAGATTTTTATAAGTATCATATTAGTCCATAATAGTAAACACAAAATTTTAAACCCTAAACTATATTTCTTCAGCTCAAATCTTCACCCCCAAAATCATCTTTATTAATATCAAGTCAATATAAACATAGTTAACAAACTATTGTGACAATCTAGAAAGATAGAGAAACTTTTTATGAAGTTGAAATGTTTACAATCTCTTTACAAGTAGTGATTAGTGATTAAAACTATTTAGTACTCGTTTATTTATTTATTTTATTTTATTTGGTTATTTTGTACTAATTTATTAAGAGCAGGGATTCACTTACTCCAAAGAGACATTTAATGGTTTAGATCTACTCATTAATTCAAACCATTGAATTTTATTAGAACTGATAGCTAAAATGTGAAGTAAATTTAGATGAGAGTAAGTGGATCCTTTCATTTATTATTTGCATTGCGAGTTTCATTATGGGCCTAATATTCCATGTCCTTGTGTTTAATTTATTTATCTTGTTTTTGCTTAATAAGTGTTCCTAAATGTAGGGATGTAAAAGTTCAATTCAATTTGGTTTTTGGTGAATTTTAGTAACCAAATTGAACACAAACATATGATTCGGTTTAACTCAATTAACCATAAATTTATCTATATGAATCGAACCGTTTTTGAATGATTCGGTTCGGTTCCACGTTTTTTCTATTATTTTTATCAATTTTTTTGTATCAATTGAAAGGAAAAACACTCCTACTATTATTATAAAAAATCATTATCCATATAAATGAGTAAAAAAGTTGAACTCCTTAGTAAAATATATAATAGTTACATATATAACCTTACAATTAATTCACAATTATTAACACATATAACAATACATGTATAACATAAATGACATATGTTAGTTCCAAACACAATACCATAAAAGTTGGAAGATATATTTCAAATCATCAAGACACTGAGAAACAATTTAATACGTAATAACATATATAATACTAACATATATAACAGAATTGGTTATAACATAATAATAATTTAGTAACATATATAACACTACAATTCACACAAAAATGATAATTTGAACAACAAAATTGGTTGAATAAATTAAACAACAATAAAACAACATTCCCTATTATTTATTTCTTTAATATGTTGTTCGGTTTGGTTCTAACGGTTCCTAAGTTTCTAAAACCATAAACCAAACAAAACATAAATAATTCCTTAAAAAAATAACCGAATTGAAGCTGTATATAATCGATTCAAGAATATCAAGATAAACTATAATCGATTAAAGTTGTATATAATCGATTAATCAAACTATGCATAATTGATTAACATTAACAATAATCGATTAATAGCAGCAAGCTTTCTGTTTTGTACATAAGAAAAAAAAACATGACTAGTGATCCGCTTATTTACCCCCTCCCTCTTCTAGGTGTGATTTACCTTAATAGTACCCAATAAGTGGTATCAGAGCTAGTACGAAAGTGCTAGCTTGCCCACTTTATTGTTGATCCTAGGGATATTAACTATGGGTTCCACTAACCCTTTCGGCGATGATCGTGCATCTGTCAATCGTCCTCCAATATTCAGTAGTGAGGAGTAAGTCTACTTGAAAGTGTGTATGAGAATCGTTACCGAGGCAATCAACACGGATATTTGAGAACATGTTGTCAATGGTCCTTTTACTCCACTACACTTGGTGGATGGTGAGCCTAAAGAAAAACGTAAAGGCTTATGGACTGATGAAGATAAACGAAAAGTCCAGCACAACCTTAAGGCTAAGAACATCATAACTTCTTCTTTATCATATGACGAGTTCTTTAGGGTCTCACAGTGCCTTAGCATGAAAGATATGTGGGACACTTTGCAAGTAACCTAGGAAGGCATGATCAAAGTTAAGCGCGCGAGACTAAATGCATTAACAAACGAATATGAGTTATTTTGAATATTTCAAAATGAATTGATAAGTAATATGCAGAAAATATTACTCATATAGTTAATCATTTTGTTGTTTTAGATAAGAGTTTTTCTAAGGGTGAACTAACTAACAAAGTATTACGTTGTTTTGATAGGAACTTGTAGCCCAAGGTCACGATAATTGTTGAATTGAAAGATCTTGATTCAATGCCTTTAGCAACTCTCTTTGGCAAACTCCAAGAGCATGAAATGAAGTTGGGATGCTTAACCATGCATAAGGAAATAGACAGAAAGAAATAGGAATCTCTCTCAAAGCCACAACGTCATAAGAACAAGAAGATAGAGATGACGAAGATTCCGATGTGGATGAGGAAACCTTGACACTCCTAGTTCACAAATTCGGTAAATTTCTCATAAATGAAAGAGGTTTCAAACGGTTTCACAAGAAAGAGGCGAGAGACCCAACTATAAAGGGCAAGGTTCCCAATGACCGCCTAACTTGCCATGAGTATGGCAAACCGGGACACATGCACTATCAATGCCCAAGCTACCTCAAGAAAGTTGAGAATGACAAGAGAAATCCCCGAGACAACATTTAGCACATCCGAAAAGGAGGAGACCACAAAGTTATGCTTAATGACAAATACTCAAGAAGTTGGTAGCTCAAGTGATCAGGATGATATAAATGAGGTACAATATTCTGACACTTCTTCATGTTCTGAAGAGTCTCCTACGTATGATGAACTTTATAGTGCTTTTGTTGAGTTACATGAGGAGTTAAAGAAATTAGTTAAAATTAATGTAGATAGGAAAAGAGTCATCATGTTGCATGAATAGAAAATTGTTAAAAGGCAAGAAGAATTAAATGAACTTAAAGTAGAAAATGAGACTTTAGACCTTACTTACTCTTGTGCCTCATGTACTTGCTCTACTAAGTTAATTGAGACTCCTATATGTGAATAATGTGATGTTTTGAATGCTAGAAATTATGAATTGAAAGATAAATTAGCTAAGTTCACTTATAGTAGTCAAAACCCAAACATCTTGTGGCATCTAGAAATGTAGGTAATCATGTAGGTCTAGGGTACAAACCTAAGAATAATAGAAAATCGTATAGGAAACAAGTAGCTCACATGCATAATAGTTTTAATCATAATATGCCTACTTGCTTTTACTGTGGTACATATGGTCATACATTGATATCTTGCTATGGTAGAAAATATGGTGTGCCAAGTGCTAGATATGTATGGCTACAAAAGGGACTAGAGCGTTTGGTTACTAACAAGAAGAGACTCAATATTACTTGGGTACCAAAACAAGTAAAGTAAATTGTTTTGTAGGTATGCCTTCAGACACAAGGACAACACTGAAATTTAGATAGTGGATGTTTGAGGTATATGACAAGTGATCGATAAAAGTTCTTTGATCTTTCACTTTAGAGTAAAGGCTACGTCACTTATGGAGACAACAATCGAGGAAGGATACTAGGTGACGGAAGGACTGGCAATGCTTCATAAGCCATTATTGAGAACGTCTATATGTTGAAGGGCTGGAGCACAACCTTCTGAGTATTAGTCAGTTGTGCAACAAAGGTAATAAGGTATCATTCGACTCTAATTGTTGCATCATTTGTGACAGCTTAGATAATAATGTTAAGTATGTAGGGCAGTGAATAAACAATATATACATGATTGATTTGGATTATGTCACCTCTCTATTTTCTAAATGTTTCATCTCTAAAGAGAGTAACATCTGGTTGTGGCATAGGCGAGTAGCATATGTCCATTTAAAGAATCTAGCTAAACTATCATCACATGATTTAGTTATAGGACTACCAAAACTAGATTTCAAGACAAAAGACTCATGTGACACTTGCCAAAAGTGTAAGCAAGTAAAGAGTTCATTTTCATCTAAAAATGTGATATCCACAATAAGACCTTTGGAGCACTCCATATGGACTTGTTTGGACCATCACAAATTATGAGTTTTGGTGGTAGCTACTATGCGTTGGTAATTGTTGATGATTTCTCTAGATACATATGGACGTTGTATCTTGCTATGAAAAATGACGCTTTTAAATCTTTTAAAATTCTGGCCAAACAGCTTCAAAACCAATTCGATCACAAGATAGTATATATTCATAGCAATCATGGTGGAGAATTTGAGAACCACCTATTTGACAAATTTTACGAGAAGTATGGGATCCTACATCAATATTTGGCTCCTCGAACCCCTCAACAAAACAGAGTTGTTGAGAGGAAAAATCGAGTTTTAGAAGAGCTAGCTAGGACATGCTAAACGAAACAAAGGTCCATAAGTATTTTCGGGTTGATGTAGTGCATACTGCTTATTATGTAATAAATCGAGTACTTCGTAGGCCTACACTCTTAAAAACACCGTTTGAATTATTAAAAGGCCAAGAACCTAATATCTCACACCTGCATGCTTTTGGACGTACATGCTTTATATTTAATAATGACAAAAGACTTTTGGAAAACATTGATTTGAAAGCTGATGAAGGAATATTTTTTTGGATACTTTGTTCATAGTAAAGTATATCGAGTCTTTAACAAATATACAATGCATGTTGAAGAGTCTATTCATGTATATTTTGATGAGTCTTCTCCGAAGGAGAAGAGGAAGGTCTTGTGTGATGAAGTTTTAGGTGCCTTAGAGATCGCATACACAAAGGACATGAAGATCAAAAAAGAGGTTAAGGATGATTAGGAAAGGAGTTCAGATCATTAGGACATGCTAATAGTGTGGAAGACTAAGAAAGACCATCCGCTTGACAAGGTTATAGGTAATATCTCAACGAGAGTGGTAACCCGTAACTCTCTGCGTAATTTTTTAACTTTGTAGCTTTTGTATTTCAATTCGAACCTAAGACCATAGATGATGCCATAGAGGATGAGCACTGGGGAAAAGCTATGCAAGAGAAGCTAAACCAATTTGAGTGTAATAACGATGGGACTTGGTCCCAAAACCTAAAGCTCATCCTACAATCGACACGAAATGGGTCTTTAGAAATAAAATGGACGAATCTGGATTGATTATACAAAATAATGCACGTTCAGTGACCAAATGGTATAATCAAGAGGAAGGCATCGACTACGATGAAACCTACGCCTAAGTTGCAATGTTGGAGGCCACCGGGATGCTATTGTCCTTTACATAGATAATGAACTTTAATCACTTTCAAATGGATGTGAAGAGTGCCTTCTTGAATGATTATATTCAAGAGGAAGTATATGTTAATCAACCCCTCGACTTTGAAAGCTTTAAATACCCTAATCATGTTTATAAACTCAAAAATGTTTTATATGGTGTAAAATAAGCTCCTAGAGCTTGGTACGATAAATTGAGTAGTTCTCTATTACAATAAGGATTTGTAAGGCGCAAAATTTATGATATAATATTTTGTGCTAATAATGATTTACTTTGTAAAGATTTTTATGATCTAATAAAAGGCAAGTTCGAAATGTTGATGATGGGAGAGTTGACATTCTTCCTAGGACTACAAATAAAGCAGGTGAGCAACGAGATTTTCATTCACCAAATGAAATATTGCAACGGATTTCTATGAAAGTTCGAGATTGACAAATGCAAAGAAGCGACAACACCTATGGAATCATCCTGCTTTCTCGACAAAGATGAAAAAGGTAAAGCTATAGAGGTAACAAAATATCGAGGCATAGTTGGTTCATTGCTTTATCTAACTTCTAGTCATCCCGATGTTATGTTTAGTGTATGCATGTGTGCGAGATACCAAACATCACCTAAGGAATCTCACTTTAGTGTTGTAAAATATATTATGAAGTATCTAAAAGGAAAACTATCTATAGAATCATGATATCCTAGGGATGCCTCATTATCCTTGATAAGGTATTCCGACTCCAACTTTGAGGGATGTAAGTTGGACAGGAAAAGTACTAGTGGAACTTGCCACCTTTTGGGAAGCTCCTTAGTATCATGGCATAGTAAGAAGCAAGCATGGGTTGCTTTGTCTACCACCAAAGCGGGATACATTATCGTCAGCATGTGTTATGGTCAGATATTATGGATAAAGTAGCAACTATTAGGCTTTGATTTAAAGCTTGTGAAAATACTGATAAAGTGTGATAACGCTATTGCCATCAACTTATCAAAGAATCTCATTTTGCACTCTAGAACTAAGCATAATGAAATAAGACACCATTTTTAAGAGATTATGTACAAAAAGGTATTTGTATTCTTCTATTTGTTGAAACCTCAAAGCAATTGGCCGATATTTTCACCAAGCCCCTTCCACGAGATACGTTCTTTGTATTACATGGAGAACTTAGCATACTTGATGAAAAATATCTTAACTAATTTGCTTTAGGGTGTTGTATGTCTTATCTTGATCTTTAATATATGTTTATGTATGATATTTGTTGTGAATGCATGTTTCCTATACTTAAGTAAATTTATGATTATTTTTATACTTCTTTAGTGTGTCATATACCTTTTAGGTTAATTTCTTAGGTATAGTATCTTAGCATACCCTAGAATTCTCACAAATGTACTAAAGTCTGTTTTAGTTCTAATCTCAATCGATTGTTCTGTATTTTAATCGATTAATTTGTGTTCTAGTAGCCAGAAAATAAATTTTCATATTGTTTTAATCGATTAACAAGCTGCTTAATCGATTGCCTAGGCTCAAATTTTTGAAAATTTAAAAATTATAAAGTGTTTAATTGATTAAACACTAACCTTAATCAATTAATGACAACAATATATCAGATTCTAGTGTCATTTTGAGCCATTTAACATTAGAACCCTAAAACCTCTTTGCTTCCCCCTTTTAGATTTCTCCTCAAATTGAGTAATCTCAACCTTAGTAATAGCAAATGTGAATCCTACTACAACATTTTCATCTTTCTAAAATCTTTAATTTCACCAAAATCTAAAACCCTAACCTTTTCCCCTTTTAGAAACCCTAATCCCAAATTCGTAAAATCGATTAATCACTCTAATACGTGAAAATCATGAGTGAATCGCGTCCAAAAAGGATGAAGATCAATGTTAAGCGTGCACGAGGTGTGGACATAGGTTCTTCTTCCGCTCAAGGTGGAAGAAAGAACCAGGGTAATCCTTATTACTCTCCAATCCTTTAAGAAGCTAGACTAGCCAAATTCCAAGGAAGGAAACAAACCTATATTTGATATGCGGATACTGCTTGGCTAGTGGAACAAGGATTCGAGTTCCCACATAGATCAGAAGCCCAAGGTGCAAATCAAATTATGCAATTGAAAGGTAAAATCTATCCATCACTCATAAGGGAATTCTATAGTAATTTTCGGTATAAGGATGGGGTATATGCTTTGATGGTTATAGGTCAAATGATTAATTTGGATGAGGACTTGTTTTTGGATGTTGGAGGATTGTCCAACGATGGATCTATGGTAGGAGATTGTAACAATGTGTTATGAGACTCATTCGACGCTATCGAGATGTACAAATCATGTTTAAGAGGATCTAATTTATATGTACAAGGAGAATCTCGTAATTTTGTTGTCTAATTTGGTTATGTAAAAACTATTGCTTGATCTTTGATTATATCGAACTTGTGTACTCTCTATTTGAATGATTAATACATGCTCTATTTTCTTTACACATTATACCATTAGTCATTCTATGATCACTTGTATATTTACACAAACATGGATATGTCTTGCAATTCAATTATGCCATAATCTGTTTTTATTCTGTTTAATCGATTAACTCCCTACTAATAATCGATTAAATGCATCAACTATGAACTTGTTTAATTCTTTTTTAATCTACTTAATCAATTAAGACCGATAATTTTTTTGAAAATCTTTCCTTACTTTTGATTGTTATAATCACATAATATTATTGCTTTTTGATCATGTCAAATGGGGAGAAATTGTTGTTTGAGTTGTTTTGCAGGTTCTATTGAGCTTCCGCATTTAATCTTGAAGTTCTACCCTTGTATCGCATTCTACATGGATTGAGGGGAGAACAAAGTGAGGGGTAGCAACACATTCTGATTCAACTATTGCAAACACATGTTGTCCAACATCAAGCGAATCAAACAGAGAGTTGTTTAGAGTTTGTCATCATCAAAAAGGGGGAGATTGAAATGGCCAATAGTCAAAAGTTGCCATTATGATTGACCTACTTAGTTTTGATGAAGACAAGGAGTTAAATGGAAGCTTGAAGATATGAACATCACAACAAACAACATGTCAAAGACTCAACGTCAACATCGTAGACTTAGGTTTATTTTAATATTCTAGAAGTCCTAAGATGATTGCCTATTTTTAAGTCAAGGTTAGGTAAACCTTAGGTGGAAGTCTCATAAGAGTTTAAAATAAAATTCATATAGATTGAGACATTACATATAAATAAATTTGATAAGTAGCATCACGCATTAGCATTAAGCATACAAGGTTTTTGTGCATAAAAGTAGCATCTATTTCAAAATCATGTGTTGCATATTCTTTCATCATATAGAGTGTTTACCATATATTAATGAAAACCATTTTCATATATATTAATCGATTAAAATGATTGATAATCAATTATGTCTTGTTGAAATTCGTTAATCGATTAAGGATTGGTGTAATCGATTTAAAGGAGTTACATTGGCTAACTTCCTAGGATTTCTAGTTTATTAACCGATTAAAGAGATTGATAATTGATTAAGCCTTAACAGAAAAAACTATTTTGCATAAACACGTTAATCGATTAACTGAGTAGATAATCGATTAACATTAGTTAAAATCAGTTTCATATAAAAGCTGTTTTTTCAACTAATGTGCATAATTCATTATATTCAAAATTTTCATTGAGAGGAAGAAAACCAAGATTCTTAGTGATGAAACTTCATAGCATCTTGCTTATTCCTTGAGCAAAAGATAATGAAATCTTGCATCATTTTCTAGAGAGAAAAGAGAGGAATACTTTTCCAAAGTGTTATAGTTTTCATTCATTGAAAAACCATTGCACTAAGTCACATTTAGTTTTAGGCTTCTTGTGAGAGTTCTGTAAAGGTTTATAGAGTCGAGATCAGAGTTTATATCCGCACATTAAGTATGCATCGATAACTCGGTAAACATTGTGAAAAACAAGGATTAGTTCTCTTGATGTGTTAGTATCATCGTAAAAGAGAATTTTGTGTCTTCACTGGGTAGGAAGTCTTGGATAGAGCGAAACTTCAATTGGGGCTAGAATCAAGAATGGTGTGGTATCCTAATAGACGAGTTGTGAGGTCAAAATTACATTTAAACTTCAGTTGGAGCTGGAATCATCATACCAGCTGGTTTTCATTTAAAATTACAAAATTGTTATTGAAGTAATTTAATTTTTACCAAAATATTGTTGTGAATTATCAAACACACAATCTATATATTTGTTTATGCTTTTATAATATAGTCTATGACAAAGTCACGCATTTTGTTTTAACAAATTGTGTAACTTAAAGTATGTATCACATTCTTCGTTAGTCTTTCAACATAATTGTTAATATAATATATATGTATATCTAATTCTACCAGAATGTGGTCTAATTAGTAAGTGATCAGTTAAACTGTTATATCACTATATCAATATCCTGATCGGTTTAAAGACCAATATGATACTAATAACCTTAGTTTGCCACATTATGGGCACATCTTAAATCTTACTTCGTTTATAAATAATGTTATTTCTTTTTATCTTTTTTAAGTTTACTAGAACAATTCCAATAAAAAAAATTTAAAATAACAATAATATTATTAGTATTGTATCCATTATCATACTCCTAAAATCTTTCCATTAATTAAATAATTTAAAGGTGGAGACATTTTCAGAGAGATGCTAGATTTTTCCCAAAAATTTCATCCAATAATGTCATGTAGTCCATTTCTCATTTCTTGACAAAATGTCTAAAAATATCTAAACATTTCATCGTGACAAATATTTCCTTTGTATTTATTGATATATTAAAGTAGCGTACTAAAAAAGTAGGCACACTTTTTTGTTTGATTAATTTAAAATAAAAATAGAGACAACTAAAGCAGTATACATACTTGTTTAAGCTACTTTTAGAGATTAATGTTTTATCGTCAGAAAATCCTTAAAAAAATCAAATTATTATAATTATTTAATATATTTAGAAAATAAAAGTAAAAAAATGAATTAAAAAGATAAAATTAACTTAAGTATCAAAGGTGATCTTCACCCTTCCTTTCCCATAACCAACTCTGGTTTCAATGATATATATTGAAGTTTTTTAGTTTTCTAATCAAGGGCAAATGTTTGATACTTTGATTAGTCATATATCCTAATAGAGATTAGTTTTTTACCCATAAGCTGAAAAATATCCAAAATAATAATAATAATAATAAAATTGATTGCTAGTACATCTCTTTTAATTCTTTCTTGTTAGTCATCCCAGTCATGATCCCATATGAAAGTGCACTTTGCAGAAGTGTCTACTTCTGAGTAAGTATGCCTAGCTATTTAGTTATAGTTTTAATTAGTGCATATTTATTGCATAAGTATATTCTCTCTTACAATTTCATAGAGTATTTAAATATATGATTGTAAGGAATCTATTTTGCTTTAGCATTCGCTGGGTTTTAGCCATTAGAGCTTTTGGGAGAATAGATCAGTCATCTCGTGGTTGATGGAACACTCTATACCACCGTATGAGAACCTATTTCTGGCCAGTATCTGGTGGGTATGGAGATGGAAGAACAACAACAATTTTGAGGATAGTTCCTAGGACTTAGGTGTAAGAATGAGGTTGCAACTAAGAGGGGGTGAATTAGTTTACTTAAAATATTATTGCCATTTTTTCTGCAAAATCAAGAGTTAACGTGCAGCGGAAAATAAATGCAGAAAAATAATCTAGATAAAATGAAAGAGATAAGGGAGAAGAGAATACACAGTGATTTTTATACTGGTTCACCTTTTAGTCCACCGAAGGTTACGTCCAATACTCTTGCAGTACAAGAGATTTCTTTACTAAGAATTATGAGTTGTAATTACAATATCTCACCCCGAGATTTCTATGTACCTTACACAAATAACTTCAGAATAAGTTTAAGAGCTTTTGGAAATTGTATAAGAGTTGTGTGTTGTTGTATATTTGTGTTGTGAGAGTTAGAGCATTTATATAGACTTTCCAAACACCCATGGTGCCTAGCTAAAAGTGTAGGAGTTGTTTGAAGTGAAGAGATTTCATTTGGAGTGAGAACATTTCATTTTGAAATCTGAAATTTGATATAACAACTCTCAGTAATCGACTACTGACGGTGGGTAATCGATTACCCAAACTCTCTGTCCACTGTTCATTTAAAATTAAATTAGAGTAATCGATTACAGCAATCTGGGTAATCGGTTACTCAACTTTTCAAAACTGGTAATCTGTTACTCAAAGACAGTAATGGATTACTCTGAACAATTTTAAGTTGGATAACTCTGAACAATTTTAAGTTGGATAACTCTGAACAATTTTAAGTTGGATAACTCTGAACAATTTTAAGTTGGATAACTCTGAACAATTTTAAGTTGGATAACTCTGAACAATTTTAAGTTGGATAACTCTTTTCTCACACACATAACCTGTTACTTAGAGGAAGTAATCTGTTACACACTATTTTTGAGCATTACTACTTTGTATATTTAAGACTTTTAGGATAGAAGTACCTATAGAGACTTAATCTAATTATCTTGAAGCTTTAATCTTCTTTGTCTTCATAAGTATTCTTCCTTTTCTTCTTTTTGGTGATGTTGGTGTCTTCATCAAAACCGTGCCAAGGTCAGGAGCAAAGATCTTCTTCACAATCTCCCCCTTTTTGATGATGACAAACCAATATCTTCTTGACAGTGTAGTTTTCTGAATTTTCTGAGAGTAACATACTTTGTGATATATCTTGACTTGTCTTGAGTATGCTCCCCCTATCTTGTATGTTCCTTCTTTCATTTGGAGTTAAGTGCCTGAAATAAAGTTTGACAGAAAATACACTCTCCCAACTTTTCTCCCCCTTTTGACTTCATCAAAAAGTAGAAAAGCCAAGAGTCCAGCACAAGATATATAGCATATATAGCATACATGATGTATAGCACAATAGATATAAAAATTGATATAGTGCATATCATAATCGCATACTATCAGAGCATAAAATCAAATATTATTCAAACATAAAAACATAGCATAGCATAGTAGTAGATGTTCAAAGCATACAAATATTATAGACATAAAAATAGATGTTCAGAAATATGCACCGATACAAACATAAAAACTTAGATACACTCTAAGACTCAGTCTCAGAACTATCTTTATCAACGTCCATACTGCTCAGCTTAGAAGAGAGATGATGACGTTCAAATTGGATATGTTGGTTTTGAGTATCAATGGCATCCATCCGGTTGGAGATGTAGCCTCGAAGAGTAACCAACTCGTCCATTATCATCTGATTGGTTGGCATCTTAGCAGATGAGGAAGATTGAGCATGAAACTCAGAAGGTTGTGGTGCAGGTGGGTTAGGTTCGGTTTGATCAGCAAGTGCAGGTTATCTATCAGATCGATGCCTATAAGAGCGACGATCATGAGGATCAATGAGGAAACCCATTTTGTGGACAACTTCCACATCAATCTTGCTTTCGCGAAGATTCAGAGGTTCCTTGGTTTCACCATTAGTAGACACACCGAAATGTTCAAGAATGTTTGCTATGAAGATAGCATAAGGCAAAGGACTTTGTGTTCCTCGAACGTTCCACATTTGTCCCATCATCATCTAAGTCCAATTGATCTTGATGTTGAATTTCATAGTGTACATCAATTGAAGCTCTATGTCACTTATTTGAGAATGGTTTGAAAATTTTGGTAAGATGACATAGCTCAGCAGATAATGAAGCAAACGATCTTCGAGTTTGATATGTCCAACAGAGAGGATATCTCGATTTTTAACAGTTTCACCAAAGCCTTGCTGCTTACGCACTTCATTTTCCTCTTTAGAAATTCTACACATAGAATAGTAGAATTCATTACGATCATAGTTCTCCCATTCACACTGAAGACCGAAACCAACAGTGCTACCTTGAGTGGGCATTTCGCAGCACAATGAACTCAAAGTTTTATCATCTAAGACAATCTCTGAAAGTTCATGTTGCAGTAGAATACTCGAACAAGTTCGGGATATATGCAAAAGATAAGGAAATAGAAAATCTTCAAATTCAAAATTCCCTATATTACCGTATTTTGGAGTAAAAATGGTGCGACCATGGAAGTGCTCCTCGAATATCTTGCGTTGCTCATCATTAGTAAGAAGCTTTGTCAAATTCAGAGGGTTAGACTCCAAACATGTTGTTTTTTGACTTCTCTGAGATGTATTGGTGCGTTGTTTCTTTGATCTAGAAGAAGAAGCCATGGATTTGGGATTTTGATTTTTTGGGGTTTTTGGGTTTTGGATATTTGGGGTTTTTTGATTCAAGCCAGTAATCACGAAAATGAATGGTTAGAAGTGTTTAGAATCGAAAATGTGATAGGAATGGACACAAAAATAACCCAAAACGGTTTAGAAATGAAGATTTTAGAGTGAGATAGGGGTATGCACGAGGGATAGAGTAGGAGGAAGAAGGTGAAGTCTGAAAAGGTGCAGAAAATCCTATTTATACAGATGAAGTCTGAAAAAGTGCAGAAAATCCTATTTATACGCACAGTGTAATCAATTACGCTACTTTGAGTAATCGGTTACTCAAATTGAAATTTTAAAAAATTTCAGACAGAGAGTTTGAGTAATCCATTACACACTTTTGGGTAATCGGTTACTGAAACTCTTTGTTCGCCTTGTAATCGGATACTCTCTAGAGTAATCAATTACTGACCCTAGAAAAAATTTATTTTAAGCATACTGATGCACTGAAAATGATTTTTAACCCAAAATATGAAGTTTTTAAACACAAATGAATATATTTAAGATCAAGTAGGCATGAGATAAATATAACTAATATTAATGAAGCAAACATATAATCATATAAGCATGTTTAATACAGGTAAGCTTCATCAAGAATGCCTAATTCAAGTCTAATTTTGTTAAAAGGTTCTTTTGCCAAGGGCTTAGTGAAAATATTTGCAAGTTGGTTATCAGTATCAACAAATTCTACAGATACGTCTTTCTTTTGAACATGGTCCCTTAGGAAGTGATGCCTTATATCTATGTGTTTGGTTCTAGAATGCATAATAGGATTCTTTGTGAGGTTTATAGCACTAGTATTATCACATTTCAGCGGAGTGCAACCTAAGTATAAGCGATAATCTCGTAATTGTTGCTTAAGCCATAACACTTGGGCACAACAACTACCTGTGCTATATATTAAGTCTCAGCAGTGCTTAACGCAACACATGCTTGTTTCTTGCAAGACCAAGAGACTAAAGCATTGCCTAAAATGTGACAAGTACCACTTGTACTTTTCCTTTCAGATTTACATCCGGAAAAATCTGAATCCAAATAACCAACCAATTCACATATACTTCTGTTTGGATACCTTGGTCCAACTTCAGATGTACCTTTAAGATATTTCATAATTCTCTTAACAAAAACTAAGTGTGATTCTTTTGGTTTAGATTGATAGCGTGCACACACACATACACTAAACATGATATC
>NC_032010.1:8002618-8003658 GCF_001865875.1 Lupinus angustifolius | reverse complement strand
GCTCGTGGAGCTTGCTTTAGACCATAGAGGGCTTTCTTTAACTTGTAGACATGAGAATGATGTTTGTAATCTTCAAAACTAGGAGGTTGTTCTACAAACACTTCTTCTTGAATGTAGCCGTTGAGAAAAGCGCTCTTGACATCCATTTGATATAACTGAAAATTAAGAGAACAAGCACATGCAAGTAGTAGCCTAATAGCTTTAAGTATAGCAACCAGAGCGAAGGTTTCATCGAAGTCTATACCTTCTTCCTGATTGTAATTGTATCCTTGGGCTACTAGTCTAGCTTTATTTCTAACAATAACACCATTTTCATCAGATTTATTTCTAAAGACCCAACGAGTTCCAATGACATGCCTATTTTTCGGTCTAGGAACAAGTTCCCAAACTTCATTCCTTTCAAACTGGTTTAATTCTTCTTGCATAGCAAGAATCCAGTGTTCATCCTCGATTGCATCATCAATCTTGGAGGGTTATATCTGAGAGACGGATGCCATGTTTAGACAAGCATCAAGCATTCTACGAGTAGTTATACATTTCCTTATATCAGTGATGATGTTGTCAATAGGATGATTTCGATGAGTTATCCATTCTTTTGGTAGATCTGAGTAAATATGCTCTTCTTAAGAAGATAGATTATCATCCATTCACAATTCCTTAGGTTCAGTTGTAATATCAACAATAGAATTTTCTTTAGCAGGGGAACTTGGCAAGTCGTCTTCATCACAAGATATCACATCTTTTAGTACAGGATTAGTTTCATCAAGAGATACATGAACAGATTCTTCCATGACTAGAATTCTTTTATTAAAGACTCTATAAGCTTTACTCGTGAGAGAATAGCCAAGAAAAATTCCTTCATCAGTTTTTGCATCAAACTTGCCCAAGTTATCCTTACCATTATTCAGAACAAAGCATTTACAACCAAAAACATGTAGATGAGAAATGTTTGATTTTCTACCTTTGAAGAGTTCATAGGGGGTTTTCTTAAGAATAGGTCTTATAAGAACTCGATTCGAAACATAACACGCAGTGCTAAC
>NC_032010.1:8001940-8002518 GCF_001865875.1 Lupinus angustifolius | reverse complement strand
TGAATATGAGCAATTCTTCTATGCCAAAGCCATGCATCATGATTATCATTAGCTACTAAACATGTTATAAGTAAAGCAGAATCCATGTCAATCATATATATATTATTTATTCTCTTACCAATAAGTTTAGAATTATTAGAATCCTTACTTTCAATGATGCACTTATCTGGGTAGAACGCCATATGAAATCCTTTGTCGCATAATTGAATTATGCTTAGAAGGTTGTGCTTGAGTCCTTCACCATATAGTACACCTTCTATAGTTGTTGATGGTGGCTTTCCAATTCTATCAACTCCAAGAAATTTTCCCTTGTTGTTATCACCATCTGTGACATATCCTTTGTCCCTTTGAGTCAGGACAGAGAATTTACTTTTATTGTCCGTCATGTGTTTTGAGCAGCCGCTATCCAAGTACCATAAATTGTAGGCGGCTCTCAAATTTTCCTACAAAAAAAATTAAGTTTTGTTAGGTATCCAATATTCTCTGGATCCTAGGTGGTTAGTACCTTTCTCAACCCATCTAAATTTTCCTAAGGGTACACCATATTTTCTAATCATGCACGTGTTTGATGTATGCCC
>NC_032010.1:8001290-8001840 GCF_001865875.1 Lupinus angustifolius | reverse complement strand
CTTTGTTTTCAAGAGTGATGCAGTTTTGACAGGAGGATGATGAAGGTTTGTTTCTAAATGCATCTAACTCAGACTTTTGTTTTAGAAACATTTTTGTTAATTTGACATATTCATCAGACAAGTCATTAAATGCAGATTGAAGTTCAGAAGAAGAAAATAGATTAGATTCATTTACCTCTTCATCATCAGAATGATGAGATGCCATTAGTGATAGATGTGCTTGCTCTTCATTTTCTATTTCATATGCAGAACTGATATCATTATCTTTCCAAGCAATGTATGTTTTTCGCCCAGTCTTCGTGTCATTCTTTCCTTTGAAAGAACTCTTTTTCAAATTTGGACAGTCCATCTTCATGTGACCAGGTTTGCCACATTCAAAACATATAAAGTTTTGATTTGAGGTGGAGGCATCATTGTTCTTGGTGATTTTCCTTGTTTGATCAGTCTTTGCGCCTTTGTTCCTTTTTAGGAACTTGCTAAATTTCTTCACGAAGAGACTCATATCTTTCGTATCATCTTTTTCTGATTCATCTCCAGATGAGTCATATCT
>NC_032010.1:8000985-8001190 GCF_001865875.1 Lupinus angustifolius | reverse complement strand
TTCCTGGGAAAGAGTGTTGAGTCTCGACCTTTTTACTTCCTCTGTTCCTTCGTGTGTTGTCTCTAGAGTATCCTACATTTCTTTTGCAGACTTACAATTGGATACTCTAAAGAATTCATCAATATCAAGTGCGGAGGTGAGGATGTTCTTTGCCTTTAAATCATATTGCACCTTCTTTTTGTCTTCATCGTTCCATGAAGATTTT
>NC_032010.1:8000161-8000885 GCF_001865875.1 Lupinus angustifolius | reverse complement strand
GTATCACGTATCCTTTTCTGGGCATCGCCCTAAATCATACATCCTTCTCGGATTACTTTCTTTAAAATTAATTTCCGAATTTGACTATTTAATTCCAACACCTTAAATACTTTAATTTTTAATTCAATTATGGCGTTATACCAAAGTACTTTATATCACATACCCATACTAGGGTTATTACATACTCAACCAATCAATCCAAATAGTTAAACACAATTCCTATTTCTCGCCCAAGCGAGGACCCTTCACTTCAAGCGAAAGTTCGATCAACAATACCATTTTAAAACTGCGCATCTCTCGCTCAAGCGAGGCCCTCTCGCCCAAGCGACAATTCATCTTTAAATCTCAATTAAACTTAAGCCTTCCTCGCCCAAGCGAGGCCCCTTCTCGCTCAAGCGAGACATCATTAAAATCCTGAATCTTTTTTTTTCGCCGAAGCGAAAATTTTGCTCGCCCGGGCGACGCCAGCTCCCCCGAGCGACGCCAGCTCCTCCGGGCGAGGGATGTCCAGAATTTCATCAAATTCCTGGGTTTTTTTCGCCTAACCGAGACCCTTGCTCGCCCAGGCGAGGCTTTCTCGCCCGAGCGAGGATTGGTCGCCCGGGCAAGGAGTTCCAGAACCTAAAACTTCCCCTCGCCTAGTCCTCGCCCAGGCGAGAATTTCTCGCCCAAGCGACAGGGACTTGGACAGACACCCACTTTTGCCCTTTTCGACAACCGAAAC
>NC_032010.1:7996732-8000061 GCF_001865875.1 Lupinus angustifolius | reverse complement strand
AAAATATTGGGTTTCTTAAAACCCATGTTAACTCCAAAACCTTTGAGATGGTTTAGGAGATCCGGGTGTCATATTCGGACACCACTATGTCACGATGTGTTCTCTCTCACACATACAATATTCAAAACATTTCCTCAACAATCATATATTTTCAAAAGCATCTAAACATAAAAATATTGGGTTTCTTAAAACCCAAGTTAACTCCAAAACCTTTGAGATGGTTTAGGAGATCCGGGTGTCATATTCGGACACCACTATGTCACGATGTGTTATCTCTCACACATACAGTTCACTATTTCCAACAACATTCATATATAATATTCAACACATTTCATCAACAATCATATATATTCAAAAGCATTCAAACATAAACATCTTGGGTTTCTTAAATCCCAATTTAACTCCAAAACCTTTGAGATGGTTTAGGAGATCCGGGTGTCATATTCGGACACCACTATGTCACGATGTGTTCTCTCTCACCTTAGTGAAGCGTGCTTTAACTTGTCGGCTAAGGGTGGTTTGGTTTCAAGATTCGAACACCGAAATCTTCGTAACTACCACAATAAAAATCCGTTAGTTTCCGATATTTCTAAAATCGTTACCCAAAATACTTAAAATCACTTCTCTTTTTCCCATCGTGATCATACATCCATTTCATCCATCCGGTCCAACATCACATGTTCTTGACCATCCTTTTTCATCGAAAGTCCGTTCACGATTTCCATTCATTTTAAACGTACGGTTTTTAGTAAAACTACATATTCTGATTTAAGACAATCTTTGATAATCTCACCACTTTCAAGTAAGTTATTCAAAGTATCATTTAAGAGTTTTATGAGACATTCATGTACTCATAAACTTTAATATCCTTTTTAACAAAAGTTTCTACTTTTCCAACTTGTTCCAAGCCATGGTTTTAAGGCTAACAACAAATAGAAATACATACATTCTCATTTTTACAAAACACTTCCTAAGGGTTCCTTTGATTTCATTATCATCACCTTTGGCTAAAACAACAAAAAGTATGTAATACAACATTATAACAACTCCATGAACACAATTTGTTCATGGTTTCAAGAAAATATTTTCATAAGTTCAAGAACATTATCATTTTCGGTTTTGAGAAGAAAATGAGTTAGAAAGCGTTTTAGAAAATTTCAACGGTTGAATATGTTCTTGACATGTTCATGAACAACATACTTAAATCTCATCAACATCCATTGGTTGAATATTGAGAGATCAAAGTTTGAAGATGGAAGAAGAAAGGAGAAATGAGAGGAAACATGAAGAGAGGTTTTTACCTCCTCTTAGAAAGTTTGCAAATGATAGAGTGTGAGAGAAGTGTGAAGTGAGGAGTGTTTAATGAGAGAAGGAAATCAGATTTCCCCCTAGGCAATGATAAAAAAATCTCCTAGGGTGGCTAATGATGATTTCCTATGACATTAGGGTGAGTGATGTGAGGTTTGCTTTATGGAAAGGCAAATCTCACATCCCAATGCGAAACGACCACTTCGCAGATACGTGCGATAAACATGCTCGAGTATTATCGGCTAATACTCTATCGGATATTATAAATCGCCCGATCGTAATATCCGATTAGAATTTCGGATTTCGGCATTCCGAGTGAAAAATATTTAGAAAATAGGTATGGGTGAATTCAGGGTTTATATTGACTCGAAATGAAATTATGAACCCAACGGTGCGATCAGAATTCAATTCCGAGTTACGGAACTCAAACACCACTTTTTGAGCCGTACCGGGTGGATTTTGGCCCCGACAGTGGTTCAGAACTGACTGTCTCCGAAAATTACCAAAATTTTCCACAAAATAGGAAATAAAATTACAAGATTAAAACTGAACTAGAGTTTCGTCTAATTCTTTACCTAAAATTCCCAGAAATTCATTTTCGAATATATATAATTAATAAAAATATTAATAAAATCTTATAATTCAAAATCGTAAAATTTGCGGTGTTACAAGAAATAATCTTTTTAAGTTTTCATTTATTTAATTTAAAATAAAATTAAATTTGAACTTTCAAATTTTTTTGAATGCCACATGTCAAAATCTAAATCCAATACTGGACTTTCCAATATCGAAGATTCACTCAACCTTTACTCATCAACATCTAGATTTTAGTCCTCACAAGTTGCCTTCCCTTAAGATAAAAACAAAACTAACAAGATATCTTTACCAAAGAGGAACGATATCAAAATAAAGTAAGATATAAACTATAGGAAAATCAATAACATTCCAAAATCTATCAACCACGATCATCTCCAATAATAGAGAAATAAGTGTTTGTTTTTCTGAAGAACATCTTTGCTCCTAACCTTGCCACGATTTTGATGAAGACACCAACATCACCAAAAAGATGAAAACGAAGAATACTTATGAAGACAAAGAAGACAAAGCTTCAAAACAAATTAGTCTAAGTCTAAATATGTACTTCTATCCTATACTATTGAATATACAATAATGCTCAAACTATTTTTTAAGAAAATTGAAACACTTCAAGTATAAACACAACAATTTTAAAAAATAGTGTGTAACAGGTTACTGTATCTAAGTAACAGGTTACATAAGTGAGAAAATCAGTTACCCAACAAAAATTGTGCAGGATAATTGATTACTCAAATGTTGTAATCAATTACTCTAATTAAATTTTAAATACCCAATTGGACAGCGTGTTTGAGTAATCGATTACTCAAGGCTGTAATCGATTACTGAGAGTTGTTGCATCAGTTTTCAGATTTCAAAATGAATGGTTTTCACCCCAAACGAAATGGTTTCATTTCAATCAATTCCTACTGTTTCAAAGATGAGTTATGGCTGGTTGGAAAGCCTATTTAAAGACATTGAAACTCAGAATCAAAATACAAACTTTTACACAAACTTTCAAACATAATTCTAAAAATTCTTTGAAATATTTTCTACACTTTTGCAACTTGTTCTTAAACTTTCAAAGTGAATTTTCTGAGTTGCTTGAAGTAAAGTGTTTCAAAGTTTTACAAATATATAAGAGTGTTATTACTTAGTATAAAAATATTTATCGGATTGCAAGTGATATTACATTCAATACTTGTAAAGGCAATCCTGCCATTGTTGTAAATTCTTCATTGACATTTCAGAAATCTTTCTTTCACAAGGGTGTGATAAGAAAAGGGGTAGAATCACTTGAAAATGTGTTTTTCAAGAGTGACATAAGTATTAGTGAGTGTGTAAGGTACATAGAGGTCTTAGGGTGAGATATTGTAATTACAAACTCATAATATTTAGTGAAGAAATCTCTGGTGCTGCAAGAGTACTGGACGTAGCCTTCGGTGGAC
>NC_032010.1:7996309-7996632 GCF_001865875.1 Lupinus angustifolius | reverse complement strand
GGATAGGATGAGGACGAGGATGAGGATGAGGATCACGATGAGGATTATGATTAGTATTAGGATTAGGGTTAGGGTTAGTATTAAGCTTAGGATTAGGATTAGGATTAGGATGAGGATGAGGATGAGGATAAGGATGATTATGAGTATTAGGATTATGATTTGGTTTGGGATTATGATTAGGATTAGGATTAGGATTAGGATTAGGGTTATGGTTAGGATTAGGATTAGGATTAGGATTAGCATGAGGATGTGGATTAAAGTGAGGATGAGAATGAGGATGAGGATGAGGATTAGGATTAGGGTTAGGATTAGGATTAGGATGA
>NC_032010.1:7995928-7996209 GCF_001865875.1 Lupinus angustifolius | reverse complement strand
TAGGATTAGGATTAGGATTAGGATTAGGATTAGGATTAGGATTAGGATTAGGATTAGGATTAGGATTAGGATTAGGATTAGGATTAGTGTTAGGATTAGGATTAGGGGTAGGGTTAGGATAAGCATGAGGATGAGGATAGGATAAGGATCAGGATGAGGATGAGGATTAGGATCACGATGAGGATTAGGATTAGTATTAGGATTAGGGTTAGCGTTATTATTAAGCTTAGGATTAGGATTAGGATTAGGATGAGGATGAGGGTGAGGACGAGGATGAGGAT
>NC_032010.1:7994779-7995828 GCF_001865875.1 Lupinus angustifolius | reverse complement strand
GAGGATGAGGATGAGGATGAGGATGAGGATGAGGATGAGGATGAGGATGAGGATTAGGATTAGGATTAGGATTAAGGTTAGGATTAAGATTAGGATTAGGATTAGAATTGGGATTATGATTAGGAATAGGATTAGGATTAGGATTATTATTATGATTAGGATTAGGGTGAGATTAGGATTAGGATTAGAATGAGAAAGGGGATGAGGATGAGGATGAGGATGAGGATGAGGATTAGTATGAGGATGAGAATTAGGATGAGGATTAGGGTTGGGATTAGGATTAGCATTAGGATTAGGATTAGGATTAGGATTAGGATTAGGATTAGGATTAGGATTAGGATTAGGATTAGGATTAGGATTAGGATTAGGATTAGGATTAGGATTAGGATTAGGATTAGGATTAGGATTAGGATTAGGATTAGGATTAGGATTAGGATTAGGATTAAGATTAGTATTAGGATTAGGATTAGGATGGGGATTAGGATGGGGATGAGGATAAGGATGAGGATGAGGACGAGGTTTAGGATTTGGATTAGGATTTTGATTATTATTAGGATTAGGATTAAGGTTAGGATTAGGATTAGGATTAGGATTAGCATTAGTATTAGGATTGGGATTAGGGTAAGGGTTAGGGATAAGATTAGGATTAGGATTAGGATTAGCATTAGTATTAGGATTGGGATTAGGGTAAGGGTTAGGGATAAGATTAGGATTAGGATTAGGATTAGCATTAGTATTAGGATTGGGATTAGGGTAAGGGTTAGGGATAAGATTAGGATTAGGATTAGGATTAGCATTAGTATTAGGATTGGGATTAGGGTAAGGGTTAGGGATAAGATTAGGATTAGGATTAGGATTAGGATTAGGATTAGGATTAGGATTAGGATTAGGCTTAGGATTAGCATTAGGATTAGGATTGGGATTACGGTTAGGGTTAGGGATAAGATTAGGATTAGGATTAGGATGAGGGTGAGGCTTAGGATAAGGATTAGGATTAGGATGAGGATGAGGATGAGGATGAGGACGAGAATTCGAATGAGGATGAGGAT
>NC_032010.1:7994137-7994679 GCF_001865875.1 Lupinus angustifolius | reverse complement strand
TGAGGATGAGGATGAGGATGAGGATCACGATGAGGATTAGGATTAGTATTAGCATTAGGGTTAGGGTTAGTATTTAGATGAGGATGAGGATGAGGATGAGGGTGAGGATGAGGATGAGGATAAGGACGAGGATGAGTATTAGGATTACGATTAGGTTTGGGATTATGATTAGGATTAGGATTAGGATTAGGATTAGCATTAGGGTTATGGTTAGGATTAGGATTAGGATGAGGATTAGGATTAGGGATAGGAATAGGATTAGGTTTAGGATGAGGATGAGGGTGAGGACGAGGATGAGGATGAGGATATGGATGAGGATGAGGATGAGGATGAGGATGAGGATGAGGATGAGGATGAGGATGAGGGTGAGGATGAGGGTGATGATGAGGTAGAGGATGAGGATGAGGATGAGGATGTGGATGAGAATTAGGGTTAGGATTAGGATTAGGATGAGGATGAGGATGAGGATGAGGATGAGAATGAGAATTAGGATTAGGGTTAGGTTTAGGATTAAGATTAGGATTAGGATTAGGATGAGGATG
>NC_032010.1:7993634-7994037 GCF_001865875.1 Lupinus angustifolius | reverse complement strand
AGGGTGAGGGTGAGGATGAGGATGAGGATGAGGATGAGGGTGAGGGTGAGGAAGAGGATCAGGATGAGGATGAGGATGACGAGGAGGATGAGAATTAGGATTAGGATTAGGAATAGGGTTAGTGTTAGGATTAAGATTAGGATTAGGATTAGGATGAGCATGAGGATGAGGATGAGGATGAGGATGAGGATGAGTATTAGGATTACGATTAGGATTGAGATAGGGATAAGGTTGGGGATGAGGATGAGGATGAGGATGAGAATTAGGATTAGGATTAGGGTTAGGGTTAGGATTAGGATTAGGATTAAGATTAGCATGAGGATGAAGATGAGGACGAGGACGAGGATGAGAATCAGGATGAGGATTAGGATTAGTATTAGGATTAGGATTGGGATTATGATTA
>NC_032010.1:7992727-7993534 GCF_001865875.1 Lupinus angustifolius | reverse complement strand
GATGCGGATGAGGATGAGGATGAGGATGAGGATGAGGATGAGGATGAGGATGAGGATGAGGAAGGGGATCAGGATGAGGATGAGGATGAGGGTGAGGATCAGAATGAGGATGAGAGGATGCGGATGAGGATGGGGATGAGGATGAGGATGAGGATGAGGATGAGGATGAGGATGAGGATGAGGATGTGGATGAGGATGAGGATGAGGACGAGGATGAAGATGAGGATGAGGATGAGGATGAGGATGACAATGAGGATAAGGATGAGGATGCGGATGAGGATGAGTATTAGGATTACGATTAGGTTTGGGATTATGATTAGGATTAGGATAAGGGTTAGAGCTAGGGTTAGGATTAGGATTAGGATAAGAATGAGGATGTGGATGAGGGTGAGGATGAGGATGAGGATGAAGATGAGGATTAGGATGAGGATTAGGATTAGGGTAGGGTTAGGATTAGGATTAGGGTTAGGAATAGGATTAGGATTAGGATGAGGATGACGACGAGGATGAGGATGAGGATGAGGACGAGGATGAGGATGAGGATATTGATGAAGATGAGGATGAGAATGAGGATGAGGATACAGATAAGGATGAGGCTAAGGATGAGGATGAGGATGAGGATGAGTATTAGTTTTAGGATTAGGATTGCGATTATGATTAGGAATAGGATTAGGATTAGGATTAAGATTAGGATCAGGGTTAGATTAGGATTAGGATTAGGATGAGAATGCGGATGAGGATAAGGATATGGATGAGGATGAGGATGAGGATAAGGGTGAGGGTGAGGATGAGGATGAGGATGAGGAT
>NC_032010.1:7992158-7992627 GCF_001865875.1 Lupinus angustifolius | reverse complement strand
TGAGGATGAGGATGAGGATGAGGATGAGGATGAGGATGAGGATGAGGATGAAGATGAGGATTAGTATTAGGATGAGGATGAGGATGAGGATGAGGACGAGGATGAGGATGAGGATGAGGATGAGGGTGAGGGTGAGGGTGAGGGTGACGGTGATGGTGAGGGTGAGGATGAGGATGAGGATTGAGATTAGGATTATCATTAGGATTAGGGTTAGGATTAGGATTAGGATTAGGATTAGCATTAGGATTAGACTTAGAATTAGGATTAGGATTAGGATTAGGATTAGGATTAGGATTAGCATCAGGATTAGGATTAGGATTAGGATTAGGATTAGGATTAGGATTAGGGTTAGGCTTAGGATGGGGATGAGGATGGGGATGAGGATGAGGATGAGGATGAGGATGAGGATTTGGATTTGGATTAGGATTAGGATTAGGATTAGGATTAGGATTAGGATTAGGATAAGGAT
>NC_032010.1:7990370-7992058 GCF_001865875.1 Lupinus angustifolius | reverse complement strand
ATGAGGATGAGGATTAGGATTTGGATTAGGATTAGGATTAGGATTAGAATTAGGATTAGGATTAGGATTAGCGTGAGGATGAGGATGAGGATGAGGACGAGGATATGAATCAGGATGAGGTTTAGGATTAGGATTAGTATTAGGATTAGGATTAGGATTGGGATTATGATTAGGAATAGGATTAGGATTAGGATTAGGATTTGGATTAGGATTAGGATTAGGATTAGTTGTAGGGTTAGGATTAGCATGAGGATGAGGATAGGATGAGGATGAGGATGAGGATGAGGGTGAGGAAGAGGATGAGGATGAGGATGACGATGACGATGACGATGAGGATGAGAATTAGAATTAGGATTAGGGTTAGGGTTAGGATTAAGATTAGGATTAGGATTAGGATGAGGATGAGTATGAGGTTGAGGATGAGGATGAGGATGAAGATTAGCATGAGGATGAGGATGAGGATGAGGATGAGGATGAGGATAAGGATGGGGATGAGGACGAGGATGAGGATCAGGATGAGGTTTAGGATTAAGATTAGGATTAGGTTTAGGATTAGTACTGAGATTAAGATTAGGATTAGGATTAGGATTATGGTTAAGGTTAGGATTAGCATGAGGATGAGGAGAGGATGACGATGAGGATAAGGATGAGGATGAGGATGAGGATGAGGATTAGGATGAGGATGAGGATGAGGATGAGGATGAGGATGAGGATGAGTATTAGGATTAGGATTAGGATTGGGATTATGATTAGGAATAGGATTAGGATTAGGATTAAGATTAGGGTTAGATTAGGATTAGGATTAGGATGAGAATGAGGATGAGGATGAGGATTAGGATGAGGATGAGGATGAGGATGAGGGAGAGGGTGACGGCGAGGGTGAGGGTGAGGATGAGGACAAGGATGAGGATGAGGATGAGGATTAGGATTAGGATTAAAATTAGGATTAGGTTTAGGATTAGGATTATGATTACGGTTAGGATTAGGATTAGGATTAGGTTTAGGTTTAGAATTAGGATTAGGATTAGGATTAGGATTAGGATTAGGATTAGGATTAGGATTAGGATTAGGTTTTGGATTAAGATTAGGATTAGCATGAGGATGAGGATGAGGTGAGGATGAGGATGAGGATGAGGATAAGGATTAGGATTAGGATTAGGAATAGGAGTAGGGTTAGTATTAGGATTAGGATTACGGTTAGGATTAGGATTAGGATTAGGATTAGGATTAGCATTAGAATTAGGATTAGGATTAGGATTAGGATTAGTATTACGATTAGGATTATGATGAGGATGAGGATGAGGATGTGGATGAGGATGAGGATGAGGACGAGGATCAAGATGAGGATGAGGATGAGGATGAGGATGAGGATGAGGATAAGGATGAGGATGAGGATGACTATTAGGATTACGATTAGGTTTGGGATTATGATTAGGAATAGGATTAGGATTAGGATTAGGATTAGGATCTGGGTTAGATTAGGATTAGGATTAGGATGAGAATGAGGATTAGGATTACGATTACGATTAGGGTTAGGATTAGGATTAGGATTAGGCTAAGGCTTAGGATTAGGATTAGGATTAGGCTTAGGATTAGGAATAGGATCAGGATTAGGATTAGGATTAGGATTAGGATTAGGATTAGGATTAGGATTAGGATTAGGATTAGGATTAGGATTAGGATTAGGA
>NC_032010.1:7989216-7989651 GCF_001865875.1 Lupinus angustifolius | reverse complement strand
AGTATTAGGATTAGGATTAGGATTAGGATTAGGATTAGGATTAGGATTAGGGTTAGGATTAGGGTTAGGATCAGGATTAGGATTAGGATTAGGATTAGAGTTAGGATTAGGATTTGGATGGGGATGAGGACATGGGATGATGATGAGGATTAGGATTAGGATTTGGATTAGGATTAGGATTAGGATTAGGATTAGGATTAGGATGGGGATAAGGTTGGGGATGAGGATGAGGATGACGAAGAGGATGAGGATGATGGTGAGGATGAGGATGACGATTAGGATGATGCTGAGGATGAGGATGAGGATGAGGATGAGGATGAGGGTGAGGATGTGGATTAGGATGAGGATTAGGATTAGGATTAGGTTTAGGTTTAGGATTAGAATTAGGATTAGGATTAGGATTAGGATTAGGATTAGGATTAGGATTAGGATTAG
>NC_032010.1:7988882-7989116 GCF_001865875.1 Lupinus angustifolius | reverse complement strand
AGGATGAGGATGAGGAAGAGGATGAGGATGAGGAAGAGGATGAGGATTAGGATTAGGAATAGGAATAGGATGAGGATTAGGATTAGGATTAGGATTAGGATTGGGATTATGATCATGATTAGGATTAGGATTTGGATTAGGATTATGATTCGGATTCGGATTAGGATTAGGATTAGGATTAGGATTAGGATTAGGATTAGGATTAGGATTAGGATTAGGATTAGGATTAGGATT
>NC_032010.1:7988537-7988782 GCF_001865875.1 Lupinus angustifolius | reverse complement strand
GAGGACGAGGATGAGGATGAGGATGAGGAAGATGAGGATGAGGATGAGTATGAGGATTAGGATTAGGATTGGGATTAAGATTAGGAATAAGATTAGGATTAGGATTAGGATTATTATTAGGATCGGGATTAGGGTTAGATTAGGATTAGGATTAGGATGAGAATGAGGATGAGGATGAGGATGAGGATGAGGATGAGGATGAGGATGAGGATGAGGATGAGGATGAGGTTGAGGATGAGGATGAG
>NC_032010.1:7986271-7988437 GCF_001865875.1 Lupinus angustifolius | reverse complement strand
GTTAGGATTAAGATTAGGATTAGGATGGGAATGAGGTTGGGGATGAGGATGAGGATGAGGATGAGTATTATGATTAGGATTATGATTGGGATTATGATTAGGAATAGTATTAGGATTAGGATTAGGATTAGGATTAGTGTTAGATTAGGATGAGAATGAGGATGAGGATGAGGATGAGGATGAGGATGAGGATAAGGACGAGGATGAGGATGAGGAGGAGGATGCGAATGCGGACGAGGATAGGATGAGGATGAGGATTAGGATTAGGATTAGGATTAGGATTAGGATTAGGATTAGGATTAGGGTTAGGATTAGGATTAGGATTAGGATTAGGATTAGGAATAGGATTAGGATTAGGATTAGTATGAGGATTAGGATTAGGTTGAGGTTGGGGATGGGGATGAGGATGAGGATGAGGTTGAGGATGAGGATGAGGATGAGGATGAGGATGAGGATGAGGATGATGATGAGGATGAGGATGAGGATGAGGATGAGGATGAGGATGAGGATGAGGATGGGGATGAGGATGGGGATGAGGACCAGGATGCGGATGAGGATGAGGATGAGGATGCGAATGCGGATGAGGACGAGGATGAGGATGAGGGTGAGGATGATGATGAGGATGAGGATGAGGATGAGGATGAGGACGAGGACGAGGATAAGTATTAGGATTAGGATTACGATTAGGAATAGAAGTAGGGTTAGGATTAGGATTAGGAGTAGGATTAGGGTTACGGTTTTGGATAGGATTAGGATAAGGATTAGGAGTAGGGTTAGGATTTGGATTAGGTTTAGGATTAGGATGAGGATTAGGTTAGGGATTAGGATTAGGATGAGGATGAGGATGAGGATGAGGACGAGGATGAGGATGAGGATGAGTATTAGGATTAGGATTGGGATTATGATTAAGATTAGGATTAGTGTTTGGGTTAGGATTAGGATTAGGATTAGGATTAGCATGAGGATGTGGATGAGGGTGACGATGAGGATGAGGACGTGGATGAGGATTAGGATTAGGATTAGGGTTAGGATTAGGATTAGGATTAGGATTAGGTTTAAGGTTAGGGTTAGGATTAGGATTAGGATAAGGATTATGATGAAAATGAGGATGAGGATGAGGATGAGGATGACGGATGATGATGAGGATGAGAATAAGGATGAGGATTAGAATTAGGATTAGGATTAGAATTACGATTAAGATTAGGATTAGGATGAGGATGAGGATGAGGATGAGGATCCGGATGAGGATGCGGATCAGGATCAGGATGACGATGAGGATCAGGATCTGGATGACGATGAGTATTAGGATTAGGATTAGGATTGGGATTATGAATAGGATTAGGATTAGGATTAGGTTTAGGATTAGGTTTAGGATTAGGTTTAGGGTTAGGTTAGGATTACGATTAGGATAAGAATGAGGATGCGGATGAGGATGAGGATGAGGATGAGGATGAGGATGAGGATGAGGATGAGGATGGGGATGNNTTAGGATTAGGATTAGGATTAGGATTAAAATTAGGATTAAGATTAGGGTTAGGGTTAGGGATAGGGTTAGGGTTAGGGATAGGATTAGGATTAGGATTAGGATTAGGATGGGGATAAGGTTGGGGATGAGGATGAGGATGAGGATGAGGATGCGGATGAGGATGAGGATGAGGATGAGGATGCGGATGAGGATGAGGATGAGGATGAGGATGCGGATGAGGATGAGGATGAGGATGAGGATGCGGATGAGGATGAGGATGAGGATGAGGATGCGGATGAGGATGAGGATGAGGATGAGGATGCGGATGAGGATGAGGATGAGGATGAGGATGCGGATGAGGATGAGGATGAGGATGAGGATGCGGATGAGGATGAGGATGAGGATGAGGATGCGGATGAGGATGAGGATGAGGATGAGGATGCGGATGAGGATGAGGATGAGGATGAGGATGCGGATGAGGATGAGGATGAGGATGAGGATGCGGATGAGGATGAGGATGAGGATGAGGATGCGGATGAGGATGAGGATGAGGATGAGGATGCGGATGAGGATGAGGATGAGGATGAGGATTAGGATTAGGATTAGGATTAAGACTAGGATTAGGATTAGGATAAGGAATATGATTAGGATTAGGATTAGGATTAGGATATGGATAAGGATTAGCATTAGGGTTAGGATTA
>NC_032010.1:7985962-7986171 GCF_001865875.1 Lupinus angustifolius | reverse complement strand
GAGGATAAGGACGAGGATGAGGATGAGTATTAGGATTAGGATTAGGATTAGGATTAGGATTAGGATTAGGATTAGGATTAGGATTAGGATTAGAATTAGGATTAGGATTAGGATTTAGATTAGGATTAGGATTAGGATTAAGATTAGGGTTAGGGTTAGGGATAGGATTAGGATGAGGACGAGGATGAGGATTAGGGTTAGGATTAAGA
>NC_032010.1:7985219-7985955 GCF_001865875.1 Lupinus angustifolius | reverse complement strand
GATTAGGATTAGGATGGGGATGAGGATGAGGTTGGGGATGAGGATGAGGATGAGGATGAGGATGAGGATGAGGATGAGTATTAGGATTAGGATTAGGATTGGGATTATGATTATGATTAGGATTAGGATTAGGTTTAGGATTAGGATTAGGATTAGGATTACGGTTAGATTAGAATTAGGATTAGGATGAGAATGGGGATGAGGATGAGGATGAGGGTGAGGGTGAGGGTGAGGGTTAGGGATAGGATTAGGATAAGGATAAGGATTAGGAGTAGGATGAGGACGAGGGTGAGGGTGAGGGTGAGGGTTAGGGATAGGATTAGGATAAGGATAAGGATTAGGATTAGGATGAGGACGAGGATGAGGATTAGGATTAGGATTAGGGTTAGGATTAAGATTAGGATTAGGATAAGGATTAGGATTAGGATGGGGATGAGGATGAGGATGAGGATGAGGATGAGGATGAGGATGAGGATGAGGATGAGAATGAGAATGAGGATGAGGATGAGCATTATAATTAGGATTACGATTAGGATTAGGATTAGATTTAGGATTAGGATGAGGATCAGAATTAGGGTTAGGATTAAGATTAGGATTAGGATGGGGATGAGGATGGGGATGAGGATTAGGATTAGGATTAGGGTTAGGATTAAGATTAGGATTAGGATGGGTATGAGGTTGGGGATGAGGATGAGGTTTTGGATTAGGATTTGGATTAGGATTAGGATTAGGATTA
>NC_032010.1:7984466-7985119 GCF_001865875.1 Lupinus angustifolius | reverse complement strand
AGGATGAGGATGAGGATGAGGATGAGGGTGAGGATGAGGATGAGGATGAGGATCACGATGAGGATTAGGATTAGGATTAGGAATACGAGTAGGTTTAGGATTAGGATTAGGATTAGGGTCAGTATTAGGATTAGGATTAGGATTAGGATGACGACGAGGATGACGATGAGGATGAGGATGAGGGTGAGGATGACGATGATGATGAGGATGAGGATGAGGATGGGGATGGGGATGAGGATGAGGATGAGGATGAGGATGAGGATGAGGATGAGGATGAGGATGAGGATGAGGATGAGGATGAGGGTGAGGATGAGGGTGAGGATGAGAATTAGAATTAGGATTACGATTAGGATTAGGATTAGGAATAGGATTAGGATTAGGATCAGGATTTGGGTTAGGATTAAGATTAGGATTAAGATGGGGATGAGGATTATGATTATGATTATGATTAGGATTAGGATTAGGATGAGGGTCAGAATAAGGATAAGGATGAGGACGAGAATTAGGATTAGGATTAGGGTTAGGATTAGGATGAGGATGAGGATGAGGATGAGGATGAGGATGGGGATTAGTATTAGGATTAGGATTAGGATTAGGATGAAAATGGGGATGAGGTTGAGGATGAGGATGAGGATGAGGATGAGGATGAAGAT
>NC_032010.1:7983910-7984366 GCF_001865875.1 Lupinus angustifolius | reverse complement strand
AGGATGAGGATGAGGAGGACGATGAGGACGAGGATGAGGATGAGGATGAGGATTAGGATTAGGATTAGGATTAGGATTAGGAATGCGAGTAGGATTAGGATTAGGATTAGGATTAGAATTAGGATTACGATTAGGGTCCGGATTAGGATTAGGATTAGGATGAGGATGAGGATGAGGATGAGGATGAGGATCAGGATGAGGGTGAGGATCAGGATAAGGATGACGATGAGAATTAGGATTAGGATTACGGTTAGGATTAGGGTTAGGATTAGATGAGGATGAGGACGAGGATGAGGATTAGAATTAGGATTACGATTAGGATTAGGATCAGGATTAGGAATAGGATTAGGATTAGGATTAGGATTAGGAACAGGATTTGGGTTAGGATTAAGATTAGGATTACGATGGGGATGAGGATTATGATTATGATTATGATTAGGATTAGGATTAGGATGA
>NC_032010.1:7983206-7983810 GCF_001865875.1 Lupinus angustifolius | reverse complement strand
CGATTAGGATTAGGATTAGGATTAGGATTAGGATTAGGATCAGGATTTGGGTTAGGATTAAGATTAGGATTAAGATGGGGATGAGGATGGGGATGAGGATTATGATTATGATTATGATTAGGATTAGGATTAGGATGAGGGTGAGGATAAGGATGAGGATGAGGATGAGGATGAGGATGAGGATGAGGGTGAGGGTGAGGGTGAGGATGAGGATGAGTATTAGAATTAGGATTAGGATTAGGATTAGGATTAGGATGAGGATCAGGATCAGGATCAGGATCAGGATCAGGATTAGGGTTAGGATTAGGGTTAGGTTTAAGATTAACATTAGGATTAGGATGGGGATGGCGTTTCGAATGACGATGAGGATTTGGATTAGGATTTGGATTAGGATTAGGATTAGGATTAGGATAAGGATAATGATGAGGCTGAGGATGAGGGTGAGGATGAGGATGAGGATGAGGGTGAGGATGAGGATGAGGATGAGGGTGAGGATGAGGATGAGGATGAGGGTGAGGATGAGGATGAGGATGAGGTTGAGGATGAGGATGAGGCTGAGGATGAGGATGAGGATGAGGACGAGGATGAGGATGAGGATTAGGAT
>NC_032010.1:7982821-7983106 GCF_001865875.1 Lupinus angustifolius | reverse complement strand
GGATTACGATTAGGATTAGGATTAAGATTAGGGTTAGGGTTAGGATTATGATTAGGATTAGGATTAGTGTTAGGGTGAGGATAGGATTAGGATGATGGTGAGGATTAGGATTAGGATGCAGATGAGGATGAGGATGAGGATGAGGATGAGGATGAGGATGAGGATGAGGATGAGGATGAGGATGACGATGAGCATGAGGATGAGCATGAGGATGAGGATGATGATGAGGATGAGGATGAGGATGAGGATGAGGATGAGGATGAGGATGAGGATGAGGATGAGCAT
>NC_032010.1:7982315-7982721 GCF_001865875.1 Lupinus angustifolius | reverse complement strand
TGAGGATGAGGGTGAGGATGAGGATGAGGATGAGGATGAGGATGAGGATGAGGATTCGGATCTGGATGGGGATAAGGATTAGGATGAGGATTCGGATTAGGATTAGGATGGGGATAAGGTTGTGGATGAGGATTAGGATTAGGATGAGGATGAGGTTGGATGAGGATGAGGATGAGGATGAGGGTGAGGATGAGGATGAGGATGAGGATGAGGATTCGGATCAGGATGGGGATAAGGATTAGGATGAGGATGAGGATTAGGATTAGGATGTGGATAAGGTTGTGGATGAGGATTAGGATTAGGATGAGGATGAGGTTCAGGATGAGGATGAGGATGAGGATGAGGATGGGGATGAGGATGAGGATGAGGATGAGGATGAGGATGAGGATGAGGATGAGGATGAGGA
>NC_032010.1:7981301-7982215 GCF_001865875.1 Lupinus angustifolius | reverse complement strand
TGTATAATTGTTGTAAAGGGAATCTCTTGGTGTCTTATCACCGTTAGAGATTGAGTGTTTCTTCATAATTGCTTAGAGTGTAAGAAAAGGAAAGAACAGAGATTCCTGGCTGGGGCTACGCCGAAAGAAACGTTTTCTTTGTCGGTAGGAAGGGAGTCAAACCATTGAACAGGTTTCTTTATTTTCTTGTAATTTTCTAAGGTATTTGTAATTACATTGATTTGATTATAGTGAAGGAAATCTCCCAAGTCAGCCGGGAGGCCTGGATGTAGTTTGTAGTGGACAGCAAACGAACCAGGATAAAAATTCGCGTTGCAGGATTTTTCTCTCTCTCTCTCTCTCTCTTTACTGTTTTCAATCGATTATTTGGTATAGTGAATTCAATTGATACATTCTGTTCTTATGCTATACTGGATGCTACTCTGATACTAAATTTGTAAGCTCTGTTATTCGTTCCATTATCGGTTAACTATTCTGCAATTGATCGTTTCTGTAATAGCTTATTGTTTCTGTTTAATCGATTAAAACTGTTGCGTTAATCGATTATCCCGTTTCTATTAATCGATTAAGATTGTTCTATTAATCGATTATCTTCATCCTGTAATCGATTAATTAGGGGTGATTCAGCATTAATTGTTCAGTTTCAAAAAGCGGCTATTCTAACCGCGACACCTATTCAACCCCTCCTTCTAGGTGTATTGTAACCATTGATACCTAACAAGGATGAGTATTACGATAAGGATTAGGATAGGGATTATGATTGGGATTATGATTAAGATTAGGATTACGATGAGGATGAGGATGATGATGAGGATGAGGATGAGGATGAGGATGAGGGTGAGGCTAAGGATGAGGATGAGGATGAGGATGAGGCTGAGGATGAGGATGAGGATGAGGATGAGGATGAGGATGAG
>NC_032010.1:7980155-7981201 GCF_001865875.1 Lupinus angustifolius | reverse complement strand
GATGAGGATGAGGATGAGGATGAGGATGAGGATGAGGATGAGGATGAGGATTAGGATGAGAATGACATGAGGATGTGGATGAGGATTAGGATGAGGATGAGGATTAGTATTAGGATTAGTATTATGAATAGGATTAGGGTTAGGATTAGGGTTAGGATTAGGTTTAGGATTAGGATGGCGATCAGGGTGGGGATGAGGATAAGGATGAGGATGAGGATGAGGATGAGGATGAGGATGAGGATGAGGATGAGGATGAGGATATGGATAAGGATTAGGATTAGGATTAGGATTAGGATTAGGAATAGGGTTAGGATTAGAATGAGTATGAGTAGGAGGATGAGGATCAGGATCATCATCATGATGAGGATGAGGATGGGGATGAGGATGAGGATGCGGATGAGGATGAGGATGAGTATTATGATTAGGATTAGGTTAGGGATTAGGATTCGGATTATGATTAAGATTACGATTACGATTAGGATTAGGGTTAGGATTAGGATTAGGATGAGGATGTGGATGAGGATGAGGATGAGGATGAGGATGAGGATGAGGATGAGGATGAGGATGAGGATGAGGATTATTAGGATTAGGATTAGGATTAGGATTAGGATTAGGATTAGGATTAGGATTAGGATTTTGAATAAGATTAGGGTTAGGATTAGGATTAGGATTTGGATGGGGATCAAGGTGGGGATGAGGATGTGGTTGAGGATGAGGATGAGGATGTGGATGAGGATGAGGATGAGGAAGAGGAGGAGGACGAGAATGAGGACGGATGAGGATGTGGATGAGGATGAGGATGTGGATGAGGATGAGGATGAGGATGAGGATTAGGATTATGATTAGGGTTAGGGTTAGGATTAGGATTTGGGTTAGGATTTGGATAAGGATGAGGATGAGGATGAGGATGAGGATAAGGATGAGGATGAGGATTAGGATTAGGATTTGGATTAGGATTAGGGTTAGGATTTGGATTACGATTAGGATGAGGATGAGGTTGAGGATGAGGATGAGGATCCGGATGAGGATGAGGATGAGGATGAGGA
>NC_032010.1:7976914-7978449 GCF_001865875.1 Lupinus angustifolius | reverse complement strand
ATGAGGATGAGGGTGAGGATGAGGATGAGGATGAGGATGAGGATGAGGATGAGGATGAGGATGAGGATGAGGATGAGGATGAAAATTAGGATGACGATGAGGATTAGGATTAGGATTAGTATTATGAATAGGATTAGGGTTAGGATTAGGGTTGGGATTAGGTTTAGGATTAGGATGGGAATCAGGATGAGGATGAGGATGAGGATGAGGATGAGGATGAGGATGATGATGAGGATGTGGATGAGGGTGAGGATATGGATAAGGATTAGGATTAGGATTAGGATTAGGAATAGGGTTAGGATTAGAATTAGGATTAGAATGATTATGAGTATGAGGATGAGGATGAGGATCAGGATCATGATGAGGATGAGGATGAGGATGGGGTTGAGGATGAGGATGAGGATGAGGATGAGGATGGGGATGAGGATGAGAATGAGGATGAGGACGAGTATTAGGATTAGGATTAGGTTAGGGATTAGGATTGGGATTATGATTAAGATTAGGATTACGATTAGGATTATGGTTAGGATTAGGATTAGGATGACGACTTAGGGTTAGGGTTAGGGTTAGGGTTAGGGATAGGATGAGGATTATGATTAGGATTAGGGTTAGGGTTAGTATTAGGGTTAGGATTAGGATTAGGATGAGTATCAGGGTTAAGGTTAAGATTTAGCGTCCATGGGTTAGGGTTTATGGTTTAGGGTTAGGGTTTAGGGTTTAAGGTTAGGGTTAGGATTAGGATTAGGATTAGGATGGGGATCAGGGTGGGGATGAGGATGAGGATGAGGATGAGGATTAGGAATAGGAATAGGATTAGGATTAGGATTAAGATTAGAATGAGTATGAGGATGAGGATCTGGATGAGGATGAAGATGACGACGAGGATGAGGATGAGGATGAGGATGAGGATGAGGATGAGGACGAGGATTAGGATTAGGATTAGGATTTGGATTAGTATTAGGGTTAGGATTAGGATTACGATTAGGATTAGGATGAGGATGAGGATGAGGTTGAGGGTGAGGATGAGGATGAGGATGAGGACGAGGATGAGGATGTGGATGTGGATGAGGATGAGGATGAGGATGAGGATGAGGCTGAGGAGGAGGATGAGGATGTGAATGAGGATTAGGATTTGGATTAGGATGAAGATTACGGTTAGGATTAGGATTAGGGTTAGGATTAGGATTAGGATTATGATTAGGATTAGGTTTAGGATTAAGATTAGGATTAGGATGAGGATGAGGATTAGCATTAGTATTAGGATTAGGATTGAAATTAGAATGAGTATGAGGATGAGGATGAGGATGAGGATTAGGACGAGGAGGAGGACGAGGATGAGGAAGAGGATGAGGAAGAGGATGAGGATGAGGATGAGGATGAGGATGAGGATGACGATGAGGATGAGGATATGGATAAGGATTAGGATTAGGATTAGGAATATGGTTAGGATTAGGATAAGGATTAGAATGAGTATTAGGATTAGGATTAGGATGAGGATGAGGATGACGGTGATGGTGAGGATGAGGATTAGAATG
>NC_032010.1:7975441-7976023 GCF_001865875.1 Lupinus angustifolius | reverse complement strand
GGATGAGAATGAGAATTAGGATTAGGATTAGGATTGGGATTAGGAATCGAATTAGCATGAGGATGATGATGAGGATGAGGATGAGGATGTAGATGTGGATAAGGAGGAGGATGAGGATGAGGATGAGGATGAGGATGAGGATGAGGATGAGGATGAGGATGGGTATGAGGATGATGATGAGGATGAGGATGAGGATGAGGATGAGGATGAGTATGCGGATGGGGATGAGGATGAGGATGAGGATGAGGATGAGGATGAGGATTAGGATGAGGATGAGGATGAGGATGAAGAAGAGGATGAGGAGGAGGAGGATGAGGAGGTGGATGAGGATGAGGATGAGGTGGAGGAGAATAGGGATGAGGATGAGGAGGAGGACGAGGATGAGGATGATGATGAGTATGCGGATGACGATTAGGAGTAGGATTAGGGTTAGGATTAGGATTTGAATTTGGATGACGAGAATGACGAGGATGAGGAGGAGAATTAGGATTAGGATTAGGGTTAGGCTTAAGATTAGGACGAGGATGAGGATTAGGACTAGGACTAGGAATAGGAGGAGGATTAGGATGAGGATGAGGATGA
>NC_032010.1:7975096-7975341 GCF_001865875.1 Lupinus angustifolius | reverse complement strand
GATTAGGATTAGGATGAGGATGAGCATGAGGATGAAGATGAGGATGAGGATTAGGATGAGCATGATGATGAGGACAAGGATGAAGATAAGGATGAGGAAGGGGATGAGGATGGGTATGAGGATGAGGATGAGAATGAGAATTAGGATTAAGATTAGGATTGGGATTAGGATTAGAATTAGGATGAGGATGAGGATGACGATGAGCATGACGATGAGGATGAGAATGAGAATTAGGATTAAGATTA
>NC_032010.1:7974448-7974996 GCF_001865875.1 Lupinus angustifolius | reverse complement strand
GATGAGGATGAGGATGAGGATGAGGATTAGGATTAGGACTAGGAAGAGGAATATGACTAGTAATAGGATTAGGATTAAGTTTCAGATTAGGATTAAGTTTCGGATTAGGATTAGGGTCATGATTAGGATTAGGATCAGGATGAGCAGGAGGATGAGGATGAGGATGAGGATGAGCAGGAGGATCAAGACTAGGATTAAGATTAAAATTAGGTTGAGAAGGAGGATGAGGATATGATTAGGATTATGATTAGGATGAGGATGAGCATGAGGATGAGGATCAACATAAGGATTAGGAAGAGGATCAACATAAGGATGAGGATGAGGATGAGGATGAGAATGAGGATTAGAATGAGGATGAGGATGGGCATGAGCATGAGGATTCATATTAGGATTATAATTTGCATTAGGATGAGGATAAGGATGAGCATGAACATGAGGATTCTTATTAGGATTATTATTAACATTAGGATGACGATTAGGATGAGGATGAGGATGAGGATATGCATGTGCATGATCATGAGGATGAGGTTGAGGATGAGGATGAGGAT
>NC_032010.1:7974118-7974348 GCF_001865875.1 Lupinus angustifolius | reverse complement strand
AGCATGATGATGAGGATGAGGATGAAGATAAGGATGAGGATGGGGATGAGAATGGGAATTAGGATGAGGATGAGAATGAGAATTAGGACTAAGATTAGGATTATAATTTGGATGAGAATGAGGTTGAGGATGTGGATGAGGATGACGATGAGAATGACGATGAGCATGAGTATTAGAATGAGAATTAGGATAAGGATTAGGATTAGAATTAGGATGAGGATGAGGATGAG
>NC_032010.1:7973143-7974018 GCF_001865875.1 Lupinus angustifolius | reverse complement strand
TGAGGATGAGGTTGAGGATGAGGATAAGGATGAACATGAGGATGAGGATAAGGATGAATATGAGGATGAGGATGAGCATGAGGGTTAGTGTTAGAATTAGGAATAAGATTAGGAATAGTATTAGGATTAGGATTAGGATTAGGATTTGAATTTGGATGAGGATGAGGACAAGGATTAGGATTAGGATTAGGATTATGATTAGAATTAGGATGAGGATGATGATGATGAGGATGGGGATGAGGATGATAATGAGGATGAGGATGAGGATGACGATCAAGATGAGCATGAGGATGAAGATGAGCATGAACAATGAGGATGCGCATGAGGATGAGGATGAGGACGAGTATGAGGATGAGTATGAGAATTAGAATTAGGATTAGGATTAGGATTGGGATTAGGATTACAATTAGGATGAGAATTAGGATGAGGATGAGGATGAGGATGAGGATGTGGATGAGGATGAGGATGAAGATGAGGATGAGGGCGAGGAGGATGAGGCTGAGGATGAGATGTGAATCAGGGTCAGGATAAGGATGAGAATTAGGATAAGGACTAGGAACAGGAATAGGCCTAGGATTAGGATTAGGATTAGGATTAGGATTAGGATTAGGATTAGGATTAGGATTAGGATTAGGATTAGGATGAGGTTGAAGATGAGGATGAGGATGCGGATGAGGATGAGTATGAGGATCAAGATTAGGATTAAGATTACGATTAGGATCAGAATGAGGATGAGGATGAGGATTAGGATTAGGATTTTGATGAGGATGAGCATGAAGATGAGGATGAGGATGAGGATCAACATGAGGATGAGGATGATGATGAGGATGAGGATGAGGATGAGGATGAGGATGAGGATGAGGATGAGGAAGATG
>NC_032010.1:7969747-7973043 GCF_001865875.1 Lupinus angustifolius | reverse complement strand
GAAGATGAGGATGAGGATGAGGATGAGGATTAGGATAAGGATGAGGATGAGGATGAGGATGATGATGAGTATGAGGAGGAGGAGGAGGACGAGGCTGCAGTGGAGGACGAGGATGAGGTTGAGGACGAGGACGAGGATGAGGGTGAGGATGAGGATGAGGATGTGGATGAGGATGAGGTTGAGGTTGACGATGAGGATTAGTATTAGGATTTGTATTAGAATTAGGAATAGGATTAGGGTTAGGGTTAGGATTAAGATTAGGATGAGCATGAGCATGAGGAAGAGGGTGAGGATGAGGATGAGAATTAGGATTAGGACTAGGAATAGGAATAGGACTAGTAATAGGATTAAGATTAAGTATTTGGATGAGGATGAGGATGAGGATGAGGATGAGGATGAAGATGAGGACGAGGATTAGTATTTGGACTAGGAATAGGTATTGGAATCGAAATAGTAAGAGTGGTAGGATGATGATGAGCAGGAGGATGAGGATGAGGATGATTATGAGGATGAAGATGAGGATCAACATGAGGATGAGGATGAGGATGAGGATTAGGGTTAGGATAAGGATTAAGATTAGGATCAGGGTTAGGACGTGAATTAGGATTAGGATTAGGATTAGGATTAGGATTAGGATTAGGATTAGGATTAGAATTAGGATTAGGATGAGGATGAGGATGAGGATGAGAGTTAGGATGAGGATGAACTTGAGGATGATGATGAGGATGAGGATGAGGACGAGGGTGAGGATGAGGATGAGGATGAGGATGAGAATGAGGATGAGGATGAGGATGGGGATGAGGATTAGGACTCGGAATAGGAATAGTTAAAGGAATAGGATTAATAATAGGATTAGGATTAGGATTAGGATTAAGGTTACGGTTAGGATTAGGATCAGGATGAGCAGGAGGTTGAGTATGATGATGAGGATGAGGATGAGAATTTGGATTAGATTTAGGGTTAGGTGAGGATGAGGATGAGCATGATCATGAGGATGACGTTGAGGATGAGGATGAGGATTAGTATCAGGAGGAGCAGGAGTATGAGGATGAGGATGAGGATGAGGATGAGGATGAGGATGAGGATGAGGATGAGGATGAGGATGAGGTTGAGGATGAGGATGAGGTTGAGGATTAGGATTAGGATCAAGAGGAGCAGGAGTTTGAGGATGAGCATGAGGATGAGGATGAGGACGAGGATGAGGATGAGGATGAGGATCAGGATGAGCATGAAGATGAGGATGAGGATCAGGATTAGGATGAGCATTAGGATGAAGATGAGCATGAGGATGAGGATGAGGATGGGGAAGGGATGAGGATGAGGATGGGGATGGGGATGAGGATGAGAATGAGAATTAGGATTAGGATTAAGATTTGGATTAGGATTAGGATTAGGATTGGGATTTGGAATATGATGAGGATTGGGATTTGGATTAGGAATAGTTATAGGAATATGATTTGCATTAGGATGAGGATAAGGATTAGGATTAGGATTATTATTAGGATTAGGGTTTGGATTAGGATTTGCATTAGGATGACGATGAGATGAGGATAAGGATTAGGATGAGGATGAGGATGAGGATTAGGATTAGGATTAGGGTTAGGATGAGGATTAGGGTTAGGATTAGGATTAGGGTTAGGATTAGGATGAGGATGAGGATGACCATGAGTGTGAGGATGAGGATTAGGTCTAGGAATAGGGATAGGAATAGTAATATGATTAGGATTAGGATTAGGATTAGGATTAGGATTAGGGATAGGATTAGGATTAGGATTAGTATTTGGATGAGGATGAGCAGGAGGATGAGGATGAGGATGAGCATGAGCTAGAGCATGAGCAAGAGCATAAGCATGAGGATTAGGATTAGGATTATGAATAAGATTAGGATGAGGATGAGGTTGAGGATGAGGATTAGTATTAGGTTTATATTTAGGTTTAGGATAAGGATTAGGATTATGATTAGGATGAGGATGAGGATGAAGATTAGGATTAGGATTACGATTAGATTTAGGGTTAGGATTAGGATAACGATTAGATTTAGGATGAGGATGAGGATGAGTTTGATCATGAGGATGAGGTTGAGGATGAGGATGAGCATGAGGATGAGGATGAGGATGAGGAGGAAGATGAGGGTGAGGATGGGGATGAGGATGAGGATTAGGATTAGAATTAGTATTAGGAATAGGAATAGAATAGGAATAGGAACAAAATAGGATTTGCATTACGATTAAGATGAGAGGAGGACGAGGATAAGGATGAGGATGACGATGATGAAGAGGATCAGCTTGAGCATGAGGATGACGATTAGGGTTAGGATTTGGATTAGGATTAGGAATAGGAATAGGAATATGATTTGCATTAGGATGAGGATGAGGATGAGGACGAGATGAGGTTGTGGATTAATATTAGGATTAGATGAGGACGAGATGAGGATAAGGATGAGGATCAGGATCAGGAAGAGCATGAGCGTGAGCATGAGGATTTGGATTAGGATTAGGATTAGGATTAGGATTAGGGTTAGGATTAGGATTAGGATGAGGATTAGGAAAAGAATTAGGATTAGGATTAGGATTAGGGTTAGGATTAGGAATAGGAATAGGAATACGAATTGGATTTTCATTAGGATTAGGATTAAGAATAGGATAAGGATGAGGATGAGGATCAGGATGAGCATGAGCATGAGAATTAGGATTAGGATTATGATTATGATTAGTATTAGGATTAGGAATAGGATAAGGATGAGGATGAGGATGAGGATGAGGATGAGGATGAGGATGAGGATGAGGATGAGGATGAGGATGAGGATGAGGATGAGGATGAGGATGAGGATGAGGATGAGGATGAGGATGAGAACGAGGAAGAGGATGCGCATGGGGATGAGGAAGATTATGTGGATGAGGATGAGGATGAGGATGAGAATGAGGATTAGGATTGGGATTAGGATTAGAATTAGGATGAGGACGAGGATGAGGACGAGGATGAGATTAGTATTAGGATTAGGATTAGGGTTAGGAATAGGATTAGGATAATGATTAGGATTAGGATTAGGATTAGGATTAGGATTAGTATTAGGATTAGGATTAGGGATAGGATTAGGATTAGGATTAGGGTTATGATTAGGTTTAGGTTTAGGATTAGGATTAGGATTAGGATTAGAATTAGGATTAGGATTAGAACTAGGATTAGGGTTAGGATTCTTATGACAATTAGGATTAGGATTAGGATTAGTATTAGGATTAGGATTTGCATTAGGATGAGGACGAGGATGAGAATGAGGATTAGCATGAGGATGAAGA
>NC_032010.1:7964675-7964998 GCF_001865875.1 Lupinus angustifolius | reverse complement strand
GTTTAGGATTAGGATTAGGATTAGGATTAGGGTTAGTATTAGGATTAGGATGAGGATAAGACGACGATAAGGATGAGGATTTGAATTAGGAATAGGATTAGATTTAGGGTTAGGACTAGATTTAGGATGAGGATGAGCATGACGATGAGGATGAGGATGAGAATTAGGATTAGGATTAGGATTAGATTTAAGGTTAGGATTAGGATTAGGATTAGATTTAAGGTTAGAATTTGGATTAGGATAAGAATGAACATGAGTATGAGGATGAGGATGAGCATGAGGAAGAGGATGAGGATGAGGACGAGGATGAGGATGAGGATGAG
>NC_032010.1:7962503-7964575 GCF_001865875.1 Lupinus angustifolius | reverse complement strand
TGAAGATGAGGATGAGGATGAGGATGAAGATGAGGATGAGGATGAGGATCAGGATGATGATCAGGATGAGGATGAGGATGAGGATTAGGATTAGTATTAGGATTAGGAGTAGGATTAGGATTAGGAATAGTAGTAGGATTAGGATTAGGATCAGGATTAGGGTTAGGGTTAAGGTTAGGATTAGGATTAGGATTACGATTAGGATTTGGATGAGGATGAGGATAAGGATCAGTGTGAGGATTAGGATTAGGAATAGGATTAGGATTAGGATTAGGGTTAGGATTAGGGTTAGGATTAGGATTAGGATGAGGATGGGGATGGGGATGGGGATGAGGATGAGGATAACTATGAAGATAAGGATGAAGGAAGACGTGGATGAGGAATAGGATTAGGATTAGGATTTGGTTTAGGATTAGTATTAGGATTAGGATTAGGGTTAGGATTAGGTTTAGGATGAGGATGAGTCGAGGATAAGGATGAGGATTTGGATTAGGAATAGGATTAGATTTAGGATGAGGATGAGGATGAGGATGCGAATGCGGATGAGGATGAGGATGAGAATTAGAATTTGGATTAGGATAAGAATGAACATGAGTATGAAGATGAGAATAAGCATGAGGAAAAGTATGAGGACGAGGATGAGGATGAGGATTAGAATGACGATGGGGAAGAGGATGAGGACTAGTATGAGGATGAGGATGAGGATGAGGATGGCAATTAGAATTAGGATTAGGATTAGATTTAAGGTTAGGATTAGGATGAGGATGAGGATGAGGATGAGGATGAGGATGAGAAGGAGGATGAGGATCACGATCAGGATGAGGATGAGGATGAGGATGAGGGTGAGGATTAGGATTAGGAGTAGGATTAGGATTAGGATTACGATTAGGGTTAGGGTTAGGATTAGGAATAGGAATAGGATTTGCATTAGGACGAGGATGAGGATGAGAATTAGGATTAGGATTATGATTAGGATTAGGGTTAGGATTAGGATGAGGATTAGGATTAGTATTAGGATTAGATTAGGATTAGGGTTACGATTAGGATTAGGAATAGGAATAGGAATAGGATTTTCATTAGGATGAGGATGAGGATGAGATGAGTATGAGGATTAGAGGTAGGATAATGATTTGGATTAGGATTAGGATTTGCATTAGGATGACGATGAGGATAAGGATGAGGATGAGGATTAGGATGAGCATGAGCATGAGAATTAGGATTAGGATTATGATTATGATTATGATTAGGATTAGGATTAGGGTTAGGATTAGGATGAGGATGAACATGAGCATGAGGATGAGGATGAGGATGTGGATGAGGATGAGGATGAGGATGAGGATGAGGATGAGGAGGAGGATGAGGATGAGGATGAGGATGAGGATGAGGAGGAGGATGAGGATGAGGATGAGGATGAGGACGAGGATGAGGATGAGGATCAGAATGAGGATGAGGAGGAGGAGGATGAGGTTGAGCACGAGGACGAGGATGAGGATCATGATGATGATGAGGATGAGGATGAGTTAGTATTACGATTAGGATTAGGATTAGGATTAGGATTAGGGTTAGGAATAGGATGAGGATGAAGATGAGGATGAGGATGCGGATGAAGAAGAGGATGAGGAAGAGGATGAGGATAAGGATGAGCATGAGCATGAGGATGAGGATGTAGATGTGGATGAGGATGAGGATGAGGATGAGGATTAGGATTAGGATTAGTATTAGGATTGGGATTAGGATGAGGATTAGGATGAGGACGAGGATAAGGATGAGGATGAGGATGAGGATGAGGATTAGGATGAGGATGAGGATGAGGATGAGGATGAGGATGAGGATGAGGATGAGGATGAGGATAAGGATAAGGACGAGGATGAGGATGAGGATCAGGATGAGGATGAGAATGAGGAGGAGGAGGAGGATGAGGTTAAGAACGAGGACGAGGATGAGGATCAGGATGATGATGAGGATGAGGATGAGATTAGTATTAGGATTAGGATTAGGAATAGGAATAGGATTAGGATTAGGATTAGGATTAGGATTAGGATTAGGGTTAGGAATAGGATGGGGATGAACAT
>NC_032010.1:7961810-7962403 GCF_001865875.1 Lupinus angustifolius | reverse complement strand
TGAGGATGAGGATGAGGATTAGGATGAGGATGAGGATGAGGTTGAGGATGAGGATGAGGATGAGGATGAGGATGAGGATGAGGATGAGGATTAGGAATAGGATTAGGATTAGGATTAGGATTACGATTAGGGTTAGGGTTAGGATTAGGATTAGGAATAGGAATAGGATTTGCATTAGGATGAGGATGAGGATAAGGATGAGATGAGGATTAGGATTAGGATTATGATTAGGATTAGGGTAAGGATTAGGATGAGGATTAGGATTAGAATTAGAATTAGGATTAGGATTAGGATTAGGAATAGGAATAGGAATAGGAATAGGAATATGATTTTCATTAGGATGAGGATGAGGATGAGATGAGTATGAGGATTAGAGTTAGGATAATGATTTGGATTAGGATTAGGATTTGCATTAGGATGACGATGAGGATAAGGATGAGGATGAGGATGAGTGTGAGCATGAGAATTAGAATTAGGATTATGATTATGATTAGGATTAGGATTTGGGTTAGGATTAGGATGAGGATGAGCATGAGCATGAGGATTAGGATGAGGATGAGCATGAGCATGAGGATTAGGATGAGGATGAGCAT
>NC_032010.1:7950254-7956351 GCF_001865875.1 Lupinus angustifolius | reverse complement strand
ATGAGGACGAGGACGAGGAGGATGAGGATGAGGATGAGGATGAGTATGAGGATGAGGATGAGGATGAATATGTGGATTAATATTAGGATTAGGATTACGAATAGGATTTGGATTTGGATTAGGAATAGGATTAGTATTAGGATTTGGATTAGGATTAGGGTTAGGATTAGGAATAGGATTTGGATTTGGATGAGAATTAGGATTAGGTTTAGGATAAGGATTTGGATTAGGATTAGGGTTATGATTAGATTTAGGGTTACGATGAGGATGGAGGTAAGGATGAGACGAGGGTGAGGATGAGGATTTGGATTAGGATTAGATTTAGGATGAGGATGAGGATGAGGATGAGGATGAGAATTAGGATTAGATTTAAGGTTAGGATTTGGATTAGGATAAGCATGAGCATGAGTATGAGGATGAGGATGAGCATGAGGACGAGGATGAGGATGAGGATGAGGACGAGGATGAGGATGAGAATGACGATTAGAATGAGGTCTAGGATGAGGATGAGGATGAGGATGAGGATGAGGAGGAGAATGAGTATGAGGAAGAGGATGAGGATGAGGAGGAGTAGGAGGAGGATGAGGATGAGGATGAGGATGAGGACGAAGATGAGAATGAGGATGAGGATGATGATGAGGATTAGGATTAGGATTAGGATTAGGGTTAGGATTAAGATTAGGATGAGGATGAGCTTGAGGATGAGGATGAGCATGAGGATGAGGATGAGGATTAGGACTAGGAATAGGAATATGAATAGTAATAGGATTAGGATTAGGATTAGGATTAGGGTTATGATTAGGATTAGGATGAGGATGAGCAGGAGTATGAGGATGAGGATGAGGATGAGGACGAGGATTAGCATGAGCATGAGCTTGAGGATTAGGATTCGGATTATGATTAGGATTAGGATGAGGATGAGGATGTGGATTAGTATTAGGATTAGATTTAGGGATAAGATTAGGATGAGGATGAACATGAGGATAAGGATTTAGATGAGGATGTGGATGAGGAAGAGGATGCGGATAAGGATGAGGATGAGGATGAGGATGAGGATTAGGATTACGATTAGGATTAGGATTACGGTAAGGATGAGGAGTTAGATTTGGATTAGGGTTAGGATTAGGATTATGATGAGGATTAGGATGAGGATGAGGATGTGGAGGAGGATGAGGATGAGGATGAGGATGAGGATGAAAATGAAGATTAGGATTAGGATTAGGATTAGAATTAGGATTTGGATTAGGATTAGGATTAGGATTAGGAACAGGATTAGTGTGAGGATGGGGACGGGTATGAGGATGAGGATGAGGATAAGGAAGAAGATAAGGATGAACGAGGATGAGGATGAAGAATAGGATTAGTATGACGATGAGCATGATGATGAGGATGAGGATGAGCATGAGGATGAGGATGAGGACGAGGACAAGGACTATGACTAGGATTAGGATGAGGATGAGGATTAGGATGAGGATGAGGATGACGATGAGGATGAGCATGAGGATGAGGATGTAAATGAGGATGAGGATGAAAATGAGTTTTAGGATTAGGATTAGGATTGGGATTAGGATTAGGATTAGGATAAGGATGAGGAGGAGGAGGATGATGAGGATGAAGACGAGGATGAGGATGAGGATGAGGATGGATAAGGATGAGGACGAGCACGAGGATGTGGATGAGCATGAGGATGACGATGAGGATGAGGATGAGGATGAGGATGAGGATGAGGATGAGGATGAGGATGAGGATGAGGATGAGCATGAGAATGAGGACGAGGATGTGAATGAGGATGAGAATGAGCATTAGGATTAGGATTAGGATTGGGATTAGGATTAGGATTAGGACGAGGATGATGATGATGAGGAGGAGGAGGAGGAGGATGAGGATGAAGACGAGGATGAGGATTGGGATGAGGATGAGGAGGAGGATGAGGATGAGGATGGATAAGGATGAGGAGGAGGATGAGGAGGAGGATGAGGACGAGGACGAGGAGGAGGATGAGGATGAGGATCTGATTAGTATTAGGATTAGAATTAGGATTAGGAATAGTATTAGGATTAGGATTAGGATTAGGATTAGGATTAGGATTAGGAACAGGGTTAGGTTTTGGATGAGGATGAGGATGTGGATTAGGATTAGGGTTAGGATTAAAATTAAGATGAGGATGAGGATTAGGACTAAGAATAGGAATAGGATGAGGATGAGCATGAGGATGAGGATGAAAATTAGGATGAGGATGAGGACGAGGATGAGGATGAGGATTAGAATGAGGATGAGGATAGTATAAGGATGAGGATGAGGATGGGGATTAGGATTTAGATTATGATTATGATTAGTATTAGGATTAGGTATAGGGTTAGGATTAGGATGAGGATGAGCATGAGCATGAGGATGAGGATGAAGATGAGGATGAGGATGAGCATGAGGATGAGGACGAGGATGTGTATAAGGATGAGGATGAGGATGAGGATGAGCATGAGCATGAGCATGAGGATTAGGATTAGGATTATGATTAGGATTAGGATGAGGAGTAGAATTATTGTTAGGATTATATTTAAGGTTAGGATTAGGATTAGGATTAGGATGAACATGAGGTTGAGGATTAGGATGAGGATGACGATGAGCATGAGGATAAGGATGAGGATGAGGATGAGGATGAGGATGAGGATGAGGATGAGGATGAGGATGAGGTTGAGGATGAGGAGGGTGATGAGGATGAGGATGGGGATGAGGATGAGCATGAGGAGGAGGAGGAGGAGGATCATGAGGATGAAGACGAGGATGAGGATGAGGATGAGGATGAGGATGAGGATGAGGATGGATGAGGATGAGTTCGAGCACAAGGATGAGGATGAGTTCGAGCACAAGGATGTGGAGAAGGACGAGGATGAGGACGAGGACGAGGATGAGGATGAGGATGAGGATCATATTAGTATTAGGATTAGGATTAGAATTAGCAATAGTATTAGGGTTAGGTTTTGGATGAGGATGAGGATAAGTATTAGGATTACGGTTAGGATTAAGATTAGGATGAGGATGAGGATTAGGACTAGGAATAGGAATAGGATGAGGATGAGGATGAGGAGGAGGAGGAGGAGGAGGAGGAGGATGAGGATGAGGATGAGGATGAGGATGATGACGAGGATGAGGATGAGGATGACGATGAGATTAGTATTAGGAATAATATTAGGATTAGAATTAGGATTATGAATAGGATTAGGATTAGGGTTAGGGTTAGGATTAGGATTTGGATTTGGATGAGGATGAGGATGAGGATGCGGATGTGGATGGGGATGAGATTAGGATTAGGATTAATATTAGGATGAGGATGACGATTAGGACCAGGACTAGGAATAGGAATTGGAATAGGAATAGGAATAGTAATAAGATTAGGAATTGGATTAGGACTTGATTAGGATTAGAGTTAGGATTAGGCTTAGGATTTGGATGAGGATGAGGATGAGGATGAGGACTAGGAATAGGAATAGGAATAGGAATAGTAATAAGATTAGGATTAGGATAAGGATTAGGATTAGGTTTAGGATTTGGATTATGATTTGGATGAGGATGAGGACGAGGATGAGGATGCGTATGAGGATGAGGATTAGGATTAGGATTAGGATTAATATTAGGATGAGGATGAGGATTAGGACTAGGAATAGGAATAGGAATATTAATTAGATTAGGATTAGGATTTGTATGAGGATGAGGATGAGGATGACGATGGGGATTAGGATTAGGATTAGGATTAGGATTAGGATTAGGGTTAGGGTTATGATTAGGATTAGGATTAGTAATAAGATTAGGATTAGGATTAGGATTAGGACTAGGATTAGGCTTAGGGATAGGAATAGGATTAGGATTTGGATGAGGATGAGGATGAGGATGGGGATGAGGATCAGGATTAGTATTAATATTAGGATGAGGATAAGCATGAGCATGAGGATGAGGATGAGGATTAGGACTAGGAATAGGAATAGGAATAGGAATAGTAATAAGATTAGGATTAGGTTTAGGATTAGGATTAGGATTAGGATTTGGATAAGGTTTGGATGAGGATGAGGACGAGTTAGGATTAGGATTACGATTAGGATTAGGATTAGGATTAGGATTAGGATTAGGATTAATATTAGGATTAGGGTTAGGATTAGGATTAGGATTTTGATGACGATGATGATGAGGATGGGGATGAGGATTAGGATTAATATTAGGATGAGGATGAGGATGAGCATGAGCATGAGGATGAGGATTTGGAGTAGGAATAGGAGTAGTAATAAGATTAGTATTAGGATTAGGACTAGGATTAGGATTAGGGTTAGGATTAGGATTAGGACTAGGATTAGGATTAGGATTAGGATTAGGATTTGGATTAGGATTTGGATGAGGATGAGGATGAGGATGAGGATGGGGATGAGGATGTGGATTAGGATTAGGATTAGCATGAGCATGAGGATGAGGATGAGCATGAGCATGAGGATGAGGATTTGGAGTAGGAATAGGAGTAGTAATAAGATTAGTATTAGGATTAGGACTAGGATTAGGATTAGGGTTAGGATTAGGATTAGGACTAGGATTAGGATTAGGATTAGGATTAATATTAGGATGAGGATGAGGATGAGGATGAGGATGAGGATGAGGATGAGGATGAGGATGAGGATGAGGATGAGGATGAGGATGAGGATGAGGATGAGGATGAGGATGAGGATGAGGATGAGGATGAGGATGAGGATGAGGATGAGGATGAGGATGAGGATGAGGATGAGGATGAGGATGAGGATGAGGATGAGGATGAGGATGAGGATGAGGATGAGGATGAGGATGAGGATGAGGATGAGGATGAGGATGAGGATGAGGATGAGGATGAGGATTAGGATTAGGATTAGGATTAGGACTAGGATGAGTATTAGGGTTAGGATTAGGATTAGGATTAGGATTAATATTAGGATGAGAATGAGCATGAGCAAGAGGGTGAGGATTAGGACTAGGAATAGGAATAGGAATAGTAATAAGATTAGGATTAGGATTAGGATTAGGATTAGGACTAGGATTAGGATTAGTGTTAGGATTTGGATTAGGATTTGGATGAGGATGATGATGAGGACGAGGATGAGGATGAGGATGGGGATGAGGATTAGGATTAGGATTAGGATTAATATTAGGATGAGGATGAGCATGAGCATGAGGATAGGATGAGGAATAGGAATGGTAATAAGATTAGGATTAGGATTAAGACTAGGATTAGGACTAGGAATTAGATTAGGGTTAGGATTAGGATTAGGATTAGGATTTGGATGAGGACGAGGATGAGGATGGGGATGAGGATGTGGATTAGGATAAGGATTAGGATAAATATTAGGATGAGGATGAGCATGAGCATGAGGATAGGATGAGGAATAGGAATGGTAATAAGATTAGGATTAGGATTAAGACTAGGATTAGGACTAGGAATTAGATTAGGGTTAGGATTAGGATTAGGATTAGGATTTGGATAGGATGAGGATGAGGATGAGGATGAGGATGAGGATGGGGATTACGATTAGGACTAGGATTAATATTAGGATGAGGATGAGGATGAGCATGAGCATGAGGATGAGGATGAGCATGAGGATGAGGATGACATAGGAATAGGAATTGTAATAAGATTAGGATTAGGATTAGGATTAGGACTAGGATTAGGATTAGGGTTAGGATTAGGATTATGATTTGGATGAGGATGAGGATGAAGATGAGGATGAGGAAGGGGATGAGGATGAGGATTAAGATTAGGATTAGGATTAATATTAGGATGAGAACGAGAATGAGCAAGAGGATGAAGATGAGTATTAGGACTAGGAATAGGAATAGGAATTGTAATAAGATTAGGATTAGGATTAGGATTAGGACTAGGATTAGGGTTAGTGTTAGGATTTGGATTAGGATTTGGATGAGGATGATGATGAGGATGAGGATGAGGATTAGGATTAGGATTAGGATTAATATTAGGATGAGAATGAGCATGAGCAAGAGGATGAGGATGAGGACTAGGAATAGGAAAAGGAATAGTAATAAAATTAGGATTAGGATTAGGATTAGGACTAGGATTAGGGTTAGTGTTAGG
>NC_032010.1:7946047-7950154 GCF_001865875.1 Lupinus angustifolius | reverse complement strand
GGATTAGGATTTGGATGAGGATGAGGATGAGGATGAGGATGAGGATGAGGATGAGGATGAGGATGAGGATTAGGATTAGGATTAGGATTAGGATTAATATTAGGATGAGGATGAGGATGAGCATGAGCATGAGGATGAGGATTAGGATTAATATTAGGATGAGCATGAGGATGAGTATTAGGACTAGGAAAAGGAATAGGAATAGTAATCAGATTAGGATTAGGATTAGGACTAGGATTAGTTCTCGGATTAGGATTAGTGTTAGGATTTGGATTAGGATTTGGATGAGGATGATGATGAGATGAGGATGAGGATTAGGACTAGGAATAGGAATAGGAATAGTAATAAGATTAGGATTAGGATAGGATTAGGACTAGGATTAGGACTTGGATTAGGATTAGTGTTAGGATTTGGATGAGGATGAGGATGGGGATGAGGATGAGGATTAGGATTACGACTACGAATAGGAATATGAATAGGAATAGTAATAAGATTAGGATTAGGATTAATATTAGGATGAGGATGAGCATGAGCATGAGGATGAGGATGAGGATTAGGATTACGACTACGAATAGGAATATGAATAGGAATAGTAATAAGATTAGGATTAGGATTACGATTACGATTAGGACTAGGATTAGGATTAGGGTTAGGATTTGGATTAGGATTTGGATGAGGATGAGAACGAAGATGAGGATGGAGATGAGGATGAGTATTAGGATTAGGATTAGGATTAGGATTAGGTTTAATATTAGGATGAGGATGAGGATTAGGACTAGGAATAGGAATATTAATAGTAGTTAGGATTAGGATTAGGATTAGGACTAGGACTAGGATTAGGATTAGGGTTAGGATTTGGATTAGGATTTGGATGAGGATGAGAACGAAGATGAGGGAGGATGAGGATGAGGATTAGGATTAGGATTAATATTAGGATGAGTATGAGCATGAGGATGAGGATGAGGAATAGGAATAGGAATAGGAATAAGAATAGAAATAAGAAAAGTAATATGATTAGGATTAGGATTAGGACTAGGATTAGGATTAGGGTTAGGATTATGATTAGGAATTGGATGAGGATGAGGATGGGGATGAGGTTGAGGATTAGGATTAGGATTAGGATTAATATTAGGATGAGGATGAGCATGAGCATGAGAATGAGGATGAGCATGAGCATGAGAATGAGGATGAGGATTAGGTTTAAGTTTAGGATTAGGGTTAGGATTAGGTTTAGGATTTTCATGAGGATGAGGATGAGGATGGGGATGAGAAGTAGGATTAGTATTAATATTAGGATGAGGATGAGCATGAGCATGAGGATGAGGATGAGGATTCGGAGTAGGAATAGGAATATCAATAGTAATAAGATTAGGATTAGGATTGGATTAGGACTAGGATTAGGATTAGGATTAGGATTTGGATAAGGATTTGGATGAGGATGAGGATGAGCATGAGGATGAGGATGAGGATGGGGATGAAGATGAGGATTTGGATTAGGATTAGGATTAATATTAGGATGAGGATGAGCATGAGCATGAGCATTAGGATGAGGATGAGGATTAGGACTAGGAATAGAAATAGGAATAGGAATAGTAATAAGATTATGATTAGGATTAGGATTAGGACTAGGATTAGGATTAGGGTTAGAATTTGGATTAGAATCTTGATGAGGTTGAGGATGAGGATGACGATGGGGATGAGGATGAGGATTAGGATTAGGATTAATATTAATATTAGGATGAGGATGAACATGATGATGAGGATGAGGATGAGGATTAGGACTAGGAATATGAATAGGAATAGTAATAAGATTAGGATTAGGATTAACATTAGGATTTGGATTAGGATTAGGATCAGGACTAGGATTAGGATTAGGGTTAGGATTTGGATTAGGATTTGGATGAGGATGAGGATGAGGATGAGGATGGGCATGAGGATGACGATTAGGATTAGGATTAGGATTAATATTAGGATGAGGATGAGCATGAGCATGAGGATGAGTTTGAGGATGAGGATTAGGACTAGGAATAGGAATAGGAATAGGAATAGGAATAGTAATAACATTAGGATTAGGATTAGGACTAGGATTAGGATTAGGATTAATATTAGGATGAGGATGAGCATGAGCATGACGATAGGATGAGGATTAGGATTAGGAAAAGGAATAGGAATAGGAATGGTAATAACATTAGGATTAGGATTAGGATTAGGACTAAGAATAGGATTAGAGAGGATGAGGATGGGGTTGAAGATTACGATTAGGATTAGGACTAATATTTGGATGAGAATGAGCATGAGCATGAGCATGAGGATGAGGATTAGGACTAGGAATTGGAATAGGAATAGGAATAGTAACAAGATTAGGATTAGGACTATGATTAGTATTAGGGTTAGGATTTTGATGAGGATGAGGATGAGGATGGGGTTGAAGATTACGATTAGGATTAGGACTAATATTTGGATGAGAATGAGCATGAGCATGAGCATGAGGATGAGGATTAGGACTAGGAATTGGAATAGGAATAGGAATAGTAACAAGATTAGGATTAGGACTATGATTAGTATTAGGGTTAGGATTTTGATGAGGATGAGGATGAGGATGGGGTTGAAGATTACGATTAGGATTAGGACTAATATTTGGATGAGAATGAGCATGAGCATGAGCATGAGGATGAGGATTAGGACTAGGAATTGGAATAGGAATAGGAATAGTAACAAGATTAGGATTAGGATTAGGACTATGATTAGTATTAGGGTTAGGATTTTGATGAGGATGAGGATGAGGATGGGGATGAAGATTACGATTAGGATTAGGATTAGGACTAATATTTGGATGAGGATGAGCATGAGCATGAGGATGAGGATGAGGATTAGGACTAGGAATAGGAGTTGTAAAAAGATTTGGATTAGGATTAGGATTAGGACTAGGATTAGGATTAGGGTTAGGATTAGGATTAGGATTAGGATGAGGATGAGGATGAGGATGAGGATGAGGATGAGGATGAGGATTAGGAATGCGGATGAGGATGAGGATGAGGATGAGGTTGAGGAGGAGGATGAGGATGGGGATGAGGAATAGGAGTAGTAACAAGATTAGGATTAGGATTAGAATTAGGATTAGGATTAGGACTAGGATTAGGATGAGGGTTACGATTTTAATTAGGATTTGGATGAGGATGAGGACGAGGATGAGGATGGGGATGAGGATGAGGACGAGGATTAGGATTTGGATTTGGATTAGGGTTAATATTAGGATTAGGATGAGGATTAGGACTAGGATTAGGAATAGGAATATTAAGGATTAGGATTAGGACTAGGATTAGGGTTAGGATTAGGTTTAGGATTAGGATTATGATTAGGATTAGGATTAAGATTTGGTGATTAGGATTAGTATTAGGATGGGGATGAGGTTCGGGATGAGGATGAGGATGAGGATTAGGATTAGGATTAATATTAGGATGAGGATGAGCAAGAGCATGAGGATAGGATGAGGATTAGGATTAGGAATAGGAATAGGAATAGGAATGGTAATAAGATTAGGATTAGGATTAGGATTAGGATTAGGACTTGGATTAGGATTAGGGTTAGGATTAGGATAAGGATTAGGATTTGGATGAGGATGAGGATGAGGATGAGGATGAGGATGAGGATAAGGATGAGGATGAGGATGGGGATGAGTATGAGGATTATGATTAGGATTAGGATTAATATTAGGATGAGAATGAGCATGAGCAAGAGGATGAGGATGAGTATTAGGACTAGGAATAGGAATAGGATTAGTAATAAGATTAGGATTAGGATTAGGACTAGGATTAGGACTCGGATTAGGATTAGTGTTAGGATTTGGATTTGGATTTGGATGAGGATGATGATGAGGATGAGGATGAGGATTAGGATTAGGATTAGGATTAGGATTAATATTAGGATAAGAATGAGCATGAGCAAGAGGATGAGGATGAGGATTAGGACTAGGATTAGGAATAGGAATAGTAATAAGATTAGGATTAGGATAGGATTAGGACTAGGATTAGGATTAGTGTCAGGATTTGGATTAGGATTTGGATGAGGATGATGATGAGGATGAGGATGAGGATGAGGATGGGGATG
>NC_032010.1:7937602-7945947 GCF_001865875.1 Lupinus angustifolius | reverse complement strand
AGGATGAGGAATAGGAATAGTAATAAGATTAGGATTAGGATTAGGATTAGGATTACGATTAGGACTTGGATTAGGATTAGGGTTAGGATTATGATTAGGATTAAGATTTGGATGAGGACGAGGATGAGGATGGGGATGAGGGTGTGGATTAGGATTAGGATTCGGATTAATATTAGGATGAGGATGAGCATGAGCATGAGGATAGGATGAGGATTAGGATTAGGAATAGAAATAGGAATAGGAATGGTAATAAGATTAGGATTAGGATTAGGACTAGGATTAGGGTTGGGATTAGGATTAGGATTAGGATTACGATTGGGATTGGGATGAGGATGAGGATGAGGATGGGGATGAGGATGAGGACTAGGATTAGGATTAGGATTAGGATTAATATTAGGATGAGGATGAGGATGAGCATGAGCATGAGCATGAGGGTGAGGATGAGCATGAGCATGAGGATGAGGATTAGGACTAGGAATAGGTATAGTAAGAAGATTAGGATTAGGACTAGGATTAGGATTAGGGTTAGGATTAGGATTAGGATTTGGATGAGGATGAGGATGAGGATGGGGATGAGGAGGAGATTTAGGATTAGAATTAATATTGGGATGAGGATGAGCATGAGCATGAGGACGAGGATTAGGACTAGGAATTGGAATAAGAATAGTAATAAGATTAGGATTAGGATTAGGAATAGGATTAGGATTAGGGTTAGGATTTGGATTAGGATTTGGATGAGGATGAGGACAAGGATGAGGATGGGTATGAGGATAAGGATTAGGATTAAGATTAATATTAGGATGAGGATTAGGATTAGGACTAGGAATAGGAATATGAATATTAATAAGATTAGGATTAGGATTAGGATTTGAGGATGGGGATGAGGATGAGGATGAGGATGAGGATGAGGATGAGGATTATGATTAATGTTAGGATGACGATGAGCATGAGCATGAGGATGAGGATGAGTATTAGGATTACGAATAGGAATAGGAATAGGAATAAGAATAGTAATAAGATTAGGATTAGGATTAGGATTAATATCAGGATGAGGATGAGCATGAGAATGAGGATGAGGATTAGGAATAGGAATAGGAATAAAAATAGTAATAAGATTAGGATTAGGATTAGGATTAGGACTAGGATTACGATTAGGGTTAGGATTAGGATTAGGATTTGGATGAGGATTAGGATAAGGATGGGGATGAGGATTAGGATTAGTATTAATATTAGGATGAGGATAAGCATTAGCATGAAGATGAGGATGAGGATTAGGACTAGGAATAGGAATAGGAAAAGTAATTAGGATTAGGATTAGGATTAGGACTAGGACTAGGATTAGGATTAGGGTTAGGATTTGGATTAGGATTTGGATGAGGATGAGAACGAGGATGAGGATGGGGATGAGGATGAGTATTAGGATTAGGATTAGGATTAGGTTTAATATTAGGATGAGGATGAGGATTAGGACTAGGAATAGGAATAGGAATATTAATAAGATTAGGATTAGGACTAGGATTAGGATTAGGATTAGGACTAGGATTAGGATTAGGGTTAGGATTTGGATTAGGATTTCTATGAAGATGAGGATGAGGATGAGGATTAGGATTAGGATGAGGATTAATATTACGATGAGCATGAGCATGAGGATGAGGATGAGGATTAGGAATAGGAATAGGAATAAGAATAGTAATAAGATTAGGATTAGGATTAGGATTAGGACAAGGATTAGGATTAGGGTTAGGATTAGGATTAGGAATTGGATGAGGATGAGGATGGGGATGAGGTTGAGGATTAGGATTAGGATTAGGAGTAATATTAGGATGAGGATGAGGATGAGCATGAGAATGAGGATGAGGATGAGGATGAGCATGAGGATTAGGACTGGGAATATGAATAGGAATAGTAATAAGATTAGGATTAGGATTAAGATTAGGATTTGGATTAGGATTAGGATCAGCACTAGGATTAGGATTAGGGTTAGGATTTGGATTAGGATTTGGATGAGGATGAGGATGAGGATGTGGATGGGCATGAGGATGAGGATTAAGATTAGGATTAGGATTAATATTAGGATGAGGATGAGCATGAGGATGAGCATGAGGATGAGGATTAGGATTAGGATTAATATTAGGATGAGGATGAGCATGAGAATGAGGATGAGGATGAGGATGAGGATGAGGATGAGGATGAGGATGAGGATGAGGATGAGGATGAGGATGAGGATGAGGATGAGGATGAGGATGAGGATGAGGATGAGGATGAGGATGAGGATGAGGATGAGGATGAGGATGAGGATGAGGATGAGGATGAGGATGAGGATGAGGATGAGGATGAGGATGAGGATGAGGATGAGGATGAGGATGAGGATGAGGATGAGGATGAGGATGAGGATTAGGATTAGGATTAGGATTAGGACTAGGATTAGGATTAAGGTTAGGATTAGGATATGAGGATGAGGATGAGGAAGAGGATGAGGATAAGAATGAGGTTGAGGATGAGGATGAGGATGAGGATGGGGATGAGGATGAGGATGAGGATTAGGATTATGATTAGGATTAGGATTAATATTAGGATGAGGATGAGGATGAGCATGAGCATGAGGATGAGGATGAGCATGAGCATGAGCATGAGGACGAGCACGAGGATTAGGACTAGGAATATGAATAGGAATAGTAATCAGATTAGTATAAAGATTAGGATTAGGATTAAGATTAGGACTAGGATTAGGATCAGGATTAGGATTTGGATTAGGATTTGGATGAGGGTGAGGATGAGGATGAGGATGAGGATGGGGATGAGTATGTGGATTAGGATTAGGATTAGGATTAATATTAGGATGAGAATGAGCATGAGCATGAGGATGAGGATGAGGATTAGGACTAGGAATTGGAATAGGAATAGGAATAGGAATAGTAACAAGATTAGGATTAGGATTAGGACTATGATTAGTATTAGGGTTAGGACTTTGATGAGGATGAGGATGAGGATGGGGATGAAGATTACGATTAGGATTAGGATTAGGACTAATATTTGGATGAGGATGAGCATGAGCATGAGGATGAGGATTAGGACTAGGACTAGGAATAGGATTAGGATTAGCATGAGCATGAGCATTAAGCTTTGGATTAGGATTAGGATTAGGACTAGGATTAGGATTAGGTCTAGGATTAGGATTAGGATTTGGATGGGGATGAGGATGAGGATTAGGATTTGGATGAGGAGGAGGATGAGGATGAGGATGAGGATGGGGATGAGGACGAGGATTAGGACTAGGAATAGGAATAGGAGTAGTAATAAGATTAGGATTAGGATTAGAATTAGGATTAGGATTAGGACTAGGATTATATTAGGGTTACGATTTTAATTAGGATTTTAATGAGGATGAGGACGAGGATGAGGATGGGGATGAGGATGAGGATTAGGATTAGGATTTGGATTTGGATTAGGATTAATATTAGGATTAGGATGAGGATTAGGACTAGGAATAGGAATAGGAATATTTATAAGATTAGGATTAGGATGAGGATTAGGATTAGGACTAGGATTTGGATTAGGGTTAGGATTTGGATTAGGATGAGGATGAGGATGAGGATGAGGATGAGGATGAGGATGAGGATTAGGATTAGGATTAGGATTAATATTAGGAAGAGGATGAGCATGAGCATGAGAATAGGATGAGGATTAGGATTAGGAATAGGAATAGGAAGAGGAATGGTAATAACATTAGGATTAGGATTAGGATTAGGATTAGGACTTGGATTTGGATTAGGGTTAGGATTAGGATAAGGATTAGGATTTGGATGAGGATGAGGATGAGGATGGGGATGAGGATGAGGATTCGGAGTAGGATTAGGATTAATATTAGGATGAGGATGAGGATGAGCATGAGCATGAGGATGAGGATGAGCATGAGCGTGAGGATGAGGAGGATTAGGACTAGGAATATCAATAGGAAGAGTAATGAGATTAGGATAAAGATTCGGATTAGGATTAAGATTAGGACTAGGATTAGGATAAGGATTAGGATTTGGATTAGTATTTGGATGAGGATGAGGATGAGGATGGGGATGAGTATGTGGATTAAGATTAGGATTAGGATTAATATTAGGATGAGGATGAGCATGAGGATGAGGATGAGGATGAGGATTAGGGCTAGGACTAGGAATAGGAATAGGAATAGGAATAGTAACAAGATTAGGATTAGGATTAGGACTATGATTAGTATTAGGGTTAGGATTTTGATGAGGATGAGGATGAGGATGAGGATGAGCATGAGCATGAGGATGAGGATGAGGATTAGGACTAGGAATAGGAATTGTAATAAGATTTGGATTAGGATTAGGATTAGGACTAGGATTAGGATTAGGGTTAGGATTAGGATAAGGATTTGGATGTGGATGAGGATGAGGATAAGGATGAGGATGAGCATGAGGATGAAGATTAGGAATAGGAATAGGAATAGGAATAGGAATAAGAATAGTAATAAGATTAGGATTAGGATTAGGATTAGGACTAGGATTAGGATTTAGGTTAGGATTAGGATTAGGATTTGGATGAGGAGGAGGATGAGGATGGGGATGAGGTTGAGGATTAGGATTAGGATTACAAGTAATATTAGGATGAGGATGAGCATCAGCATGAGCATGAGGATGAGAATTAGGACTAGGAACAGGAATAGGAATAGTAATAAGATTAGGATTAGGATTAGGATTAGGACTAGGATTAGGATTAGGGTTAGGATTTTGATTAGGATTTGGATGAGGTTAAGGATGAGGATGAGGATGAGGATGAGGATGGGGATGGGGATGAGGATAAGGATTAGGATTAGGATTAATATTAGGATGAGGATGAGCATGAGCATCAGGATGAGGATGAGGATTAGGACTAGGAATAGGAATAGTAATAAGATTAGGATTAGGATTAGGACTAGGATTAGGATTAGGGTTTGGATTAGGATTAGGATTTGGATGAGGATTTGGATGAGGATGAGGATGGGAATGAGGATGAGGATTAGGATTAGGATTAGGATTAGGATTAGGATTAATATTAGGATGAGCATGAGCTTGAGCATGAGCTTGAGGATGAGGATGAGGGTTAGGACTAGGAATAGGAATAGTAATAAGATTAGGATTAGGATTAGGATTAGGATTAGGATTACGACTAGGATTAGGATTAGGGTTAGTATTAGGATTAGGATTTGGATGAAGATGAGGACGAGGATGAGCATGAGCATGAGGATAGGATGAGGATTAGGATTAGGTATAAGAATAGGAATAGCAATGGTAATAAGATTAGGATTAGGATTTGGATTAGTATTAGGACTAGGATTAGGATTAGGTTTAGGGTTAGGATTAGAATTAGGATTAGGATTTGGATGAGGATGAACATGATGATGAGGTTGAGGATTAGGACTAGGAATATGAATATGAATAGGAATAGTAATAAGATTAGGATTAGGATTTGTATTAGGATTAGGATCAGGACTAGGATTAAGATTAGGGTTAGGATTTGGATTAGGATTTGGATGAGGATGAGGATGAGGATGACGATGGGCATGAGGATGAGGATTAGGATTAGGATTAATATTAGGATGAGGATGAGCATGAGCATGAGGATTAGGATGAGGATGAGGATGAGGACGAGGATGAAGATGAGGATGAGGATGAGGAAGAGGATGAGGATGAGGACGAGGATGAAGATGAGGATGAGGATGAGGAAGAGGATGAGGATGAGGACGAGGATGAAGATGAGGATGAGGATGAGGAAGAGGATGAGGATGAGGACGAGGATGAAGATGAGGATGAGGATGAGGAAGAGGATGAGGATGAGGACGAGGATGAAGATGAGGATGAGGATGAGGAAGAGGATGAGGATGAGGACGAGGATGAAGATGAGGATGAGGATGAGGAAGAGGATGAGGATGAGGACGAGGATGAAGATGAGGATGAGGATGAGGAAGAGGATGAGGATGAGGACGAGGATGAAGATGAGGATGAGGATGAGGAAGAGGATGAGGATGAGGACGAGGATGAAGATGAGGATGAGGATGAGGAAGAGGATGAGGATGAGGACGAGGATGAAGATGAGGATGAGGATGAGGAAGAGGATGAGGATGAGGACGAGGATGAAGATGAGGATGAGGATGAGGAAGAGGATGAGGATGAGGACGAGGATGAGGATGAGGTTGAGGATGAGGAATATGATTAGGATTAGGATAAGGATTAGGAATAGGAATAGGAATATGATTTGCATTAGGATAAGTTTGAGGATGAGGATAAGGACGAGGATGATGATGATGAGGATGAGTATGAGGTTGAGGATGAGGATGAGGATGAGTATGAGGATGAGGATGAGGATGGGGTTGAGGCTGAGGATGAGGATGAGGATGAGGATGAGGATGAGGACGAGGATGGATGACGATGAGGAACAGGATGAGGATGAGGATGAGCATGAGGATGAGGATGAGGATGCGCATGAGGATGAGGATGAGCATGAGGATGAGGATGAGGATGCGCATGAGGATGAGGATGAGCATGAGGATGAGGATGAGGATGCGCATGAGGATGAGGATGAGCATGAGGATGAGGATGAGGATGAGGATGAGGATGAGGATGAGGATGAGGATGGGGATTAAGATTAGGATTAGGGTTAGGATGAGGATTAGTATTATGATTAGGATTCGGGGTGAGGATTAGGATTTGGGGTGAGGGTTAGGGTTAGGATTAGGATGAGGATGAACAAGAGTAGGAGGATGAGCATGAGGATGAGGATGACGATGAGGATGAGGATGATTATGAGGATGAGGATGAGGATTAGGATGAGGATGAGGATGAGGATGAGGATGAGGATGAGGATGAGGATGAGGATGATGATGAGGATGAGGATTAGAAATAGGATTAGGATTACGAATATTAATAGGAATTTGATTTGCATTAGGATGAGGATGAGGATAAGGACGGGGATAAGACGGGGTTGAGGATGCGGACGAGCATGAGCATGAGCATGAGCATGAGCATGAGGATAAGGATTAGGATTAAGATGATAATTAGGATTAGGATTAGGGTTTGGATTAGGATGAGGATGAGCCTGAGGATGAGGATAAGGATGAGAATGAGCATGAGGATGAGGATGAGGATGAGGATGAGGATGAGGATTAGGATTAGGATTAGGATTAGGATTAGGAATAGGAATAGGAGTATTATTTGCATTAGAATGAGTTTGAGGATGAGGATAAGGATAAGGATGGGGATGAGGATGAGGATGAGGATGAGGATGAGGATGAGGATGAGGATAAGGATGAGGGTTAGCATGAGAATGAGGATTACGAATAGGATGATAATTAAGATTAGGATTAGGATTAGGGTTTGGATTAGGATGAGGATGAGCATGATGATGAGGATGAGGATAAGGATGAGAATGAGGATTAGGATGAGGATGAGGATGAGGATGAGGATGAGGATGAGGATGAGGATGAGGATGAGGATGAGGATGTGGAGGAGGATGAGGATGAGGATGAGGATGAGGATTACGATGAGCCTGAGGATGAGGATTAGGATTAGGATGAGGATGGGGATTAAGATTAGGATTAGGGTTAGGATGAGGATTAGTATTAGGATTAGGATTAGGGGTGAGGATTAGGGTTAGGATGAGGATGAACAAGAGGAGGAGGATGAGGATGAGGATGAGCATGAGGATGAGGATGAGAATGATTATGAGCATAAGGATGAGGATGAGGATGAGGATTAGGAAGAGGAGGAGGATGAGGATGAGGATGAGGATGAGGATTAGGATTAGGATTAGGATTAGGAATATTAATAGGAATCTGATTTGCATTAGGATGAGGATGAGGATAAGGACGGGGATAAGGACGGGGATAAGGACGGGGTTGAGGATGTGGATGAGCATGAGCATGAGGATTAGGATTAGGATTAGGATGATAATTAGGATTAGGATTAGCGTTTGGATAAGGATGAGGATGAGCTAGAGGATGAGGATGAGGATAAGGATGAGAATTAGCATTAGAATGAGGATGAGGATGAGGATGAGGATGAGGATGAGGATGAGGATGAGGATGAGGATGAGGATGAGGATGAGGATGAGGGTGAGGATGAGGATGAGGATGAGGATGGGGATGAGGATTAGGATTAGGATGAGGATTAAGATTAGGAATAGGGTTAGGATAAGGATTAGTATTAGGATTGGGATTAGGGGTGAGGATTACGGTTAAGATTACGAAGAAGAGGCGGATGAGGATGAGGATGATCAAGAGGATGAGGAGGAGGATGAGGATAAGTTTGAGAATGACAATGAGGATGAAGATGAGGATGAGGATGAGGAAGAGG
>NC_032010.1:7937059-7937502 GCF_001865875.1 Lupinus angustifolius | reverse complement strand
GATGAGGATGAGGATGAGGATGAGGATGAGGATGAGGATGAGGATGAGGATGAGGATGAGGATGAGGATGAGGATGAGGATGAGGAATAGGAATAGGATTAGGATTAGGATTAGTAATAGGAATAGGATTATGATTTGCATTAGGATGAGTTTGAGGAGGAGGATGAGGATAAGGACGGGGATGAGGATGAGGATGAGGATGAGAATGAGCAAGAGCATGAGGAATAGAATTAAGATGATAATTAGGATTAGGATTAGGAATAGGTTTAGGATTAAGATTAGGATTAGGATTAGGATTAGGATGAGGATGAGGATGAGGATTATGATTAGGATTTGGAATAGGACTAGGATTAGGATTAGCATGAGGATTAGGTTTATGACTTGGATTAGGATTAGTATTAGTGTGAGGATGAGGATGAGGATGAGGATGAGGATGAGGAATA
>NC_032010.1:7935988-7936959 GCF_001865875.1 Lupinus angustifolius | reverse complement strand
GATGTGGATGAGGATGAGGATGAGGATGTGGATGAGGATGAGGATCAGGATGAGGATGAGGATGAGGATGAGGATGAGGATGAGGATGAGGATGAGGATGAGGATGAGGATGTGGAGGAGGATGAGGATGAGGATGAGGATGAGGTTGAGTATGAGGATTAGGATGAGGATAAGGATGAGGATGAGGATGAGGATTAGTATTAGGATTAGGATTAGGGGTGAGGATTAGGATTAGGGGTGAGGATTAGAGTTAGGATTAGGATGAGGATGAACAAGAGGAGGAGGATGAGGATGACGATGACGATGAGGATGAGCATGAGTATGAGGATGACGATGATGATGAGCATCATTATGCGGATGAGGATGAGGATGAGGATGAGGATGAGGAAGAGGAAGAGGATGAGGATGAGGATTATGATTAGGATTTGGAATAGGACTAGGATTAGGATTAGCATGAGGATTAGGTTTATGACTTGGATTAGGATTAGTATTAGTGTGAGGATCAGGATGAGGATCAGGATGAGTTTGAGGATTAAGATTAGGATTAGGGTTAGGATGAGGATTAGGATTAGGATTAGGATTAGGGTTAGGATTAGGGTTAGGATTAGGATGAGGATGAGGAAGAGGATGAGGATGAGGAAGAGGAAGAGGATGAGGATGAGGATGAGGATGAGGATGAGGATGAGGATGAGGATGAGGATGAAGATGAGGATGAGGATGAGGAATAGGAATAGGATTAGGATTAGGAATAGGAATAGGAATATGATTTGCATTAGAATGAGTTTGAGGAGGGGGATGAGGATAAGGATGAGGATGAGGATGAGTATGAGGATGAGGATGAGCATGAGGATGAGGATGAGGATGAGGATGAGGATTTGGAATAGGATTAGGATTAGGATTAGCATGAGGATTAGGATTAGGATTTGGATTTGGATTAGTATTAGGATGAGGATGAGGATGAGGATGAGGAT
>NC_032010.1:7934637-7934991 GCF_001865875.1 Lupinus angustifolius | reverse complement strand
ATGAGGAATAGGATTAGGATTAGGATTAGGATTAGGATTAGGAATAGGAATAGGAGTATGATTTGCATTAGAATGAGTTTGAGGATGAGGATAAGGATAAGGATGGGGATGAGGATGAGGATGAGGATGAGGATGAGGATGAGGACGAGGATAAGGATGAGGGTTAGCATGAGAATGAGGATTACGAATAGGATGATAATTAGGATTAGGATTAGGATTAGGGTTTGGATTCGGATGAGGATGAGCATGATGATGAGGATGAGGATAAGGATGAGAATGAGGATTAGAATGAGGATGAGGATGAGGATGAGGATGAGGATGAGGATGAGGATTAGGACGAGGATGAGGATGAGG
>NC_032010.1:7933933-7934537 GCF_001865875.1 Lupinus angustifolius | reverse complement strand
GAGGATGACGATAGGATGAGGATGAGGAAGTGGATTAGGATGAGGATGAGGATAAGGAATAGGAAGAGGATGAGGATGAGGATGAGGATGGCGCTGAGGATGAGGATGAGGATGAGGATGAGGATAGGATGAGGATGAGGATAGGAGGAGGATGAGGATGAGGACGAGGATGAGGATGAGGATAGGATGAGGATGAGGATAGGAGGAGGATGAGGATGAGGACGAGGATGAGGATGAGGATAGGATGAGGATGAGGATAGGAGGAGGATGAGGATGAGGACGAGGATGAGGATGAGGATAGGATGAGGATGAGAATGTGGAAGAGGATGAGGATGACCAAGAGGATGAGGACGAGGATGTGGATAGGATGACGACGAGAATGAGGACGAGGATAAGGACGATGACGTGGATAGGATGAGGAACTGAATGAGGATGAGGATAGGATTAGGAGTATAATGAGGATGAGGATTAGGAAGAGGAAGAGCATAGGATGAGGATGAGGATAAGGTTAGGATGTGGATGAGGATGAGGATGACGATAGGAGGAGGATGAGAATGAGGATAGGATGAAGAGGAGGAAGAGGAGGAAGAGGATGATGAGGATG
>NC_032010.1:7933250-7933833 GCF_001865875.1 Lupinus angustifolius | reverse complement strand
GAGGACGAGAATGAGGATGAGGATAGGATGAGGACGAGGATGAGGATTAGGATGAAGATAGGACTAGGATGAGAATGAGGATGAGGATAGGATGTGGATAAGGACGAGGATGAGGATAGGATGAGGAGGAGGATGAGGATGAGGATGAAGATAGGATTAGGATGAGAATGAGGATGAGAATTAGGATAGGATAAGGATGAGAATGAGGATGAGGATAGGATGAGGATGATAATTAGGATAAGGATGAGGATAGGATGAGGATGAGGATGAGGATGAGGATAGGATAAGGACTAGAATAAGGATGAGGATGAGGAAAGGACAAGGATGAGGATAGGATGAGGACGAGAACGAGGATAGGAATAGGATGAGGAGTAGAATGAGGATGAGGAAGAGGAAGAAGATGAGGATGAGGATAAGGATGAGAATCTGAATGAGGATAAGGATAGGATGAGGATGAGGATGAGGATGAGGATGAGCACGAGGGTAGGATGAGAACGAGAATTAGGATGAGGATGAGGATAGGATGAAGAAGACAAAGAGGACGAGAATGAGGATGAGGATAAGGATGAGGATAGGATGAGGA
>NC_032010.1:7932300-7933150 GCF_001865875.1 Lupinus angustifolius | reverse complement strand
ATGAGGATAGGAGGAGGATGAGAATGAGGATAGGATGAAGAGGAGGATGAGGAGGAGGATGAGGATAGGATGGGGACGACGAAGAGGATGAGGATGTGGAGGAGAATGTGGATAAGGATAGGATGAGGACGAGGATGAGGATAGGATTTGGACGATAATGAGGATGTGGATTAGGACGAGGATGAGGATAGGATGAGGAAGAGAATGAGCATGAGATGAGGACGAGAATGAGGATGAGGATAGGATGAGGAAAAGATGAGGATGAGAATGTGGAAGAGGATGAGGATAAGGATAGGATGAAGAAGAGAATGAGGAGGAGGATAGGATGAGGACGAGGAAGAGGATGAGGATGAGGATGAGAATGAGGATAGGAAGAGGAAGAGTATGAGGATAGGATGAAGGGGAGGATGAGGAGAAGGATGAGGATGAGGATGAGGATAAGGATAGGGGATGAAGAAGAGGATGAGGAGGAGGATAGGATGAGGACGAGGAAGAGGACTAGGAAGAGGTTAGGATGAGGATGAGGATGAGGATGAGAATGAGGATAGGAGGAGGATGAGAATGAGGATAGGATGAAGAGGAGGATGAAGACGAGGACGACGACGAGGATAGGATGAGGACGAGGATGAGAATGTGGATGAGGATAAGGTAGAGGATAGGATGAGGATGAGAATAGGATAAGGAAGAGGATGAGGATGAGGAAGAGGATGAGGATAAGGAGGAGGATAGGATGATGACAAGAATGAGAAGGAGGATAGGATGAGGACAAGAATCAGAATGAGGATATGATGAGGACGAAGATAGGATGGGGAGTAGAATGACGATGAGGATGAGGATAGGATGAGGAGGA
>NC_032010.1:7887828-7932200 GCF_001865875.1 Lupinus angustifolius | reverse complement strand
GGAGGAGGAAAGGATGGGGACGAGAATGAGAATGAGGATAGGAATAGGATGAGGATGACAATAGGATGAGGGTAGGATGAGGATGAAGATGAGGANTTAACCTAATCTCTTAGATTTATGAACTCCATTTGTTTATTCTTTTTTCGAATTTTTAGTTAACCTAATCATTTTGATTTAGGAACTTGATTTTGTTTTGTTTTGTTATATTTAATTAATTTCAAAAATAATTATAAAATTTCATAAAAATAGTTTTATTATTTTTATTCACTAAAAATTCTGAAATAAATAAAATGAAGAGAATTTATTATTTTTATTTAAAAAGTGTTTGGACTTTTTTCTGGGCTAGATAAAAATGGGTGTTCACATTAATGATGTTTATAAGTCAGTTAATATGGTAATATATGTATTTTTGTCCAAAAATTCGGTCATATGAATTTTAATGAGTAAGAAAAGATTAGTTTGAGATATCATTTTCATCATTTTATTCTTGGTGTCGTTAACCATTCAAATTTGAAAAACTCACAACTATATGTCATTAGTCATATCTTGATTTATTAAATTATTCGTCTTATCTTAACTATTATGACACAACTACTATATAAATATCATTTCCAGCAACAAAGATAACCAAACAAAGTTACGTAATAAGATAGAATATGAATTTCTTACAGACAACATAATGATTTATATTGAAAAAGAAATAACTCAAAATTTTACATTTGATCCAATCATGTATGTTTCTTTATATATTTTTTGATAGCACAATTAAATTAGTTATAAATTGTGATTAAATATTGTTACCTCATCTAAAGTTTAGATCAAGATCCGGCATTGTGGCTGAGGATTCATATAAATTTGCAATGTTAAAACACAATCTTTGTATATCAATCACTCTATCTAAAACACAAATGCTCAAGTGTTTTCAATGAGAAAATTCAAGTTCAAATATATAAGTATTGTTCTCTCTATGAACATATATTTTTGTTCGAGCCATAAATGACCAAAAAAATCATTTATTTTACTATCAAAATACTTTTCAAAAACAATACATATATATTTTCGAAAAATAAATAAATAAAAATAGGTTTCTAGAAGCTTATGAATCCTCTTCAAAAAATTAGGAAAAAGAAATAAAAATTTCGTCTAAAAAAATCAAAAAATATAAATAAAGTGACTTTTTTTCGATATTATATTTTTAAAATAAATAAAATATGGTCAATAGAATATTCTTAAGATAATACCATTTTATCTATTTAACCATTTTCAGAAAAAGTCAAAGTTAGATTTGTTAAGTAGATTAAAATTCCTAAAAAAGAGTGATCACTTTTTTCTGTAAAAGATTTTCTGCTAACTCAATTTTAGGGATTTGGGGTTAAGGGGTTATTTTATAAATATCAGGGTTTCTGGTTAATGGAAAAAGAGGATGAAATTATGAAAAAATATTATGTATAAGCTAAAGTGAGAGAGCATAGAATTCCAATCTCGTAATGTCGAGTGCAATGTTGGGACTGTGTTCCTCAATCAAGGTCGTAGTGCATCTAGGCTTCTCTCCTAGTGTTCAATCCCTTGTGGTCGTGTGCATCTCAAGCGTTGTGCTCCCACTACTCTGACCTATCGATCCATGACACCAAGGCGATTGCACCTCACATGCGTAGACGTGAGTACAATGGATTTGAGCCTTTCTCCCAATGTTCAATTTCATGTGGTCGAGTTCATTTAGGCGAAATGCTCCCACCGTTCCAGCCAACCAGGAACGACCACATGTCTCCTTCCATCCAATTGCAACATGGCCAATCAGTCTCCATGTAACACGTTGATGGCCAATCCCACCCGTGTTCGCACACGATCAACACCTTATTAAGATATAATTCTATTCTTTTTTAATCCTTTTTTCTAATGCAGTTTTTTCTTTTAAAAATATTAATAACAATATTTTTAAAAATGGAATCACATTTTATAAACAATAAATAAAACATATTAAATATTTTATTGAATATAAATAATGACAATAATTATGAGAACTAATGATTAATAAAAATAATAACAAATGATCAATAAAAAATAATATTGGCAATCTTATCTTAATAATCACTAATTAGACAATATATATTAATATCCAGATTTATATTTTTTAAGTAAATAAATTAAATAGTAAAGGTATATAAAAAATAATTTTCATAAATATGAGAATATCTTTTTAATGAGAATGTGGTGTAAACGCGGGGATTTTAGCAAATAGATCATCCATTTATACCTTCATATTTTGGCCAATTTTCTCATCGAATGTAACGCCCCAAAAATTACTCCAATATTATTGCCTAAAAATGGGTAAAAAAAATTTGTAATGTAAAATTTCTTCATTTACATTTGACTCCTTTTTGGGATATCACGTTAAGTAACCTAAATTGCAGAAAATACAATGATTGTTACCTAATGGTAACCTAAAGCCACTTAATATATATATATATATATATATATATATATATATATCTTGGAATGATCCTTTATTGAAATTGAATGAAAACGTTTATACAAAAGCAAAGTGGAATATATCCTGGTCCAAACTGAAAATATATACAATAGTCTGGTTTATTCAAAACATCCAAATACCCTACACATATACCCGCCTTAAGGGCAACTAGAAATAGAAATGACCACTAGTGACTAGCTCTGGGGTTAGCAGGTGTACTAGGACACTCGTTGGGATCCTCCTCCGTCTCAGAATCAGAAGAGAGGTCCACCATCTCAATGGAGTCCTCTGTACAGATCAACTCCACACAGTCTTCCTCTTCGGCTTCCAGCTCCTCTTCCGGGTTGTTGGACGAACCATGCGACCTACTTCTCGCTCCCGCATCTGCCGGAAAAGCGGGCATCATCCATCGAGAAGCCCTCCACTCTGGTGGGGAATTGAGCATGTCGACCCAACTCTGTCTCCAGGTAGATGGTCCTGCAGCAGTGGGTCCGTGAGGAATCACAGACTAAAGGGATGAGGCACTAGGTGCTAATCTCCGAGCAAGTAAGGTGAAAGAAGCCTCCAAGTTCGCATGATGTGAATGGAAGCTCATCGTAGAGTCGTCACAAACCATCTCTAGCTCTAAGGCATAAGGGCCTGTGTAGGTGTATCTATGTCCATCACTACTCCATGTCCCATCCTGGAGTTTAGCCTAATTCATTACCGATTAATTTCTAAAATTAATTTTTGTTAAAAATAAATAATTAATAAAATATATCGAATTTTCACGGTGTTACATCGAAGACCCTATTCATCAATCTTTGGTATATATCTCCTGTATTTTTTAGACTGAATGACATAACGTTGTAACAATATGTTGTCGGATATGTGATAAATGACGTTTTTTCTTGATCTGGTGGATACATGTAAATCTAGTTGTACCCTGAATATGCATCCATAAAAGATAAGTATTGATAGCCAGAAGAGTTGTGCACGAAGTGATCTATGTTGGGAATTAGGTAGGGGTCATTACGGCAGACTTTGTTAGGTTAATATAATCGACACACATTCGTCATTTTCCTGAGGGCTTCTTGACTAGTATCATACTTTCCATCCATGTGGTGTAAGTGATTTCGCTAACGAAGCCGACCTCAAGGAGTTCTTTTGTTTTTTCAATGACCACCTCCTTCAACTCGACACCACTTTTCCTCTTTTCTGCACAACCGATTTGGCACTCGTGTTTTTTGTTAGGCAATTATAAATGATAGACGAGTCAATCTTGGGCATGTGTGAGGCTGCCCATGCAAAGAGGTATTTGTTGGAACAAAGGCAAGTGCCAAGCCTTTCCTTTGGGAATTCATGGAGTATGTTGACAATGTAGACTAGATTGTTTGCCAGAGATCCCAATTGTAGTAAGGTTTTCCCCTTCTAGTTGTGGGTGGAATTCCCCTTCCTCTGCTCAGACGTCCAGTTCTACCATTACCACATGTTTAGATCTTTTGGTAGGAGGAGGATTTTGGTTTTATATGTGATTCTTCTGAGGATATGTTTATAGCAATTACACAGAGTGTGTTGGTCGCCCCTAACCGTATAAATCTAGTGATCCTGACATAAGAAAACAACTTAATGTTTGTGGTTCATCCTATACCATATGGTTGTGACAAAGGTGATGTGGATGAGACAAATCCTCCCCCCTATGACATTCTTATTACTGATTATTAAATTTCTTCTATTGCATTTATGAACAATCAATTTTGTCTAGTTTTTTTACAAAAATATTGAAGTTTCAAAACAACAAAAAAACAAACTAAATAAAACATTTTTTTAGTCTCGAAACCGATGTTATCCTAAGATCCTAATCAATGATAAGTTAATTTTCAAATATTAAATTGTTGGTTTCATTTTAATTAGACAAATTAATTAACAATTTTTATTTTTTTGGAAGTCAAATAAAAAGACGTTAGGAATTCTGATAATAAATCAAGGGTTAAAAATCATAAGTTTAAAGCAAGTTTGGTATACATAAAACCATACACCATAATTTATACATAGAGCATCTCCATGCAGTTTTCAATTTATTACTTCTATCAAAAAATGAAATTGTTATAATGTACTACTACATTAAACACTTGTGGTACATTACTCATGAACACATAAGGTTTATTGAAATATATATGGAGTTGATAACATTTGGGTTGTGAGAATAATAATAGACTCCAAGCAGATGCCAATTACTGTCTTTTTCAGTTACAATTGATATAATTACAATCATTATACTTGGCAATTTTCCTTGGGTGGTTTTAAAATGGGATAATCAGAAGGCAAAGATCATCATACATTGGCAGCCTAAGGGTCTATCATCAAATAACTTATAGTCAGCTATAAAAGGAAGCACACAACTGCTACCTAAGGAGATATACAAGCATACATACATCAACAGTCGAAAGAGAAAAGTCGGAAACATAAAAATAGTAGAGATACACACAAAAAAGCCATAAACCTACAACAAACAATCAAATATCATACATATAGGATACACATCTACTACATATCAAAAGAACACACAACAGTCAGAGAGCAATCTATATACACAACACATTAGCTATCTATCACACATACGTATAACACACAAAAACCAGAAAAGAGAGTGTAGCATCTCATACATATAATGGAGAAAACAAAGCAATCAGAGATGCATAGGAAAGAAGCAATAAAAAAGAAACGGCAAAGAAACTCTATTTCCTTTTTGCTTTTATTATGTACTAGCGTGTCGACCGGCACTTTGCGCGTGTCGACCCGCACTTTGCGCGTGTCGACCCGCACTTTGCGCGTGTCGACCCGCACTTTGCGCGTGTCGACCCGCACTTTGCGCGTGTCGACCCGCACTTTGCGCGTGTCGACCCGCACTTTGCGCGTGTCGACCCGCACTTTGCGCGTGTCGACCCGCACTTTGCGCGTGTCGACCCGCACTTTGCGCGTGTCGACCCGCACTTTGCGCGTGTCGACCCGCACTTTGCGCGTGTCGACCCGCACTCTTATTGCAATATATAAACTTCAAGAAAAATGTTAATTTAAGAAGATAAAAATCATTATATGATTGTTAAATATTAGTATTGTGTGAAAGTTTTTATTAGTTATTAAGGAGAGAGGTTATAAAGGATAAAAATGGAATATTAAAATTATGTCATGCATGGTGGTTACCACTTGTTTTGGCTTTATTAATAGTATAGATATAGATCTAGATAATATCATCTTGGCAATTCTAATAAAATTAATGTTAATTAGTATGTTTCTATCTCAACTATTAAATAATAAATATAATTTTCAATCTAAGTTACATTAACTTTATTTTAATGAGAAATAAAACCTAATAAAAAAACTATCATTCAACAATGAGAATGATAACTAAAGAATAATTAAAAATTATTTCATGATCTAAATAAAAATGGATTTTTTATACTAAGGTTACGATTTGAGTCATTTCTAATTTATCAACAAAAGAAGGTCTATGACTAATATCGTCTCTAAGCTATTAATTTCATATTCAAAGTAATTTAAAATTATCTTGTCACTTAATAAAAATGGATTTTTTATACCGAGATCATGGTTCAGGTTGAATCTAACTTCTTTGAAAATGGAGAAGGTCTACGATCAACACCGTATCTAAGCTATTAGTTTCATATATAAAAAATAATTAAAAACTATTTTATTACCTAAATGAATTTTATGCAATTTTTATAGTAAAGTCATGATTTGAGTCGTCTTTATTTTCTCTAAAAATTGGAAGAATGTCTATAACAAATATCGTCTCTAAGTTATTAGTTCCAACAATCGTATACCGTAGATATTTTCAAATTAATAAAAACCAACTCGACCAAATCCATATTTTCAAATAAAAAATCAACCTAACTAATTAATCATTTTTCAAACTAGAACTATGTATCTTGATTTTCATATTGCACATAGGGATACATATTAGCAAGACAAACTCTTCTCAGATACAAAAGTAATATTTTGTTTTAGTAATTGATTTTTAAATAAATAAATTTTATTTATCCTAGTTGGGCATAAAATATATTTTTCTATGTTTTAACTGCAAAAAAAACGTAGTGACGACTTCAAGTCATTTGGAAGAGATAGAAATCGAGTTCGCCTCCTCCTAAGTCGTAAAATCAATCTTCCAACCGAAATTCGGTGGCGACAATATTCCTTGTGTGTTGTGTTTACTTTGATTAGGTATGTAAGGAATAAGAATAACATGTAATAAAACTCAAGGTTCTATACTCTTTGGTTTTGGATTTGTTATGCTTTACCCATTAGTAATAGGTTGGTGGAAATAAAGTCAAGGTTTCTCTTATTAGAACTATCATAACCATTTCAAGTATGTTCTTCTTTCTTTGTGTTTGAATTTATATGTTGGTTACTTTTCTATTAAAGATCTGGGTTTATGTCATAATTATGAACACATAATGATAGGAACACAAATAAAAATGAAATTAAACTAATATGGTTGAGTAAAGAAGAGGATGAACCTGCAGATAAATGGGTATGCCATTTGGAATACCTTTGTTCTTATCGTGCATCTTCTCTTTACTGTTCTGTTATTTTTTAGTTGTATACCCTTTCTTTTCAGCACTATGGTTTTTTCGAATAATCTCTTTTTCTACGTGTGTATGTATGATATCTCTTTTTGTCTCTCTGTTGTGTTATCTGTTCTCTGTTGTATCCTCTGGTTTTCTGTGCCGACCCCTTTTATAGCTGGTTATGGGTCATTTGTTGGTTTGTGAAAACCTTATGACTTGCCAAAAATATGTAAAGTGCCATGACCCTTTTGATTTTCTGATTTAATGCATTAAGGCTGACAATGAATACTACCAATGATGCTGATAATGATAATGTGTAACTGAAATTAAAATATCCCAACATCCAATGATTTCTGATGTGTATCTCCTTTATATGTCTCTTTTGAAATCTTGCATATGACTGAAATGAAAAGATACCCCTTTTTTGTAACTCTCGGATGATTCCTCTTTTTGAATTAAACATATGAATGCTCTGATCATAACAGTTTCAATTATGCAAGCAATCATAACATTCCCATGGTTATGGGCAAGGGAATCAAATGGTATAGTCTCTTTGCCTCTCCTTAACAATTAGCTCCATTTAACACTACTGATAATCTTTGCAACTGATAACCAAACAAAATCTTCTTTGCAACTGTCATGACATCCTAAATGTGTCTATTTCCACTTATTGTTGAAATGTTGACTTAGGTAGATTTAGAATTGTCTTTGCCATAGCTTCAATGACTACTCCAATGATCTGGTCATTAATCCCTACGGTAGTGAGTGTAAACATATTAGAGACTAGGTTGGGGTCGTCTTCTGTTGGTGCATATATTTGTCTTGACTTGGTGTATGTTTTGGATATGCCCTCTTTTTATTTCAGTATCTTTGTAATTGTTCTCCTCTTTAAATTCATAGTTTGACTTTTAGATTCTAGTAATTTGGTCCTAAGAGATGGAGATGATGTTAATGCCTTAGACAACTTTCGGTATAGATTTGATTATTTATTTGATGAATTCCACCATTTCTGATTTGTTCATTTCTGGGTCACAGGTTCAAGCCTTAGACAAATTTTGTTTGGTTAATGTGATTAAGATCACTCACCAATGCCATGGTACTTTCTTTTTTTGTTTGTGCAGGAAGTGGGTTTTTTTTTTACTGGAAAGAAGCACCACAACCAGTTTTGTCTTTGAAGAGGAAACGAATTGCAGCTGCAAGTTGTCCGTTATTTAAGCCAAGTGTGAGGGAGCCATATCCACATACCCTAGATGAAAGACCAGAAGTTTTGAAGAATCTCGAAGCCTGGGTTTGATGCACACCACCACACCTGTCTTGCCATAATCAAATCTTTGGTTGGCAAAATCTTAAATGTATTGTAACATTTTCAAGGAGTTTATGATATATTTCTTTTGGAGCCGTTTTCTTTCAATTGTTACGAATTGGTATTTGTATTGATTATGAAACGTTTGTAACAAATATTAGTACGTTGGAAGAACTTTGCATGAATAGTATAGAAGTGACAAAAAGATACAATCATGTCTAGTGACAAAGTTGTTAAATAATAAACTAATGATTGAAATATAGCAAGACATGTATAATATGAACAAGATAAGTTGACATTACAATCCAAAAATTAAATATAATGTGCAATGCCCATTACCAAGAATAAAATCTCATCACATTAAGTGGTTATTTTTTAAGGAAAACTTCTATAACTCATCAAAATTGAGAATCAATTTAAATGTGCTTCTCGTAAGGAAACTATAAAGTTAGGTAGAATAAAATTGAGTATTTAGGGTTATTATTTTCAATATTTTATTGTTTTGAATTTTTTTTAGGTTTATTATATTTTATAAAATAAGGTTGGACAAAATTAGGTGTTCACATTTATCTTATTAGGTAGCTAATAGTTAACCAGCGTTAGTGATCTTTCTAAACTTTTGTAAATTATTTCTATATTTCAATATTATAGTCTTAGGCAGGTGCCAAAAATATATGTTATAGTCTTAGGTTCTTTAAAAATTGGAATTCTTTAAAAAATTCTAAAATTTCCATAATAATGAATTATTCTTGAATGAGTACAATATTCATGATGGGTACTTTCCAACCATTTAGTAAGTGCAACAAAAGTGCTTAACATCTATAACCATTGTGTGCTTCTGATTTCCTTTAAAAAATTTACGGTATTTTTGAAATGTACTTGTGTAGAAAATTTTATTAACTAAAATATCCAAAATTACATTATTCAATAAGAAAACTCTATGCATAATAGAGAGAAAGAGTTGGTTGGACACACAAGCAAATACCTTTTAATTACAGTTCATGCATATGTGTATATACATATAAGTGTATGTTATATTACATTTCCTATCACTATTACATTATTATGTACAAAATTCTCATTTTTGTGTGCGTAGGCACGAACGTGAGATATAATTATCTTGAAATTTGTGTTGCTTTTCCCTCTAAAATTTCTCCGTAAGTTATTCAGAGTTGGCCCCTGTATGTATATACATCAAAATAAACAACCTTCAGTCACAATAAATAAATCCTTAAAAGAGAGTATCATATGTTGCAATGTTGCATAATCATGTTGCATAGAGTTGTCTAGTTAATATTTAATACCTTGTATTGGTGTTGATGAGGGTGAAGAACTTGTTGAGCTTTCTGAATGTTCAAACCTTGGTTCACTCATCACATCCTGCAATATTGTCGCAACATTTTTGTTATTTAGGAATTATCTTTATACAATCTATGTTTCTAATTTGGTGATCATTTGATATTATATTAGGACGATGATCCGCATTTTATAATGATCTTACCCACCTGTTGCATCGAAGCATGACTCTGACTAGGGGAAGGTTCACTACTGCTATCTTCACCAAAAAAGTCGGTAATCGGACTCATGATATCTTCAGCAAACTCTCTCAGTTTTTGGAGCTCTGGCAACACTTCTTTGCCGAGGTCTGGTCGATCTTTTCGTCTGAGTTCTACACATTTGACTGCCACTTTTGCAAGACACAATGCTTCTTCAAGAGGCCACTCAGGCACAGATTTGTCAAGCATTTCAACAAACTTGTCATTCTCAATAGACTCTCCAACCTGATAAGCCAAACCCATTGGTGGCCTACCTGTCAATAATTGAAGAAGTATGATCCCTAGAGAATATACATCAGACTTAACACCAACTGTTCCTGTTTGCTGATATTCCGGATCGATATAACAAAAAGTTCCAGCCGCTGAAGTCATGTGACATTGAGTTACATTTTCAGCTACAACAGGGAGAATCCTGGCCAATCCAACATCACTAATCTTACTTACGTAATTGTGGTCTAGTAGAATGTTGCTTGGTTTGAGATCGCGATGCACTAATGGTTCAGGCTTTGTTTCATGGAGGAAGAGTAAGCCCGTGGCTATCTCTGCAGCAATTTGAAACCTGAGCTGCCAAGACATTAGATTTTCATCCTTATTTCGAAAAAGACAATCTTCTAAGCTTCCATTTTCCATGTACTCATAAATTAGTATGCTGTGCTCTGGACAGGCTCCTAGAAGAAAGACCATGTTAGGGTGGTTCATGCAGCTGAGTATGTCAACCTGCATTCACATGATGGGATAAGATGTTTCTTATAGAATTTCTTATGTATGTAAGTAGTAGTCTTATAGTTATGTTTTATCTTGGAAATAAGAAAAATGAAAGGAAAAAGGAACTTTAAGACCTAACACCACATTGCATATTTACTTGTAGAAAACAACAACTTATTGTTTTCTGATGGAAACATGACATGTAATCAAATACGAAAAAATGGTTTGGAATTACTAATTTCCACTCATTGCTCACCTCCTTTTGAAATTGTGACTTCCCTTGAGTAGAATCTGGACGCAGAACCTTGACTGCCACTGGAATGTCATCAAGGTAACATTTATAGACAGGGCCATAGCCTCCTTCCCCTATTTTTCGAGATTCCGAAAAGGAGTCTGTGGCTATTTCAATCTCCTCAATTGTGTATTTCTTATATCTTTCACCAGCTTCGGCTACATCATTCAATAGTTTCCTCATTTCTTCCGCTTCTTTAAGAGCTTCTGTTTTAACATTCATCTTCCTACTTGATTCCATTTCTACAACTTTTGTGGCCACTTCAATTGTTTCCATGGCTGCTCTACTTCTTGCTTTCTCTTTCTCCGCAGTTGCAAGTGCCGCTTCTTGGGCCAACCGTGCCTCATCTACTTTTTTTTCTTCATCGGTTCTCTGGTTGTTAAGTTCCATTAACTGTAGCAAACAAAAGATTATACCAGCTATATATATATATATATATATATGAGAATGATATATTGTGACTTTACCTTTTGTTGGGCTGTTAGTGCTTCTTTGCATGCTGCACCATACATTTCCATCATTTGCTTTAACTCAAGCCTCAACCTCCTCATATCAACTTCTGCTTCATCCTGAATGTTTTAGCATAAGGATGGTCAGGCATTTTTTGTGTGCAGAATATTTGACTGAATTTGTTTCTTGAAGATATGACATATACATGCTAAAGAGTAAAGAGGCATCAAATATCAATAATGATCATGCAATAGTAGAATGTGAACATCAATTTTTATTGGATTCTTGATAACTTAAGAAAAATCCAAGATAAAGATATTCCATAATTTTTGTATTTATTAAACATATAGAAAGAAAGTAAGTGCTCACCATGTTTTGATATGAATATGAAGATGATGTTAAGCTACTTTCCTTTGAAAATGAAAGATCTTGTGAAGTAAGGTCAGTGAACATGAACCCAGTACCCAAGCTACGATCTGAACTGGTTGAAGTTCGTGAATTGCGGCCTGAATCAATATAGTCAGTGTAAACAGATGATGAACGTCCAGTGCTAGTGCTAGGCCTCTCAGAGCTTACAAATGATATATCTGTGTCAGATTCTGAGTAGTCCATGCATGACCTTCCACTCAACCCTATTCTTTTTCCAATTTGTGACCTGCTTTAATACTTATAATAAATATATAACCCCTTTGAGATAAATATACTATATTATAGTACTATCTGACTCAATGGTTCTTCTCCATATATGCTGCTATATATATATGATCAAAAGTACTTACTTAATGGATTCATCCTGCCAACTGTGAGGTTTGATAGATGTCCTGTGATGATCTGCAGCATACATTTGATCAAAACACGACTGCGTGCAACAACAGGATCTTTTCGTAACATATTTATATTTCCAAGAAACAAACCTCTGGAGCCCATAGTCATATGTCTAGAGGAGGAGATCTTAGGATTATTCTCATTGTTTAAATTCTGTATATCTTTCAGAAGTGGGGAGGCATGTGGGGCTGCACGAGAAGCACTCCGGACTGAAGATATCTTCCCCTTCGAAATCACATACACTGTACAGAAATCTGGTGACCCCTTTGCTATGCTGCTTGGTTTACTTGATGACTTGAATCTGCATAACAAATTAAAGAGCTCAATCAATTAGCACTAGACAAACAAGGTAACTACAATTTCTCATATTTTGTTCCTTAATGTTGTCATTTTCGTATGTGTAAGGCTTAGTATGATGGAGGGAAGACCTTGTTTACCTAATAAAGCCATGCCTTGAGGCTGCACCAAGCACCAAGTTCTCAATTGCAGCATAAGAGACATATTCTGTTATTCCTTTCACAACGTCAGTGTCTTCAAGTAAGACATCAAGGCATTGAATCTAATAAATTTTCACACTTGTAAGCCATGTGAAAACAAAATATAATAAGTTCACCTTCTATAATAAAGTTATTGGAAACATACATACATCTTTGCGTGTGCAATAACAATGGAAGGTATGGAAGAGATCCTTTGTAATACTGACAAGTTCCTCTCTCTGTGGAGATGCATCAGGGGCAGGGCTATTGCTGTTACATATTATGGCCTCTCTGCCTCCTGCTGCATTTCAAAAACATAATACAAGTCTGTTCAATTTTGATCAATTAATTGTTGACTAAATACTCATTTCAGCTCTCATATTTTTTAACTTATCACTTTATTCAGTTGAAAAATTTAAAATGATCCACAAAAATTTCAAATGTGACTCAAACTAATATTTTGTATGATCAAATTAGTTACTATTAGGTGTTGTAAAATATGCTAAAAAACTAATTTGACCAGCATTTTATTTTAAATTAAATTGCGATTTTTTCAATTCATGGTCAAATTAGTCCCTATAAGTTGACCATTTTGAGTTTTTAAATTCTTAAATGACCAAACTCACAAGGTAAAAAAACATGAGACTAAAATGGTCATTTACTCCTAATTGTTTAAACAATCCAAATCAAATAATATGGTGCATTCATATCGATGTTAATTTACATATAATCAATATATTAAATTGAGGTCACGGTTGTAGTTACTGCCATTGCGGCTGTTGTAATACGGATTGTGTTGTTGCGTAGCAAATTATTTGATGATTAAAAATATTTTTGAATTTGAAGTGGTATGATGGAGACCGATGCGACGTGATATGACCCAAATGCAGTCTGATGCGGATTGTGATTCATTATCACACTGCAATTAAGGTGTGACGCTTTGTAGCGGTCAACACAACCACAATATTCCCACCGCATCCCATCCCATCCCATGATGTTGTTTGCAATTTAAATGACTGGATATACTTATTTCAACAACAAAAAGCATATAACTTATTAAGTTGTTTACTAAATACTTACAAGAAACAAGTGTGGACTTGGTGTGCAAAACATGGATTAGGACAAGAGTTTGACCTCTTGTAAGAAGACTATCAGCAGCCCATTTGAGAGCATGTCTGCTCCCTTTGTTATCCTTATCTATAGCAACTGCCACCAATCCATTTCCATTTCCTCCTTTTCTAATAACTGATGCCTTTGTATTTGGAAACCACATTTCACGACCCTTTAACTTTGTTGCCAAAAACCACAACACCAATCAACTTTAATCTTATTAACTTCTAAAAACATCACTATCTGCAACATTCTTATTTCTAACACATAACAAATTCAGTACTATGTTTTCTTTCCCTTTAACTAATCAATAAAATATGAGAGCATATGTTCTTAACTTAATGTAAAAAAAACGATTAATAGAAAACTACCCACAATTTATGGTTAATCAACCAAAATTTTCCGCTCTTCCTTTTATAAATGGCCACGAATTTGGAAAGGATTAGCGAGAAAATATCTGGAGTGCTAATAACATGGCACGCTACCAATCATTTATTTTTATTTTGACTTTCAAAGGGTTAGTATAATTTAAATGAGAAAATAATCACTTTGATACATGCTAGTTATTCATTACTTTAGTTCTCCAAAAGTCACTTAGTAATTTTTTGATTAAAATGATGATATATTTGATCTTTCTTGGAATCTATCCCACTAAATCAACATATTAGTAATTAAAAATAGATCTATTAATCAATTTAGTCCCTAAAATATGTCATGTCAACTTAGTAGCATAATTGATGTAATACACTTCTACTAATTTTTTTTTCTTTCAGAACTAAACATAACACCCTAATTATCATGACAAAAATACACATTATTAAATAATAAAATGTACATAATTAATAAAAGAGTTAATTAATTACACCCCTGAATTTTAGTGGAATTATACAAGATACTCTTCACTTTTTATACCTACACAAACCCCTTAATTTTATACTTTTATTATACTAATAACCTCTGCATGAGAAACAAGTATAATCTTTTAAACAAAAAATGTGATAGATGCAATTAAGTTAAACAAAACATGTTATATTGTGGAGAAAAGTCCAAATAATATATAAATCAATGTATCTTTATTATTTTTGGTTACAAAATGCATAACAATTCTAAAGAGATATTGTTTAAATCGCTCTTATACTATATCGTAACGAAACAAAAATAATAAAGAGGTATCAACTCATATATTATTTAGATTTGTCTCCATAATATACCATGTTTTGTTTAACTTAATTAAATTTATCATATTTTTTGTTTAAAAGATTACACTTATTTCTCAAGCAGAGGTGATCAGTGTAATGAAAGTATAAAAATTAGAAGTTTGTGTAGGTGTAAAAAAATAAGGGGTGATTTGTATAATTTCCCTAAAATTCATGGAGTAGATTACACTTATCACTCTTAATAAAAATGTTTTAAGATCAATATACATTTTGAAATCTTATTAAATATTAAATAATATGTATTATTGGAAATTGCACTAACTTTTATCATGGCATAAGGCCATCCATGAATGGAAAGGGTAGATCATAGTTCATAAGTTACTTTAAACTTAATACAAACTCTCTAAATAATTAACAAGAGCAATGATCTATTTGTCCCCGTTAAATTCTCAAGATGGCCAAACTGTAAGAGTTCATTTCTAAGAACGACATTTGTTAAGAGAGGCAACTAGCGCCACACATCCTGAAAGAGATTAGTTCTGTACCCATAAAATGAAATAAAACATTTAGTAATACAAAAAAATTCTCTAAAATAATTTATAAAACAATCGATCTTCAACATGGTGTAACCTCAAACTCATTAGACACATCAACTAAAAATGTCATATAAACTCAAGTATATTGAGATAAAAAATTAAGTAACATTATTTTAAAGACTTTAAAAAACTATAACATTTCTAAGTAGCACTCGTATGAAAATCTTCATAAATAACAATAGAGGTTAACAATCATAATACATCATCGTATAATATAACTAGCAGTGTATCCATACACTCGCACATGTCACTTCTTTGTTTATGCATAATGCACATATATTTTATAATGTTAGTAAATCATATATTGAACCATTATATTTTTTTTGCATTCATATTGTTGTAATATCAACATTGGTTTTTGAGGGCATATGTAGAATATTAACATATAAACGTTGAGTTGTTGAAAGTATGATTATAGACAATATTTGATTCTAAAATAACTCAATAAATAAAATTCAAATTATGTTGGATAATATCCCACATCTATATTCTCTATATAAAATTATAAATATAATGACTTATTTTTTCATCATATTTTTTTGTGATTACGTTTATAAGTACCATATAAAGTCATAAGGATTTTTTTAACATATCTCTTGAATGCTTATGTTTTATTTTAGATTAATGTTCATTGTGTATAAATATTTGAATATATTTTTAGCATTCAAATATAGTATAATTAAATGTTATTTATTTGATTACGTTTTAGCTAATAATCGTTGTATGAAAATAACTCATAAATTAAAGATTCATTTCTATTATTTAGAAGATATATTTTTCTATACAATTGTAATATTTTACTATACATATTTTCCAATTAAATATGTCATTTTTATAATATACATATTCGAATTAAGTTCATTCATATGCATTATTAAATTCATATGTTATGGATAACTCAATATATTAACAATGCGTTATTGTTTACTTTAATTTGTAGTTTCAAATATACTAATAATGTTTTAAATCTTTGTGTATTAATTTTACTACTATTGTTTTATTTTATTTTTATACCAAATGATTTGATGAACTATAAGGGTGTGATAATTTTTGCAATCTATTTGAAAAACACATGAAGTTAGGATTTGATGAGATATTTATGTTTTATTTTAGATTAATGTTCATTGTGTATAAATATTTGAATATATTTTTAGCATTCAAATATAGTATAATTAAATGTTATTTATTTGATTACGTTTTAGCTAATAATCGTTGTATGAAAATAACTCATAAATTAAAGATTCATTTCTATTATTTAGAAGATATATTTTTCTATACAATTGTAATATTTTACTATACATATTTTCCAATTAAATATGTCATTTTTATAATATACATATTCGAATTAAGTTCATTCATATGCATTATTAAATTCATATGTTATGGATAACTCAATATATTAACAATGCGTTATTGTTTACTTTAATTTGTAGTTTCAAATATACTAATAATGTTTTAAATCTTTGTGTATTAATTTTACTACTATTGTTTTATTTTATTTTTATACCAAATGATTTGATGAACTATAAGGGTGTGATAATTTTTGCAATCTATTTGAAAAACACATGAAGTTAGGATTTGATGAGATATTTATGTTTTATTTTAGATTAATGTTCATTGTGTATAAATATTTGAATATATTTTTAGCATTCAAATATAGTATAATTAAATGTTATTTATTTGATTACGTTTTAGCTAATAATCGTTGTATGAAAATAACTCATAAATTAAAGATTCATTTCTATTATTTAGAAGATATATTTTTCTATACAATTGTAATATTTTACTATACATATTTTCCAATTAAATATGTCATTTTTATAATATACATATTCGAATTAAGTTCATTCATATGCATTATTAAATTCATATGTTATGGATAACTCAATATATTAACAATGCGTTATTGTTTACTTTAATTTGTAGTTTCAAATATACTAATAATGTTTTAAATCTTTGTGTATTAATTTTACTACTATTGTTTTATTTTATTTTTATACCAAATGATTTGATGAACTATAAGGGTGTGATAATTATATATGCATTTGTATAAGCATTGATTTGTGGAAAGTATAATTATAGAAAGTATTTGATTCTAAAATAACTCAATAAATAAAATTCAAATTATGTTGGATAATATCCCACATCTATATTCTCTATATAAAATTATAAATATAATGACTTATTTTTTCATCATATTTTTTTGTGATTACGTTTATAAGTACCATATAAAGTCATAAGGATTTTTTTAACATATCTCTTGAATGCTTATGTTTTATTTTAGATTAATGTTCATTGTGTATAAATATTTGAATATATTTTTAGCATTCAAATATAGTATAATTAAATGTTATTTATTTGATTACGTTTTAGCTAATAATCGTTGTATGAAAATAACTCATAAATTAAAGATTCATTTCTATTATTTAGAAGATATATTTTTCTATACAATTGTAATATTTTACTATACATATTTTCCAATTAAATATGTCATTTTTATAATATACATATTCGAATTAAGTTCATTCATATGCATTATTAAATTCATATGTTATGGATAACTCAATATATTAACAATGCGTTATTGTTTACTTTAATTTGTAGTTTCAAATATACTAATAATGTTTTAAATCTTTGTGTATTAATTTTACTACTATTGTTTTATTTTATTTTTATACCAAATGATTTGATGAACTATAAGGGTGTGATAATTTTTGCAATCTATTTGAAAAACACATTAAGTTAGGATTTGATGAGATATTTTTTCTGATAATTTTAATCAAAATAATAAAAAGAGTCTAATAATTGATTTTTTATTCTTATATATTCCTAATTAAAATACATATATTTTTTATGAATATATCTACGATTGTTATATTTTAATTAAATAATATAATAATAATTAAGCAAATTCTCATTCGTTATATTCTCATATATTAAACTAATATATATTCAGAAACTATTATGATTTTTAATCTTCTTAATATAATATCTTTAATATTCTATTTATGTTATAAATCCTATTATTACTATCCTAATAGTGTAAAAGTAACATTGAAATAGTAGAAGAAAATACTAAACCTGAATAAGATATTTACAATGAGCGTTGCCTAAAATTAAAGAATAAAAAAATAATTTAAACAAAATATAAATCAAATATGCATTATAATGCACACAACTTTGTATATCTTATTATTTCTTTTAATAAAATAGAGTTAGAAGAATCAATTACATAATTGCAATTAAATCAAATCAATGACATATTTTTTCAGTAATTTTAATAAAAATAAGTCTATTATTATATTAATTTGATATTGTGGCTTATTATTTTCCCATGATTTGTTACATGAAGTAGCCTTAATGAAAGAAGAGTGATCATTTCTTTCAATCATGATGTCATTAATGTCATACTTCCGGTTCCAACGAGAATTAATAATAGAATAATTATGAAAAATAAAATTATTGTTATTAATGCTAATAATACATTCTTCAGTAATTTCAAAATATGAAATAGCCTTAATGAAATTTGTTACTTGAAATAGCCTTATGAAATAAGAGTGAGCATTTCCTTCAATCATGATGTCATTAATGTCATGCTCCTACTCCAAGAAGAATTGATAATAGAATTATTATGAGAATTATAGTTATTGTTATTAATGCTAATAATATCCTCATTGGTAACATGTTTTTTGTTGCCTAGATTTTTAATTTTGTGGGTCACCTTAAAATTAGACATTAAAGTTAAAACTGAATTATTCTCTTGGCCGTTGGCCAAGGAGGAAAACGGATTAACATCTCCAAATTTAATTTCATTAATATTGACATACTGTTTCTTAGAAATCTTCTTATTATTTCTAGTAACAGTCAACCAATTTCCATAATCCAACAATTACTCTTGAACAAAATATTTGTCATTTTTACTCATTCATTGAATTCACATTACTGCACCGGTTATAATGGACGTAATAGTTTCCACTTTTCCACCAGATTCGTCAGCCATTATTAATCTAATATAAAAATATACTCACAATTGATTTCTTATTTTTAAATATGATTGATTTATATATTTAAATAATACAATGACATTAAGTAATATATATTCAAAGAATAAGGATGTCATCCGTTATATTATTTAAGGGTGAATTCATTATTGTCATTTAATAAATTATTCTAGTAACTAATATATATTCAAAAATTGTTATAATGGTTGATTATATTATTTCTTCATAAGTTATAAATAAAATCACTAAGTATTCATGATCAACAATTATTAGTTATAATTCTGCAAATTTATCTCATAATGAGAATTGCATAAAATTGGGAAATCGTAAATAATTTAAACGAATTATAAATACAAAAAATTATGATATTTTTCATTTCATGTGTATGGAAATGTCAAAAATCCAGAATAATTTTACATTAAAAATGAATTACAACAAATCCATAATAAAAATAAAGACATTATTTTCCTACACTCATATAGTAATGGTAACCTCTAATCATTATATTCAGGAGATGAGTTTTTCTTCTACAAATGTTGAAACAAATAACACGACCAACCCATAATTCTTGTACACTCACATAATAATTGCAATCACTAATATATCTATCAACAAAGACAATAATTAAAAGAATAGAAAATCATACATGTGAGTGAGTATGAGAGTAGAAGATGATAGCTTTGTTAAATAAAATATATGAAATTTGTATGATGAAGAAGTTATATCTATCACAAATGAAGAAAAAATTGAAAGAATATAAAAATAAAATCATACATGTGAGTTGGTTTTAAGAGTTGAAGATGATAAATTTGTTGATCACAATTTGAAAAATAATATAAAGTATATCTACCGACTATCAACAAAAACATAAATTAAAAGAATAGAAAATCATACATATAGAATGAAAAATTGAAATAGTATAAAGTATATTTACCAACAAAGACAATAATTAAAAGAATATAAAATCATACTTGTGAGTAAGTTTGAGAGTCGAAGATGATAGATTTGTTGAATAAAATATATGAAATTTATATGATGAAGAAATTATATCTATCACAAATGAAATTTTTTGAAAGAGTATAAAAATAAAATCATACCTTTGAGTTGGTTTGAGAGTTGGAGATCATAAATTTGTTGAACATAATTTGAGAAATAGTATAAAGTATATCTAACAACAAATACAGAAATTAAAAGAATAGAAAATCATATATGTGAGAAGAATAGAAAAACATAGTTGTAAGTGAGTCTGAGAGTTGAAGATGGTAGATGTGTTGAGAAAGGAAGAGACACCCTAAGGAAACTACAACCGGAACAATTGTGACATTTTTTCTCTCCTTTATTATTTATTTAATGAGTCATTTGTTCAGATTTTTAAACAAATAGTAAAGGGTATTTTTGATCTTATGTGTAAGGTTATATAGTAAGAGATAAAGAGTTTTTTGGAGAGAAAACTTTATATGAGGTATTGACATGTGTCCCTAGGGGAAAAACTTTGAATAAGGTGTTGACATGTGTCCCTAAGAGTTTTTTTTGTTATGTAGTAGATAGATAGATAGAATAGATAGATAGACTAGTAATAATGATTTATAACTTATATATGATGAATTAGAACACAAGTAAGATACTAATAGTAACACATTTGTTCTACATAGGTGGTATTAACTACTCTAAAAACTACAATCCATGATTAAAGGTTTGTAGATAAAACATCTGTTGGAGGTACCTGCCTTTCACCTAATGGTCCAAGTCCATAGGAATGTCTTACCATATTCTATAGGAATTCGTTTGCATATGTTCAGGCCTATTGATAAATACTGAGATATCATCAATGATCAATATAATCGGGTCGTATACTTTCTCATTAGTGAACAATTAACACATTTCGATTATAGATGCTCTGAACAATTAACATTACTAGGTTATAGATATGCTTGATGACAACCTCTTTGTGGATTGTCTTTGTTGATAGGATCGTTTCTTGTGAAAGTCCTCTTTTTATTTGATTTGATGATATTATAGTTGCCTTGACTTTGTATGTTTAGTTTAGCCTTTCGGTTTGGCCTTGTAATTGTTGATTTGATGATTAGAGATTGAAAGGAATGGAATGCCCTCGGTTTGTAGATGGATTGATGATGAATTGTGAATGGAATGAATTGGTGTATGGCGGTTTTGAAGATGAATTTGGTTAAGTTTTTGTATAAATGTTTAAGAATATGGTTAGGGAATTGGAATGGGTTGGCGCCACAAACAATGGAATGTTTGATAAGCCTTGTGAAGTTCGCCACAAGAGAATGATACTCTTGATAAGAATAAAGGGTCTTGGCTCAACCAAGGAGCTAGGAGAAAACTCATTAACAATGGTTATTTCAAAATAAAATTCAATGTACTTTATTAATGATCTATGCATGGTTCATATATAGAATAAAACTTAGGCTGAATTGCCATAACAAAAGGAATGAAAGGATAAACTAATCCTATCTAATTTCTAATCTAATCTTTATGTGTTGTATCTTTGGATTTGGCCGAGTGGTGATGGACCATTTGATTTGAGATTGCCTTGATGAATGATTGAGATAATTCATTCCTTTATCTTCACGGCAATGATACAACTAAGCCTCCTTTTGATTGAGTTTGGTTGTTCTTTTTGTGCTGGCCGAAAATTAGATTAGGAGCTTTCTATTTGATGAGAATTGGATTCTCCTTGATTCTAGCCATGTGGAGTTGGTCTCCCTTGTTTTGCGCCATGTCTTATTTTCGACACACCCAATCTCCTTGTTTCTAGCTGTGTGGATTTAGCTCTTTGATTCCCTCCAAGTTCCATCAACATGCTCTATATCCTTGTTCTATCTCTAATGTGTAGCCGTGCTTCCCTACATAAAGACATAAACCTTAATTAGAAACAAATGCATCTAAATGAAATTAATTTAAAGACATGATAATTAAAAGTCCTAATCTAGTGTGGGTTAAGACAACTTCCCACTTATTTAGGGTCCTAATTACTAATGTAAGAATTAAAGAAGTCAAGGTGGTTCCTCCCTTAAACCGTGGACCTCCTTGAGCTCTTCACTTAGGCTAATGAAATTTAAGGCCTTCTCATCTTACTTGGTCCCATTTGCACTTGTCTCCATGGTGGAAAGTATAAGTTGCCGAAGTGCTTCTTGGGCCTTTTTGGTCTTTGCTCTAGTCATAGGTCCTCCTAAGCCATATAAAGGATCTTCAATGATGTTAGGTCCCAATGTGTTTACATCAGATATGCTAATTATTTATCCTCTCAAAAATCAAAATATAATAAAAATAAAATTTTATTCAAAAAAGATTTTTTTTTTGGTACATCGGAAAACCAAAGACAAAAAAAGAAAAAGAATTACACCAGCGGAGTCATATCCATTTGAAGAATGGGCAGAGCTCCAACAGGAGGAGAATCCCAAAAAGTAAGACCCACAATAGATCCCATATATAGCTTAGACATATAATCAGCCAACAAATTTCCTTCCCTTATATGTGATGGAAATTAACATCCCAATCTCTCTGGAGCAAAACACTGATACTATGCAGCACCGAAGCAATAGAGTCCAAGTGCATCTGCATCTTCTGGCTAATAATTTGAATAGCTTCAAGACAATCACTTTCCACAATGACATCTCGATAGCCCAGCTTCCAAGTCAACTCAAGCCCATGTCGAATGGCTAGCAACTCGGCTTTAATAGGAGTACCATTTCCAAAATTACCACTAAATCCAGACATCCAAGAGCCATCATGATTGCGAACGATGCCACCTTCTTTGATTGAGTGGTCATGAAGGTTGCAGCTACCATCCACATTCAATTTTACTCTACTAGGCTCAGGATACTAGGAACGACTTCATTAGAAAAAATAGTATCAATAGAGCACCAATCTCTATAGTCATGGTGAACATTCCATGAGACATAGGAGATATCCCAAAGTGTATTATCAAAAATAGACTGGTTCCGCCACCGCCAAGACCACCAAATACCCGCTAGAAAGAGACGCCCATTAGGAAGTCTAGCATGAGTCGCCATCCAAGAAGTGAACGATTGATTATTCCAGAAAGTGTGAGTATTGAAGCCTATCTGATGCCAAAGAAGAACCGAGTCCCTGCAATCTCTGAAAGTGTGAAATAAATCTTCACCGGTAGAGTTTCATCTCCCACACATAGGTGTGCCTAACATATGTCTCCAGAAACGAAAACAGTTAGTAGGTAAAGAATTATGAACACCAAGCCAAAGAAGAAACTTAACCTTTTTCGGTACATGGAGTCTCCAAAGCCAACTCCAATGCCAATTGGAAGAGTTTTGAACACCGTTACTCTTGATCCACCAATAACCCAAATTCGTCGAGTAGCACCCAGAAGCATTACCAGTCCAACACCAACCCCCAGAATTGAGAGGAGAGGTCAGAACCGAGATATTAAGAATAAAGTCTTTAACAGGAGACGAAAGAAGAGTGTAAATCAAGCTAAAATCCCAAGAAAAATCTCTCCAAAGGTCCTTGACCCACAGCTGAGTATCCGAGATGTTAACAAAATCCACATAGTGACAAAGCTTTCCTCTACCCGTCCAGTTTTCATACCAGGGAGATTGGTTACCATCCCTAAGTTGCAAGTTAAAGCCACTACTCAACGCAGAGGTAGCTTTTATAATACCCTTCCAAACCGGAGAGGATGCCTGCTTATTAGGAGCAAAGAGGATACACTGATCACCAAGGTATTTATCTCTCAAGAACCTGCACCAAAGTTTGTTGCTCCCTGTAGTAAATTCCAACTCAACTTACCAAGAAGCGAGATGTTAGCCGTACGGGTGTCACGAATTCCAAGATCACCAACTTTCTTATTCTTAGAAACAACTTCCCAACTCACCAAATTCATGCTTCGCTTATTAGCATCACCACTCTAGATAAAATTCCTAGTCATTCGATCAATCTCGACACAAATACTTTGAGGAAGCCACATACTCTGCATGATGTAAGTAGGAAGCGAGGATATCACTGATTTTGCAAGACAAATCCTACTTGCCTTGTTAAGTAGATTAGACTTTCAAGTACTCATTCGACGCTGAATCTTCTCAATTAAAGGATTGAACACATATTTATGGACCCTGCCTTGGACTAGAGGGGTTCCTAGATAATTACCTAGGTTAGAAACAGGCCGCATCCCACACGTTGCCATGAACATGCGTTTCCTCCTGTTTGAAACAATTTTAGAGCACGAAAATTTAGATTTATCAATATTAACTTTCATACCTGATGCCATGCAGAACTCCGCGAGAGTACTAGATAATAGATTAACCTGAGTCTTAGAGGCTTTGCAGAATAAGAGAACATCATCAGCAAAAAGTAAATGGGAAATAGGAGGCCCACCTCTAGAGAGTTTAAGGGGCTGCCAAATACCCTAGTCCACATTTTCCTGAATAAGAAGAGAGAGTTTTTCCATAAAGAGGACAAATAAATACGGGACATAGGGTTACCTTGACGAAGACCTCTGGTTGGACGAAAAGGATCCAAACGAGAGCCATTCCAAATAAGAGACATGCAACCTGATCTAATACAGCACATTATTTACCTGACCAAAGTAGGGGGAACCGAAAGTCATTTAGAGTTTGTTCTAGAAAATCCCAATTCAACCTGTCCTAAGCTTTTTCCAGATCGACTTTAAAAGCCATCAGCCCCTTCTTTTGTTTAGACTTATGAATAAAATGCAAGACTTCTTGGACAAGAATAACATTATCAGAAGATCCTCGACCAAGAATAAAGATATTCTGAAGAGGGCCAATCAGGTCCTCCAAGTAAGGCCTCAATATGTTCACAATCACCTTAGTTAACACCTTGTAAGCCACATTACATAAACTGATAGGACAAAGCTCTTTAAGGGAAGTAGGAGGATTCACTATCGGAATAAGAACCACAAGGATATCTAAGATACGGTGGTCCGTGAACCCACAACGGAAAGCGTCTTGTACCATCTTCAAAATATCCTTACCTATAATCTGCCAATATTTTTTGAAAAAGAAAGGTTGAAAACCATCAGGACCAGGAGCTTTAAAGGAATGCATATACATAACCACCTTAGTGACCTCGTCTAAAGTAATAGGGGCAATCATATGGTCAAAACCAACAGTAGGAAGAACCGGGATGGTCACTCTACAGAGATTGGGATTAGCCTGACTTTCACCATAGAAAAGAGACTGAAAATAACAGTTAGCCCCATCCTTCAAAATAACAGGACCCGTAGTCCAATTATCATTCTCAAGGAAGAGACCATGAATTTTATTCCGTTTTCTCCTTACAATAGTTTGAGTATGAAAAAACTTTGTATTGCGATCTCCAAATTTAACCCATTGTTCTCTAGACTTTTGAAACCACAACATCTCCTCTTGCCTAAGGATAGAGTTATAGTCTTTTCTTAGTTGGACCTTGAATCTAATAAGTGTTGGATCATCCGAATAATCCAACTCATGTTGCACCCCACAAATTCTAGCTTCAAGTCTCCTCTTCCTCCTGAAAATATTGCCAAACACATTTTTGTTGAAAGACAAAGACTCTTCTCTTACTTTAGTAAGTCCCTCAACAACATCATTTCTGCAGAAGTCCAAGCATGATTAACCACGTTAATAAAGTCTGCATGGGAGGACCAAGCAGCCTGGAACCAGAAAGGTCTAACAGAAACGACCTCCCCTATACCACTACAACGAACCAAAATAGGGCAATGATCAGTGAAGTTTAGGAAGGTTCTCAACATAAGCTTATGAAAACTCTCTACGCCAACTGTAGTTAGAAAGCGCTCGATCTAAACGCTTAGAAATGCTCCTGCCACTTTGCTCTCTACGAAACCAAGTAAATCTACTACCAATGGCCCCAAGGTCCATTAAACCACAAGTTTCCAAGGCTGCAGAAAATTTAGTAGCCCTCTGAATCATGTAGTTACCACCTCTAACCTCTGAAGGAAGCAGAATCTCATTAAAATCACCAAGAAGGAGTCAGGGAAGGCTAAAAGAATTCCTCAACACCACCAAATGGAGGCTTCAACAATCCCACAAGCTTCAAAACCTAGCCCCTTCCAGAAGCTTTCTACACAATTAAAAAGACAATGAGTTTCCAAAAGAATAATGATAGAAAGGTTATATTTCCTGATTAACTCTCTAGCATGACGACGACCATATTTATTTATGGACCCACGAATGTTCCAAGAAAAAAATATTAAATTCATGAAAACCAATCATTAAGAAACTTAAATAAGGTAAAAAGTAAACCAATAAGAATAACTAAAAAAATAACACAAATAAATTAATAATCCATGGATACTTCCTTATTTCCACGAGAAGCCTCATGGGTAGAACAAATATTTAGAATATCCTCATCTTGGTTACTTAGCATAGGAGAAGCCTTGAGATAATTAGAGGGCCCATGCAAATCAGCATCTAGTTCTCCAGCACCATCCAACGAGGGGCCCATGAGGGACACATCAACCTTAGTTGGCCCAGAAGCCGTGTGGGCTTAACCCAAGATGAGAGGTTGCTGCCTAGCTTTACTGCAGCCATTAATATTTGGGCCCGTTTTACTCATTAAATTATCCACCAACAAAGAGATTTGCATTAAAGGCAACAGACTTTTCCCAGCCCGAGACGCCTGCATAATAACTCCAGTCTTGCTAGCCATTGGGCCTTTAATGCTATCCATAATGAATGGCTTAGAAACCTGAGCATTTAATTCTTTGGTCCCATGCGAAAATAAAGGGACACAATCAAGGCTAATAGAAGGTATTTGGTCCCCACATGGGACTTGAAGAATTTCATTCGTGGACCCCTCTTCTAAATTCAAGGACCCCTCTTCTAAATTCAAGGAGACTTTATTCTTCCCTTTTTGGGAATGTGATGCTTGTGAATTTAAGGTAGGACTGCCCTTAATTCCAGATCTCAATCTCTTCTGATTGCCAACTTTTTTGAACTCATGAGTGTTCTTAATATATTCCAAAGTTCCTTGACCGTTGGACATGTCTAAAGAAGTGGTGATGACCCCTCCCTTAATAGCATTAAAGTTACCTGGTTGGGATATTTTTGGTAACTTTTTCTTCCTAGTAACTATCAGCCAATCTCCATAATTATCCATTGAACTTTTGTCATTATGAGTGACTGATACTTGCCCAATCGGTTGTTGCACATTCGATGAACCTGGACCAATAGTTGTAGATTGAACATCACTAAGTTCCTCAATTAATTTGTTGTTTGTATCCGACAACACCACAACCGGTGCAAGAGAACAATTTCTGATAACGTGACCTAACACCCACAATTCTTGCATATAATGTGAAGACCTTCATACATTGTGTTGTAATAGTGGCCACTAAGAATGTACCGCCCCAAGACAGGTTTGGTTAGATCAATTTCAACACACACACTCTAACATATCTTCCCCTATCAACCCTTAAAGAAATATTTTAGAGTGGTCAAATATCTATAAAGCATATTGACACAATCTCCATGGTTGCAGATCTACTCATTAAAGATTTATCATTTAAGGTCTTTCACAAGTACATTGCTCATATGAGTATTGTATCACTTGAAACTATTTTGGTTCAGTGAGAGTTTATATTTAGATGTTTTCTTTATATAGACATGTTTATGGATATGGATATGAATATATTTTTCTGTAGAATAAGGTTTATGGATCAATTTTACTCTGAAATTTATTTACAAGATCTCATTAAAGTAAAGGAGGACCAGTTGAAAATCGACATGTATAGATCACCTTCATGTAATTTTCATGTTGCACCTTGTTGGGTCCCGTAAGCCTTTGTAGCTCACGTAGAGGGGGTGAACATGTGATACAGTACACAATTATCTTTGCTCGATTAACAAACAAATATTACAAATTTCCCTACTATTTAATCGATTAATAACAAATATAATCGATTAACTCACTCTATAGATAATCGATTAACTAAAGAACTTAATCGATTATTCAGTTCTTATTCTTTGAAAAACAGTTTTCTTTGATCTCCAAGATTTAACTAAACTTATATGCAATTTTAAAGATGATTAAGAACGGTAAATGCACAGAACAGAATATGCAAATAACTTAGAATAATATGCATATCAAGTTAAGTAAATCAAGTAATACGGAAATGGAAATAGTTAAGGGTTGAGAAGAATGAGACACGACTTTTATCCTGGTTCGTTTGTGGGTCCACTTGAAAACGACATCCAGGTCTCCCCTTCTGATCTTGAGAGATTTTTCTTCACTATGAAATATAATTGTTTCTTCCAAACACAATTCTAATACAACACACAAGAACTCACTTCTTGGATCTGTTGAGCCCTAAACCAGGTTTGATCACTCAACTCGCCTACTCGGATACTAACACCTTTCGTGATTCTGGCCCCAGCTGATTTCTCGCTCTATCCAAGACCTCTTGTCCTCGTGAAGACACCTAATACCTAACCACAACTAAGATTTCCCAAATCAATTCTCTATCTATGGTGATACTAAACACACCAAGAGAATATGTATATGTCAATGTCTAAATCTTTCAAGTTATTGATGCACCTTTGCGTGTAGAATATTCACTCTTCTAGAATCTAAGAACCCTTCTACAAATCTCACAAAATTAGAATATAAAAAATGTAAGATGCAAGGTTTCTTTACAAAAGATATGACAATTATGCTCTTTGGAAATATTTCTAAATATTCTCCATTTTCTCTCGTTTTCAAAAGAACACTTTGAAAATCTTTCTAAGGATATGAAAGTATAAGAGTGATGTGATTTTCAGAAATATTTGTAATCTGTGTGTGTTCTATCCTATATGCAAAATGAAAAAACTTTGGTAAATATACAATTCTATTTTCTAGGCAGATAATGGATTATCACTAGATCTTAATCGATTAACGATTCTTTAAAATACAAGAAACCGGAAATTGTAACTACCCTTAATCGGTTAAACTCATACTTAATCGACTAACAGATTCCCAAAATTTCCATGCTTAATCGATTAAAATAACTCTTAATCGATTAATGATTTTTCGAAAAAGATATTTCAATGTGATATGAACCTCCTACATGATTTGTAAAAGTATGATGCATGACTTTGAATGATGTATGATTTAAAACTCTTTTTAAATGCATCAAAATCATATGATCATGTATTTATGCATGTGCATGTAAATCATGTATGCGTCCATGTAAGTCTCATTTTAGTTATGATTGATTTTAGCTTATGAGACTTCTATTAGGGTTCACCCTATCCTAGATTTTTTCTAAGCAAATATCTTAAGACTGAATAAAGATATAGAAACACTTAGCCTAGATCTTCTTGAATGCTTTAGCTTGTGTGAACTTGAGTCTTGACTTTGACTTTGTTGTTGACTTTGTTGATTTGTTCACGCCTTCAAGCTTGTCCTTGATATGCAACCTTTGTCTTTATCAATCTTTGCTGTCGATCTTTGTCTTTATCAAACTTTGTCTACCATTTTTATTTTCATCAACCTTTGTCCTCATCAAAATCTATATGATACATGCTTGCATATACAATCTGCTCATTGATGCATGCTTACATTTACACACCTTTCATGATTGATCTATGTTATTCAGTTGTGTTAGTATTAGTGATCATTGATTGGTTTAGTTATGATTGATATAATGAAAGTTGCTTTGGTTCTATATATTGATATAATTAATGGACGAGAAAATAATATGTTTAATGATTATAATAACGTATTTTTGAACTCATAAAGTCTAACACAATTTGTAAAATTATATATGGACTAGTGAGAAATTGTAAGAAATTTTGGGTCACACATGTAATATTTAAATGTTTAGAACCATTATTTTAAGTAGCCAATTAAAATTATCTAATTCAAGTAAAGTACATGGGTAGATACCAAAAGTCTTATTTCTATTTTATGATGAGCGAAATTGGAATAAGAAAGTCAAGTAACATCACCCTTCATGGAAGGGTATGCACTTATTACAAATAAGAGATTATGGTCTCCAATTATAGACTACAACACAACAACAACATGAACCAAATCATGAGAGTTCATTATCTTCATCCCATTAGAAGAGAATCTAAGGCTAATGATGGTCTACAATTGAAAGGCCAAAGAACTTACATGTTCTACTATGAACATGCATTTACATACAAAGACAAAGGACATGGAGGTGACGGATACATGATGAAAGATGATATAAAGTTTATTTTCCATATTCTATATCAATATTTTAAGGTATGCTTCTGCTATAGTTTTATATTTCTTCATCATTTTTAATATATATTATATATCTTTAGTGTATAAAGTCCCATTCACTAAAGTCTACCAAGAGATAGTTTTCCTACATACACTTCTATGTTAAAACAACAATTTCACAATCCTCTAGTTCTCTCTTCTTACACAAGAGGTCTTTAAGAAATTTAGCATAGCTTCACCTAATCTTCGGGTTAGGAGATCTTGCCATGGTCTCAGGTTGTTCTGGAAACCTTCCTTCTTGCTTATTTAAATAACTTGTTTGTTTAGCAATTTGAGTTTTCAACATTTTAGTATGAATGGTCAACTTATCCACTTTAGAATTAAAATCATGAATTAATCTTTTCAATGTGGAATTTAAATCATCAATTGCATTAGACACTTCATAATTAAATTTTAGTTGCTTTGCATAAATGTATTTTGATTTTTCACTAATTCCTTAAGGTTGGACTATAATTAAAGATAATTTTATACATTAGAAACCCTCCTATGGGTGTCAAATTACTTTGTCCCTCCTAGAATTTTAGGTTCACTGTGTTATTATTCCTGTAGGAGAGGTATGAGATTGTACACATATGGTGGATTGAACTCCCCACTTTCTCATTGGTTAAAAGTCATAGAAGTTGTGGCATGCATGACTTCACTTTCTGTACCTTGTACGAGTTTATATTCATGATGATATTTTGGTTTGTCAACGTATGTCCTTATTCTTCAAAAGCTTCACATAGAACAATTGGATGACTCATGGTATTGACATTACTCATCTCTATCTTGTCAAGTCTCTCGAACAAAGTGCACATCTTGGATATGACCGGAAAATTTACGTGGATAGTGTAGTTTGACTACACTATCCCACGTTTGGTATATGTTTCAAAATATTTACGGAACTAGTGTATTTTTTAGAGAACTCGTGGGTGGGATCCACGACTTTGGGGAAGTCGTGGATGGGATACACGACTTTGGGGAAGTCGTGGATCAGGAATACGATTTCCTTGACATATTCTCTCTCCTCCATGGAAGTCGTGTTTTCCATCCACGACTTTCACTTTTTTTAGAAGTCGTGTACCCTAAACACGATTTCCATTGTATATTGATAATAAAAATACTATGCAGCCTAGTGATTTTTGGTTTTCATGGGAACTTAGAGGTCGATGGTTCAACACCCACCCATTGCTACTTCTTATTTTTATTTTTTTATAACTTTGTTCCCATGAAAACGAAGAACCACTAGGCTACATAGTACTTTTATTATTTATATACAATGGAAATCGTGTTTAGGGTACACGACTTCTACAAAAAAAAATGAAAGTCGTGGACGGGAAACACGACTTTCATGGAGGAGAGAGAATATGTCAGGGAAGTCGCATCCACGAGTTCCCTAAAAAATACACTAATTCCATAAATATTTTGAAACATATACCAAACATAGGATAGTGTAGTCAAACTACTCTACCCACGTAAAAATTTTAGATATGACCATACTCATTTAGCTCAGTTCAAATTTACTAGCGAAGAATCTTTCTTGGTTGTATCCCCTTTAGTGGCCCATTAATGGTGATTGATAGCTACATTCTTCATTATTCTATGATCATTGGTAAGACATAAATATATACTTAATATAATACGAGAATAAAATATCTTATAAGATAAGTTATCTCCGGTCACTAAAATCATGACATATGTTAGATTTAATCATTTTCTATAAAAATATTTCTAAAACTAAACAAAAAAGTACATATGTCATATTTTTACGAGCAATAGGAAATAAGTTATCTTCTGGTATGATGAGATAGTTTATTCTCGTACAATATCTCCACACAATAAGCTATATTGGATATCTAATTATACCTCTATATATCTTTTGGTATATCATTTTAACTTTATTATCCTTGTTCAACATTATAGTAGGATACATAGGTGTATTCATTGGTTTGCACATTCATATTGAAATCTTGTGTAGTTGGATTAATAAACATAGATGACATATGTTGACCGCTTCACTTAAAGTCCAAACAAGAATTCAATTTCTCCCAAATAACATATATTTAGATGATAATAAAATTAACATAGAAAAATCCTTACACAAAAATTCATTAGTAGCACCAAATAACATATATTTGGACGATAATAAAATTAGTTTCGTTTGATTTTTTGAACAAGATAGTGTCAAATTATCCTCTAGCATAACCATTCTCTAACATGAATGAGCTTAACCTTTAATAACAACCGATGAGAGCTTATTTCGGTTCATATAATGTATTTTTTTAGCTTATATACATGATCTAGATGAGTATCGCTTTTAAAAACCATGAGATTGCATTACATATACTTCCTCATCTATATATCTATCCAAAAATACACTCTTCATGGCCATTTGATAAATCATTATATTAAGATGTGCAACAAAAGTTGTTAAAATATAAATAGCTTTTAACCTTGAAACTAGAACAAAAGTTTGAGTATGGTCAATACCTTCTTCATGTGTTTAGCCTCGTGCTAGGAGTTTGGATGTTTTCATACATCATTTCCATTTTCCTGAAGACTTTTAATGTATGCCCACTTGTTTCCAATGGTTGACTTGTTCTTTGACTGAGGCAACAAAATTCATATTTCACTTCTCTCAAATTGATTTAGCTCTTATTCCATAACTAAGATCCAACTTTCACCAATACAATTTCATCTACTCTTGTAGGCTCCATATTAGATATTAATTAGGATTCAGAAATGAATGTAATATTTCCTATTTCTCTAAAAGTTAATATGGTCCCTAACCTGACATTGAGATCACCAATAATTAGGTTTAGTGGATGTTAAGTTTCAAACTGCCAAAATATTTGCAAGTTTTCATGTGGTGAAGGGGGATTATCTTCATTTTCTAATTCTTAATAATGCTTTTGAGCATCTCTTTATATGTCACTTTTGTTGTTCCATGGATTATTTGTTTGATTCATTTTAATCATCTTTTTTGCTCTCACATTTTCTTATTAGGCATTTTGTCATCAAATTTCACATATATACATTCCTATGCTATTAAAGTTATAGAATTACTTTAGAGGATTTTGAATACCCTAATACAATACATATTGTTCCATCCCAGTCAAAAAAGACACATCATGACTGGACAAAGTAATAGTTATCAACCTAAAGTCGGACAAGGTGAACTCATCCTAAACACTGTCGGGTCTTGGATGGTCAACCGGATAATCTAGAAAGATACGTTATTGACCAGAGAAAGACAATCATACAAGAGATCGCCCCTTTGCTATGCCACCTGCACAAGATTGTCACATCATCTCAACAACATAGACCTCTGCCACAGATTGCATGCTACCTTCCACTACATCCCTTTATGTCAGACGACTAGATAAGCATACAATACGGCTACATAACCTATTACATGTTGTAAGTCAACTATGTACAAAGTACAATTCTGTTAGAGTCGTCCAACATAGGGAAAGCAATGTCTACTTATCTGGGGCAGACCCAGCAAGGTCATTTGGTCGACCATGCCAACATCATCTATAAGGGAATATTTCACACACCTCTTCACTATAAATAGGAGACTCATTCCTCATAAGAAAGTTACTTACATTCTATCTCTTGATATTATTCTCTTACTCTTACTCTTGCACTCTACATTCTTATCTCTCTCACACATTGACTTTATTATTAGAGAACTTTTTCACGTACCTCCCCTAATTAATACTCTCAAGAAACTCTTAAGCAACTTTAAGAAAACTCTTCACCTGCTATCTTATGTTCAAACCCTACCTCTCCAAGGAACCCAAATGTTAATTTTTGCATCAAAATTGCATAATTAATCCTTACAGGTAACACTTGCAAACAAAAGGAAGGAAATATGAGATGTTTGATTTTTCGGATATAAATAATTCATATAGAGTCTTACTCAGGATAAGTCTAATATATTTTCTATGCTGGATATAGCAAGCAATGTTTAAAGCTTCAACTCATAAATACTTTGACACTAAATTATCATTCAACATAAATCCTTTTCATTTCATGTAGAATCTTATTTTTCCTTTCTATCACATCATTTTGTTGTGGTGTTCTCGGTATTAAGAAAAAAATAATTTATTCCATATTCTTCATAGAACTTTTGAGACTCTCCTTCTTAAATTCACCTCTATAGTCACTTCTCATTGATGTAATAGATGTGCCTTTCTCATTTGTAACACACTTATAGAATATGGAAAAAACTTTAGATGATTCATGTTTATGGGTAAGGAACATAACCCATGACTATCTTGTCATCAACAATCACAAGGTTGGACCAAACCAATCAATGTGTAGTAGTTCAAGTGAACTCTACTCTAAAGTAACATGTGAAGTGTGAAGTCCTTATTAAATTTTCATATGATTTAACGGTCTTCTTCAAATTGTCTTCCCCTAATGATCTTGAAGATTGTATCCATTTTTTGAGATAACATTTGTTTGTTGTAAAATAGCATATGTCCATTGTGAGGTAGTATTTAATGTCAATATTTGCTTATCGTATAACATTGTTATATTTTCCTTTTCTTGTGGCTTGAATGGTAGACTTTGTCATCACATGGAATATTGAGCTTTCAACGCTCTATATCATAATATCAGGTTTTTCCTTCTCTCCACAAAGAATAACACTATTTTTCTACAACACAATTGTTAGTGTTGTGTCCCAATTTTCCACTATTCCACCTTTTGGAGTTATTACTATGATTTTTTACAGTTAAAACGTAAAAAAATTGTTTATGCTAATTTAGGATAAAATAGTCTTTTGAGTAAGAGTTCTAGTGTAAAACTCGATTACGAGTCGGAGATGATATTAGCATATTATATGTCCCTAATAAAAAAGTATCCTAACTAAATACATAAATTAATTATATTCTTAATTTATTTTATTAAAAAAGTACCAACACAAGTAGTAGATTTTTTATAGTTATGTGTGACAATAATTAATTTTACTTCTACATATTCATATATTTATTTACCTATTTATTTAATTTTTGCAATTTTTATTATTATTTTTTGACAAAATATTTTTTGACCAACAAAATTGACTGATCACAAACATTGTAAAAATTCTCTTACCATAAACATTACATTAAATGATCAACAATAATGTTGAATTTAAATATAAACATTGGTTGAAACAAATATTCAATTATTCACAAATCAAGCATTTAAGAATATAAGATAATACTGAACAATTAATATTGTTGGACACTTTTCATTCATGAGAACACTTTGATAACTTTGTATTGGAGGCAAAAGTCTAAGAATTTTGGACGCTCTAAATGACTTTGCAATGGGCGCAAAGTCGAAGTGTTTTGGAAGCAATGGGCGCAAAGTCGAAGTGTTTTGGAAGCAATGGACATTTTGTGTTGGACGCACTAGTCTAAATCTTCTAGGTGCAGTGATGCATAAGCCTTTTAGACACATTTTTTTTATTTTGGCTTGTCCAATATATATTTTAATCGCGTGTCAGCTATTCATCATGAGCATTAGAGTGTCATCCACATATCTTAAACATTGTGAGCGTTAACACATGATCATAGATTAAGTAGATGATATTTCGGAAAAATTACTGGACTACACTATCCCAGCTTTGGGGTACGTTTTGAATTAATTACGGGATTGAGGTAGAATTTAGTGGATCTCGTGGACCCCATTCACGACTTTGGCAAAGTCGTAGACCCCATCCACGATTTACCTGGAAAGTCGTGGACCCCATCCACGATTTCCCTGCTATGTGTCAGGTCCCTGTAAGTCGTGGACCACATGCACGACTTTCATGGCAATGTCGTGGATGAGGTCCACGAGATCCATGCAATGTCGTGGACTCCGTGCACGATTTCCAAGCTCTATATATATTTCCATCTCCGAGTGTAAAACCACACTGGAGGAAGAATTGAACTGTATAAAAAAATTGCATCATACTAGAATTGAAGAACTCTGAATGTTTAAGGTAATTTCCAATTGTTATATCTTTTATTTTATATATAATTTTACGTGTTACATTTGTTTAAATGTAAATATGTTTGTTTTTTTTACTCTATGTTATATGTAGATGACAATTATTAGAGATATTGTTAGTGATTTTAGTGATGAGGAGGACATCGAGCTTGATGATGACGAGCATGATGATGTTCAGATTACCACACATGAAGCAGTTAGCGTAACATATCATAATCCTTCATCTTTTTTCGTTAACATTGATCATCAATCTGGACAAGATTTTCCATATAGAAGTAGTAACATAAGTAATGAAATAGATAATGAGTTATTTGTTGGTATGCAATTTGAATCAAAGGAGGCAACAATAAATGCGGTAAAACATTTTCATATTAGAAATTCTGTTGATTACGTTGTCGATGAGTCTAGGCCAGATAGATATGTTGTAAAATGTAAATATTATGGTGTTGGGTGTGAATGGAGACTTCGAGCATCAAAAAGTTTGAAGCGTGATATTTGGGAGATTAGAAAAATTAGTGGAAGTCACACTTGTGTATCCACTAATATTTCACAAGATCACACGAAGTTGAACTCATCTTTCATCGCAAACTGCATTGTGCAACTAGTATCAGAAGATCCTGGTATACCAATCAAAGCATTAGTGAAGGAAGTGGTAACTCGTTTTGGTTATACGGTCACATATAGGAGGGCTTGGACTGCTAAACAAATGGCAATGGCCCAAATTTATGGTGATTGGGAGGGATCGTACAAGGAGTTACCTCGTTGGTTGAATGCTGTTCAATATTATGCACCAGGTACAATTGTAAGATATTCAGCATCTAACCTTGATGAACATAATACTTTAGTTATTGATAGGGTGTTTTGGGCTTTCAAGCCGTGCATTGAAGGATTCGGTTTTTGCAAACCAATCCTTCAAGTTGATGGGACGTTTTTGACTGGAAAGTATACTGGAACTTTGTTAATAGCAAGTTCCCAAGATGGTAACAGACGTATATTTCCAGTAGCATTTGCGATTGTAGAAGGAGAGACCAAAGAGGCATGGGAATGGTTTTTCTACAATCTTCGGACATATGTTACCCCACAACCAAATATTTGCATTATATCAGATACGGGTACAGGTTTATTAGGTGCATTACGTACTGAGCTCCCTCAATGGTGTGATGGTCATTCTGTATATTGCATCCGCCATGTTGCTAGCAATTTCAACAAGGAGTTCAGAGATAATGATCTGAAAGAAAAAGTCATTGAAATGAGTAAGTGTTGAAATGAATGTCAATTATGTGAAACTGTTTGTATGTTGGATTTTTGTGAATATTTTTGTACTTGTTGTAGGCTATGAATTGATGCGGCCAAGATTTGAGAGAATGCTTACTGTATTACGTCAAAAAAACTCTAGGGCGGCAGCGTGGTTAGATAAAATCCCAAAAGAAAAATGGACGCAATCATATGATGAGGGGAGACGGTATGGCCATATGACGACGAATTTGGCTGAATGTGTAAATGCGGTTCTGAAAGGAGCAAGGGCCTTGCCCATTACTGCACTTGTTAGAGCAACATATCATAGACTGAACTCCTGGTTTCTACACCATAGAAATGAAGCAAATAACATGATCAGGGCGGGTCATGTTTATTGCGAAGAATTGAGTAAGGTGATTAATGAAAATAATCGAAAAGCTACTAGCCATATTGTACGAAATTTTTCGAGGGATTCAGGAGTGTCGGAAGTCGAAGTTGCTAGTACCGGTGGTAGTCGATACGCAAGAGTATACACAGTTAGATTAATGGACAACTGGTGTGATTGTGGGGAATTTCAATCACTTAGATTGCCATGTTCACATGTTATTGCTACTTGTGCATCATTGAACTTAGACTATGGCCAATTTATATCACCGATTTATAGGTTAGAGAACTTACAGAAGGTTTATGGACATGAGTTTCAACCCATTGCAAATGAAGAATATTGGCCTTCTTACTTAGGTCCAACGTTCATTCCTAATCCCCTTATGCGTAGGAACCGTACTGGAAGACCAAAAACTACACGTATACACAATGAAATGGATGATTCTCAGTCCCAACAAAGTAAAAAATGTGGGTGGTGTAGGAGTGAAGGACACAATAGGAAGAAATGCCCTTTTAGAAGTACCGAAGTTGGACAAAGTTCAAGGCAAAACTAAGTGATGTAATATCCCACTTTTGTGTGATTTTGTAATTTTGTAATTTTGTGCAATGTTGTGTAATTTTTTGTAATTTTATAATATGTGTAATACAATTGTGTACATACATAATTCGGAATATACACTTTCTAAATATTATTCCTTAACACATCAATTTAAAATACACTTTCTAAATACAATCCATTAACACGTCAATTTAATATACACTTTCTAAATACAATCCATTAACACATCAATTTAATATACACTTTCTAAATATTATTCATTAACACTTAAATTTTTGTAATTATTTGTAATTTTTTTAATATCCCACTTTTGTGTAATTATTTGTAAGTGGTGTAATTTTAGTACATTAACACATCAATTTTAATATACAACACATAAATAAACCATTAACACATCAATTTTAATACACCATTGACAAATCAATTTTAATATACACTTTCTAAATATTTAAATATTTTACTACACAAAATTGAAACAAATTTCAAACAATTCAAATTTAAATTCGGATTCAAAATTAAATACAATTCAAAATTCAAATTTCAAAATTCAAAATAATTTGAATTCGGATTCAAATTTCACATTTCAAAAAAAATACAACACATAAATACACCAATAAATACGAATTCAAAAAAAAACGGAAAATCAGAAAATTAATTGAAAGTCGTGGATGGTATCCACGACTTTGGTGCAGATTACTTTAATATACACTTTCTCAAAACTTCAAAATTAAAAAATATTTAATATACAACACATAAATACACCATTAACACATCAATTTTAATACATCATTAACACATCAATTTTAATATACACTTTCTAAATATAATTCATTTACAAATCAATTAAATATACACTTTCTAAATATAATCCATTCAAATGAATTTCAAAATTCAAACAAATTCAAATATAATCCATTCAAACAAATTTCAAAATTTAAAAATTTCAAAATTCAAAAAAATTTAAATTCGGATTCCTCATGATTGGAGGCTTCCTCATGCCATATACATCAGGATCACGAGTCCACCTGATGTATCTCCCATTGTTGGAGGACTTGTCTCAAACATTCCAATATAGTTGGGGTTCAGCGGTATTGGCGTGTCTATATCGTGGAATATGTCGTGCGACACTGATAAGTCACCAAATTGAAATCGGTGGCTGCTTACATTTACTACAGTCATGGGCATATGACCGCATACCAATGCTAGCTCCAAGAGTACACAACAACGACTCCCAAACTTTCCCTTTAGTTCAAAGGTATATTTTTTTCCATTATTTTATTAATAAAATTCTTCAAATTACAATAGTTTTTGTTTGAAATTATTCATATAATAATAACTACCAATAACATTACATTTTAGGTGAGCGCAACATCTAATCGCCACCAACATCCCTGGTCATGCAACGAACATAATACGGTCAATGTTGGATCGCTTGCGCATTGATCAGGTAATTTCTTCAAATTCAAAATTTTAATATATTTACTATTATTTCTAACTATTCTTGTATTCATTAATTACTAACTTTTTTTATATATTAGTTTGTGTGGACCCCATATAGGAACATTACCTATGTGGGCCCCATACCTGATGTAGTCAGAGCACGTGTACCACTCATATGCTTTTCAACTGTTGAGTGGCATGCTGCTGATAGGGTGATGAGACAGTTTGGTCTACAACAACCCATCCCAGAAGATCCAATTAATCTGGAGAAACAACACAAGATGGATCTACGTGGGAAAAATGACTACAACTGGCCTCAAAAGCATGACCAGTGGATTCAGGTTTGGAATAACCGGGAAAACTATGTGGTCAACGGTTTTCCCGATAACCAGCCTTTGTACCATTACTCGCAGTATATGCAATGGTACTTACAAAGGACGAGGAAATACATATCTCCAGATGGAGCATATTCAGCCGGATCGGTAATAACATATTATTTTATTTTATTTTATTCTATTTTATTTTCTTTTCACATATTCTAACAAATTCAATTTTTCCATTTATTCAGTACAATTTTATCAAAATGATTCGGGATAGATGTGCTCCTACAAATGTGTTTCCAAATCCGTTGCAGTCATTGAATGACGTCTATCACAACTGCAATGAGATGATGGAAGCATTTGCTCAACTAATTCCAACCGTCTTCTCCTCAACTACTTCTGAAGCTCCTCCTCCACAACACTTCCAAATGCCTTTTGCACCTGAATATCAACAATATGAGAGTCAAACTCAGACGGATACTTTTCCGCAGGCATACACTCAGACTCCTGCTCCTCAACAACAACAACAACATCCGTTTGGGTTTGAACCTTACGGAGCAATGGGTGACTACTCCTTCTCTCAATTACCATCATCTTCACAATTTCAAGGAATGCCATCAATGTTTGGCACTACTTCAAATACTCCATTCTCGGCATTCAACTCTCAACAATATTATCAGCCGACAATGCCTTCCCAAACAAACGATGACGATGAAGATGATGACGATAGTGAAGACGAAGACGAGGAGCAGCCACAACTGGTTAGAGGTGGAAGACAAAATCAATCGCAACAACAACAACAACTAAGAGTCCAACCACCTCGAAGGAGAAAGGCACCTGGATGTGGAACATCATCTCATAGACGCCATTAGGATATTTTTTTCCCGCTAATTAAATGTATTTGAATTTTAAATTACAATTTATCAAACTTTCTTCCTTTTCCAATTCCATTTTTGTTATTTTTTTAATTTTAAATTACAAATTATAACAATTCCAAAAAAATACAAAAATACCATACTAAAAAATTACAAAAATACATTAATTTAACTAAAATTATAACATGTTCAATTACCATACTAAAATACAAAAATAATCATTTAACTAAAATTACCATATTCAAAATACATTAATTTTATAACTTAACAAAAAAAAAAGTTACGTAAAACGAAATAACCCATGCAAACTCGTGTATGGGGTACACGACACTGGAAGTCGTGTACCCCATCCACGATTTCAGTGAGGAGAGAGAATATTAAAGGGAAATCGTGGGTCTGGTCCACGACTTTCCCTTGGAGTCGTGCCTGTCATCCACGACTTTGCCAAAGTCGTGGACCCCATCCACGACTTTCAAAAAAGTACCCCAATCCCGTAATTATTTGAAAAGGTACCCCAAAGCTGGGATAGTGTAGTCAAACTACACTATCCCGGTAATTTTTCCTGATATTTCATATCCTCCAGAATTGAGTTATATCATATATTATATGATGTACAAATTTAATATTTTCTTGATCATCAAAACTTACGAAATATTGTTGAATTTTAAATAGCCTAGCATAACACAGTTAAAGTGACTTATCAATCCCTTATCACTACACTGCATTTTCACTTAATTGATAGCTATTTCACATGGAGTCAATAGGCATTGTGATTTTCATGTGGTGAACTTTGTGCACATGCATCAATTCACCCACATGCATGTTGAATACATTTACTCATGTTTGCCCATTTCCTTTCTCACTTAATCATTTATTAATATAAACATTAACATTAATATATAGATTAGGGTTATGGTTTTATGAGTAATTAAAATATAGACTAAGGTTAGGGTTGTAAAAACGATGTTGCAACTAAGAGGGGAGGTGAATTAGTTGACTTAAAAATTATGACCACTTTTTCTGCAAAATCAAGAGTTAACGTACAACGGAAAATATATGCAGAAAAATAATCAAGATAAAATGAAAGAGATAAGGGAGAAGAGAATACACAATAACTTTTATACTAGTTCACCTTCTAGTCCACCGAAGGCTATGTCCAGTACTCTTGCAGCACAAGAGATTTCTTCACTAAGAATTATGAGTTGTAATTGCAATATCTCACCCCAAGATTTCTATGTACCATACACACTCCCTAATCCTTATTCACTCTTGGAAAACACCTTTCCAAGTGATTCTAATCCTCTTTCTTTTCACACCCCGTGAAAGAAAGTATTCTGCAACAAGATTGAAGAATGTACAACAATGGCAGATTGCCTTTACAACTATGAAAGTAGTATAACTTGCAATCCAATCAACTCTTTATATATACCAAGTAATAATGCTCTTTGGAAAAATTTGAAACACTTCTAAGCAACTTCAGAAAAACAACTTTGAAAGTTAAGGACTAGTTGCAAAAAGTGTAGAAAAATAACTTCAGAATAAGTTTTAAGAGCTTTTGGAAATTGTATAAGAGTTGTGTGTTGTTGTGTTGTGAGAGTGAGAGCCTTTATATAGACTTTCCAAACACCCATGGTGCCTTTCTGAAAGTGTAGGAGTTATTCGAAGTGAAGAGATTTCGTTTGGAGTGAGAATATTTCATTTTGAAATATGAAATCTGATGCAACAGCTCTCAGTAATCGATTACTGACAGTGGGTAATCGATTACCCAAACTCTCTGTCCACTGTTCATTTAAAATCGAATTAGAATAATCGATTACAACAATCTGGGTAATCGGTTACTCAACTTTTCAAAACTGATAATCTGTTACTCAAAGACAGTAATGAATTACTCTGAACAGTTTTAAGTTGGATAACTCTTTTATCACACACGTAACCTGTTACTTAGATGAAGTAACCCGTTACACACTATTTTTGAAATTTGTTTTAAGTATTTTAAAATGTTTCAACTTTCTTTAAAAATAGTTTGAGCATTAATACTTTGTATATTTAAGAGTTTTAGGATAGAAGTACCTATAGAGACTTAATCTAATTATCTTGAAGGTTTAATCTTCTTTGTCTTCATAAGTATTATTCATTTTCTTCTTTTTTGTGATGTTGGTGTCTTCATCAAAACCGTGCCAAGGTCAGGAGCAAAGATCTTCTTCACAATCTCCCCCTTTTTGATGATGACAAACCAATATATTCTTGACAGTGTAGTTTTCTGAATTTTCTGAGAGTAGCATACTTTGTGATATATCTTGACTTGTCTTGAGTATGCTCCCCCTATCTTGTATGCTCCCCCTTTCATTTGGAGTTAAGTGTCTGAAATAAAGTTTGATAGAAAATACACTCTCCCAACTTTTCTCCCCCTTTTGACTTCATCAAAAAGTAGAAAAGCCAAGAGTCCAGCACATGATATATAGCATACATGATGTATAGCACAATAGATATAAAAAATTAATGTAGTGCATATCATAATAGCATAATATCATAGCATAAAATCAATATTGTTCAAACATAAAAACATAGCATAGCATAGTAGTAGATGTTCAAAGCATACAAATAACCATGGAAGTGCTCCTCGAATATCTTGTGTTTCTCATCATTAGCAAGAAGCCTTGTCAAATCCAGAAGGTTAGACTCCAAAGATGTTGTTCCTTGACTCCTTTGAGATGTATTGGCGCATTGTTTCTTTGATCTATAAGAAGAAGTCATGGATTTGGGATTTTGAAATTTTAGGTTTTTGGGTTTTGGAGATTTGGGGTTTTTTTATTCAAGCCACTAATC
>NC_032010.1:7886656-7887728 GCF_001865875.1 Lupinus angustifolius | reverse complement strand
TGAGAGAGGGGTATGCACGAGTGAGAGAGTAGGAGGAAGAAGATGAAGTTTGAAAAAGTGCAGAAAATCCTATTTATACGCACAGAGTAATCGATTACGTTACTTTGAGTAATCGGTTACTCAAATTGAAATTTTAAAAAATTTTAGACAGAGAGTTTGAGTAATCGATTACACACTTTGGGTAATCGGTTACTGAAACTCTTTGTTCACCCTGTAATCGGTTACTCTCTAGAGTAATCGGTTACTGACCCCAGAAAAAAATTATTTTAAGCATACTGATGCACTGAAAATGATTTTTAACCCAAAAATTGAAGTTTTTTAGCACAAATAAATATATTTAAGATCAAGTAGGCATGAGATAAACATAATAAAGCAAACATATAATCATATAAGCATGTTAACACGGGTAAGCTTCATCAAGAATGCCTAATTCAAGTCTAATTTTGTAAAAAGGTTCTTTTGCCAAGGGCTTAGTGAAAATATTTGCAAGTTGGTTATGAGTATCAACAAATTCTACGGATACATCTTTCTTTTGAACATGGTCCCTTAGGAAGTGATGCCTTATATCTATGTGTTTGGTTCTAGAATGCATAATAGGATTCTTTGTGAGGTTTATAGCACTAGTATTATCACATTTCAGCGGAGTGCAGCCTAAGTCTAAGCCATAATCTCGTAATTGTTGCTTAAGCCACAACACTGGGCACAACAACTACCCGCGGCTATATATTCAGCCTCATCAGTGCTTACCGCAACACATGCTTGTTTCTTGCAATATCAAGATACTAAAGCATTGCCTAAAATGTGACAAGTACCACTTGTACTTTTCCTTTCAGATTTACATCTGGCAAAATCTGAATTCGAATAACCAACCAATTCACATATACTTCCTTTTGGATACTACAGTCCAACTTTAGTTTAACCTTTAAGATATTTCATAATTCTATTAACAACAACTAAGTGTAATTCTTTTGATTTAGATTGATAGCATGCACACAGACATACACTAAACACGATATCAGGTCTACTGGCAGTCAAATATAAAAGAGATCCGATCATACCTCGATACTTTGAT
>NC_032010.1:7885585-7886556 GCF_001865875.1 Lupinus angustifolius | reverse complement strand
TTTATAAATAGAGTAGTGTCGACCTTCCCTTTGGTAAAATCTTTTTCTATCAGAAAATTTGTTAGACGATTGTACCATGCTCGTGGAACTTGCTTTAGACCATAGAGGACTTTCTTTAACTTGTAGACATGAAAATGGATGTTTGTAATCTTAAAAACCAGGAGGTTGTTCTACAAACACTTCTTCTGGAATGTATGCCGTTGAGAAAAGCGCTCTTGACATCCATTTGATATAACTGAAAATTAAGAGAACAAGCATATGCAAGTAATAGCCTAATAGCTTCAAGTCTAGCAACCGGAGCGAAGGTTTCAACAAAGTCTATACCTTCTTCCTAATTGTATCCTTGGGCTACTAGTCTAGCTTTATTTCTAACAATAACACCATTTTCATCAGATTTATTTCTAAAGACCCAACGAGTTCCAATGACATGCCTATTTTTCGGTCTAGGAACAAGTTCCCAAACTTCATTCCTCTTAAACTAGTTTAATTCTTCTTGCATAGCAAGAATCCAATGTTCATCCTCGATTATATCATCAATCTTGGAGGGCTCTAGATGAGAGACGAAGGCCATGTTCAGACAAGCATCAAGCATTCTACGAGTAGTTATACCTTTACTTATATCACTGATGATGTTGTCAATAGGATGATTTCGATGAGTTCTCCATTCTTTTGGTAGATCTGAGTGAATATGTTCTTCTTGAGAAGATAGATTATCATTTATTCTCAATTCTTCAGGTTCAGTTGTAATATCAACAATAGAGTTTTATTTAGCAGGGGAACTTGGCAAGTCATCTTCATCACATGATATCACATCTTTTAATACATGATTGGTTTCATCAAAAGTTACATGAACAGATTCTTCCATGGCTAGAGTTCTTTTATTAAAGACTCTATAAGCTTTACTCGTGAGAGAATAGCCAAGGAAAATTCCTTCATCAGCTTTTGCATCAAACTTGCCCAAGTTATCCTTA
>NC_032010.1:7883492-7885485 GCF_001865875.1 Lupinus angustifolius | reverse complement strand
TAATTGTAATGGTCTATCGGAAGAAACCATGTGCTTTGGTTTGAAAGAGGTTTTTGTTTGTTTACCCATTTGACAAGCACTACATAGTTTGTCTTTAACAAACTTCATTTTGGGTAAACCGACAACTAAATCTTTCTTAATAAGTTTATTCAAATGTTCCATGTGTATGTGAGCAATTCTTCTATGCCAAAGCCATGCATCATGATTATCATTAGCTATTAAACATGTTATAGGTAAAGCAGAATCCATGTCAATCATATATATATTATTTATTCTCTTACCAATAAGTTTAGAATTATTAGAATCCTTACTTTCAATGATGCACCTATCTGGGTAGAACGTGATAAGTGCCAAACATACCTAAATTTCATACACTTTTATGGCACTTATCTTAAGCATAATTGAGAAAAACTAACTTAAAAACAATACTTTAGAGATAAAATATCACAATCTTGTATATTTGTGTTTGTATTTCTCTTTAATGTGTTTTGTAGGATTTAGAAAGAAAAGGAAAAGAGAATAAAGACTCATGGTCCAAGAAAAAAAAGAAGACAAACGCAAGGTGCTCAAGCAGGCAGCTTAGCGTGGACCAAGCTACGCTGAGCTGACCTGGACACCAGCCTCGCACGGTCAGACCCAACTTGGCTCAGTCAAACCAACCTGGCACAGACCAAGTTGCTCAAGCAGGCAGCTTAGCGAACCTGCTTGACCGCTCAGCCTAGCATCAGACAAAGCCTGACACGATCAGAACATAAGCTTGGCACGGTCAGACACAAGCCTGGCACACACCCAAACTGCTCAAGTAGGCAGCTCAGCGGTGCCACATGTGTGCTCAACAGTGAACCAGACACCTGACCAGGTCAGCAAGCACCAAGTCACGTCTCAGTCAATACGGTCAAAGCTGCTCAAGCATGCAGCTTAGCGGTGCCACATGTGTGCTCAACGGTGTGCATCCAGAATTAACTTAGACATCAAGAAACCATGAAGTCATGCATAATCTCACTTCAAGTAACCCACCATATGCTTTTCAGGAGTAGCTCACCATAGTTGGTCCCATAGCTCACAACTATCCTTGGTGAGTCAAGTTTAAGGAGGTGATCAAGCTACTAGACCAAGTGACCAAACGTATGCTGAAGGGTTTGGTCAGCTGCTGAGCGGTGCAAAGAAGCAGCCCAGCGGTGGCAGGGAAAACTTATAAATAGGAAGGCATTTCCTTCATTTAAGAGAACTTCTTCCTATAAGAGGACTTCTTCCCTGAAGAAAAAAACACAATTCTCTCTTCTTATTTCTTAGTTTGAAAGCTCGGTTCATAGAAGCTTTTGTAAGTAAGTTTTATAGTTTTTAGTTTATAATTCAAGAGGAGAAAGGAGAAGGCAAATGAGATGCAAAAATCCATTTTGTAATCTCATTTGGAACTTAAAGCATCCAATCCTTGGATAGATGGCTCATGCTCCTAACAATTTCATTTGAAAGTTGATTATGTATTTCTTCTTCTTCTTTTATTCTAAATTTGAATTTTAATCATTCAAGTTGGTGGTTTGGTTAATTTTATTTTTTTGAGAAGTTCTTAATGTTCCTTTTAGATTGATCACCTAAAAATAGATTTCAAGTCATGAAAAATTACTTGTCTCAAACACTTAACAAATAAACTAAGAAGTAGTTGTACTACTTAGTTTATTTGCCAAGTTAAGCATGTTTTTCTTAAGATCTTATATTCATTACTACTTCAATATTAGAGTAGCCAAGATTAGGGTGTGACAACCTAGTCTCTTTGTGGATGTAGTATTATTTAGTAGTGAATATAAGTGATCATCATTCTACTATTTTATGATATACACCAAAAGGAGGATTTCAGACCTTGGTGTTTGGAGTTAATCAAAGTAAAACATAAGAACTTATCTAAGTAGTTCAATTACATAAGAAGTGGAGAAATACTTTCATCATTCAAAATGATCTTGTCTCCTCAAGAATTTGTTAATACTTAGTTTATGTT
>NC_032010.1:7882601-7883392 GCF_001865875.1 Lupinus angustifolius | reverse complement strand
ATAGGGCAAAGAAGGAATAACTTATTCACATGATTATTAGAAGTAAGTTGTAACTGGAATATTCTTGAAACCATTATACCGGCGTTAGAATTTATTTCAACAAAGCCGAGATGACGAACAAAGAATAAAACCGAGTTCACTTACTTAACCAAATAAAGAAAACACACCGAAGAGAAAACTTCCTTTCAACAATTTGGTGCCGTTGCCGGGGACAATTTGTTGAGGGGGAAAACTTCTTAAAAAACTTTCTTTCAACAGAACGCCACATGAAATCCTTTGTCGCATAATTGACTTATGCTTAGAAGGTTGTGCTTGAGTCCTTCAGCATATAGTACACCTTCTATAGTTGTTGAGGGTGGCTTTCCAATTCTACCAACTCCAAGAATTTTTCCCTTGTTGTTATCATCATATGTGACATATCCTTTGTCCCTTAGAGTCAGGATAGAGGTCAGGACAGAGAATTTACTTTTATCGCATGTCATGTGTTTTGAGAAGCCGCTATCCAAGTAACATAAATTGCAGGAGGCTCTCAAATTTTCCTACAAAACAAATTAAGTTTTGTTAGGTATCCAATATTCTTTGGATCCTAGATGGTTAGTACCTTTCTCAACCCATCTAAATTTTCCTAAGAGTACACCATATTTTCTAATCATGCACGCGTTTGGTGTATGCCCATGAAATTTACAGTATATGCATATGGGTTGATGAATGTGTATCCTAGATTTTTCAAATGCAAGAATACTTTTCTTTTGAAAGATTATTTTCTTTTGAACAATTGGTTTCTTAAAACT
>NC_032010.1:7881524-7882501 GCF_001865875.1 Lupinus angustifolius | reverse complement strand
TGGTTTTTTGAATAGTCAAGACCTCTTCGGTCTGTTGAGTGTCTTTGATCATTAATAATCTTTTCTAAACTTTTACCACTCTTGTTTAGCTTATTAAGTTCAAGACTTAATGTTGATACTTTGTTTTCAATAGTGATGTAGTTTTGACAAGAGGATGATGAAGGTATGTTTCTAAATTCATCTAACTCAGACTTGTTTTTTAGAAATATTTTTGTTAATTTGACATATTCATCATGCAAGTCATTAAATGTAGATTGAAGTTCAGAAGAAGCAAATAGATTAGAGTTGTGTACCTCTTCATCATCAGAATGATGAGATGCCATAAGTGATAGATGTGTTTGCTCTTCGTTTTCTGTTTCAGATGCAGAACTGGTATCATTGTCTTCCCAAGCAATGTATGCTCTTCGTCCAGTCTCCGTATCATTTTTTCATTTGAAATAACTCTTTTTCAAAATTGGAAAATCCATCTTCATGTGACCAGGTTTGCCACATTAAAAACATGTAAAGTTTTTATTTGAGGTGGAGGCATCATTGTTCTTGGTGAATTTCCTTGTTTGACCAGTCTTTGCGCCTTTGTTCCTTTTTAGGAACTTGCTAAATTTCTTCACGAAGACACTCATATCTTCCATATCATATTTTTCTGATTCATCTCTAGATGAGTCATATCTATCCACTTTTGCTTTTAGAGAAATATTCTTCTTCTTCTTTTCTTGCTCCTCATGTTGATCAAGTTACTAAGTTCTAGTTCATGTTCCTGCAGTTTGCCAAACAAAGCAGCCAAAGACATTTTGGATAAACTTTTCTTTTCAGAAATTGCAGTTACCTTTGGTTGCCACGTTCTGGTGAGTGATCTTAGAACTTTCAAGTTTAAGTCACTATTTGATAGAACTTTGCCAAGTGCAATAAGGTGATTGGTAAGGTGAGTAAACCTCTTTTGTAAATCAAGAATTTTTTCTCCAGGCTTCATACGAAACATT
>NC_032010.1:7873538-7881424 GCF_001865875.1 Lupinus angustifolius | reverse complement strand
ATCATTCTACTTTTCTAGAAATCATAGCACTCTCCAACAAAGCTTGGAGGGTGGTTGATGTTGGAGCCTTTTCCTAGGAATAATCTTGAGGCCATCTTGATATATGATCAGACTTGAGACTATCTTACTCAAATATAGCTCTGGTGCCAATTGTAAGAACGAGGTTGCAACTAAGAGGAGGGGTGAATTAGTTGACTTAAAAATTGTGGCCATTTTTTCTGCAAAATCAAGAGTTAACGTGCAGCGGAAAATATATGCAGAAAAATAATCAAGATAAAATGAAAGAGATAAGGGAGAAGAGAATACACATGATTTTTATATTGGTTCACCTTCTAGTTCACTGAAGGCTATGTCCAATACTCTTGCAGCACAAGAGATTTCTTCACTAAGAATTATGAGTTGTAATTACAATATCTCGCCCCGAGAATTCTATGTACCTTACACACTCCCTAATCCTTATTCACTCTTGGAAAACACCTCAAGTGATTCTAATCCCCTTTGTATTCACACCCCGTGAAAGAAAGTATTTTGCAACAAGATTGAAGAATGTACACTCTTTTTGAAAATTGGTTTAGGTATTTTAAAGTGTTTCAACTTTCTTTAAAAATAGTTTGAGCATTACTACTTTGTATATTTAAGAGTTTTAGGATAGAAGTACCTATAGAGACTTAATCTAATTATCTTGAAGGTTTAATCTTCTTTGTCTTCATAAGTGTTATTCATTTTCTTCTTTTTGGTGATGTTGGTGTCTTCATCAAAACCGTGCCAAGGTCAGAAGCAAAGATCTTCTTCACAAGGGTTTTATGAGTAAAGACCATATCAAATATTTTTATCCTTAAAATATAATTAATATATAGATTAGAATTAATATAAAAATTAGGGTTAGGATTTTATGAGTAATTAGTATACATATTAGAGTCAGGGTTTTATGAGTAATTAATATATAGACTAGGGTTAGAGTTTTATGAGTAATTAATATATAGACTAGGGTTAGGGTTAGAGTTTTACATTTATACTAGGTCTTACAATACAAGCCATGCCTCAATTGATATGCCATGCGTGAATTAAAGGCTGAATGACAACATAAGCCATGTGCGAAGCAATAACTTTAGTAAATGAAAACACAAGCCTAAAGATACAAGGCACATGGGACAACACGTGAATTGTAGTATTTGAATGCACCCACTCCTTAGCTTTTGAATTGCAGCCTTTGATGCTTTGATTGTGGTGCATAGGGATGCATTTGACATGAACTCATGTATGCAGTTTTTGGCACATGGGTTTGAATTACAGGCCATCAATGAAGCCTTTGAACGGAACAAAACATATTGTTCTAAGGAAGTTTAATACATGCAGTTGTTGGCATTAAATGAAGGGGTGTTGGGTTTTTATAATTAATACATATCTATACATTATATTTGCCAAGAAACTTGGCTTTAAATGAAGGAGTGTTGGGTTTTTATAACTAATACATATCTACACATTATATTTTCCAAGAAACTCGGCTCCAAGGATGTCGAGTTATTTGTTACTTTCCAAGAAACTTGGCTCCTTGGATGTTGAGTTATTTGTCAAGAAACTCAACTCCAACAATTCATTGCTCTGTCCACCAGGAACCCTAACCCACCTTCATTTATTTAGGGTAATCATCACACAAATCAGGATTAGGATTTTGTGGCTAATTATTACACACATTAGGGTTAGGGTTTTGTGGCTAATTATCACACACATTAGGATTCTATATGTAAGTAAAATATAAAGTAGAGTTAGGGTTATATGTAATTCATATATACAATAGGGTTATGTGAATGCAAGTATATATGCAATGACATGATTTTGATGAAGTCAAAGCTTAAAGATTAATAAAGATAATGCACAAGGGCAAATCAACTCCAACATGAAGACTAAAGTTCAAGCTTCGTAAGGATCATCAAAGCTAGAGTAATCATTTTATTTTTAGGTCTTAAGATGCTCAGAATGGGTAGAGCCTAAATTGGATGAACCTAATGATAAATATCACATATTAGAATATGAACATAATCCATATGAGATTTTCATCCATAACATGATTTAGGTGCATTAGCATACATACATGATTTTGATACATTAAACTAAGTTGTACTTATATCATTTTGAAAATCATGCATCATGCATTAATCAATCACATTAGAGGTTCATCGAAAATTAACTAAGTATTTTCAGAAAAACGTTAATTGATTAAGACTTTAGTTAATCGATTAAGAACATGGTTAATTGATTAAATCATTTTCGGTTTTAGAATCTTGAACGTTTTAAAGAAACGTTAATCGATTAACTCGATAGAAAATAGTTTGAAATTGAATGGTATTTTAATTACCCTTTCCCTTGGGCAAAAGCACTTGATGCAATGAACTTAATACAAGATTGATACACAAGAATACACGAATTTTCAAGAGAGTTTTTCTAAAAAGTGTGCTAGAAACTTATATGTGAAAATAGAGAGTTTTATGAATCTTTGGAAGAGTTTTTGCTTTCAAGCATTCATAGTTTTCAAATATCTTCCTGTTGTGTCTCATAATCATCCATTTTCATCTCTGAGACTGTGAGATTCATCAAAGGGTTATTGGTTGTGAAATTTAGTGTATGATTAGCACATCAAGGTGCAAAGAACTTTGTACACATTTTACTAATCAATTTGTAAATTTGTCTCTTTGGGGTGTGAGACATCACCTTGGAAGAAGAGATAAATTTAGGGAGAAATCCTAGGTTGAGATCAGGTCCACGAAGAGATTTATTTGGGTATACTTGGTTAGAAGTGGTGTGGATTCAATAGAAGCTAGGTCCAAGGGAATTGTTGGTGGAAGAACTATTTATATAAACATTCGATTTCTTCTTAGTAAAATAAAGTCTCCTAAGATCACAATGGAAGGACTAGATGTAGATTGTAGTAATTGGCAATTGAACCAGGATAAATCAATTGTGTTATTTTCTCTTTTTCCTTACACTTTTACTTTCGTGCAATTATTGTATTTCGCTATATTTGATTATTACATTCATATCAAGATTATTGCATAAATGAATTTGCATGATTAATCATTTTCATTGAACTGTGTAAGTGCATATTAGATCAGATTAATCATTGCTTTCTTGCTACATTAAGAATAACAAATTTTCAAGAAAATCATCAAGGTTAATTAATTAAGTTTTCTGTTAATTGATTAAATAACCATTTAATCGATAAAAACCAATAGTTTTTTAGATTATATTTTATATTCGAATTGTTTTAATTTTTTACTCAAGCCATATATTCACCCCTTCTAGTTCTAGGTGAAGTTAGAGTCCTTGCTAACCAACAAGTAAGTAATTTATGACTAATTAACATACATGGGATGGACTATGGAGTTTTTTTTACTTATATGCAGTTCTTTTAACCTTTTCTTTTACTTTTATGTGGAGAATCTCACAGGGTTATTCCCAGCATACATTGTGCCTCATCGTGCGTGATAATTAGTCAACATGCATTCAAAGCCATCATTTTACTTAGCCTAGCCTATGGATGGTCATTTCACTCAGCCTGGATACATGTGGCTTGTCCTATTCATTTACTATTACTCAGCATTTCACACGTTCACATTTACTTTTACCAAATTCACGGCATCTCTCAAAGTACAATTATCATCACTAGATAAAAATATATAAGATAGAAGGATAAACTAGTTCCAGAAAATTACATTATAAAAATAAGAATTAAAACATAAAACACTGATTATTGGAAGATTTTCTAGAACTTTCACCCAGTTCTCTATATTGTAATGGACATGTCTTTTTGTTATGTCCTTCAATTCTATATCATCCACATTTTTTAATTTGTTCAGGTTGAACTTCATCCATCTCATTATGAATGTGTTTAGTCTTTAGTCTTCTAGTTCTTTTCCTACGTATAACAACATTGTTAATGAATGTTGAACCTGAATAAGTTGACCAATATTCTTCATTATCAATCAGTTGAAACTCATATCAATATGCCTTCAAATGATTATCTAGCCGGTAAATTGGAGGGATAAATTGCCCGCAATCTAAACTCAATGAAGCGCATGTTGTGATAGCATGAAAGCATGACAATCTTAGTGATCGAAATTGTCCACAATCACACTAATTGTTGGATAGTTTCATAGTATACACCCTCACTTGGCGACTACCAGATCTAGATACAACTTCAACTTGAGAGACTATGGTCTCCCCTAAAAAGTACAAACCAATTGACATGTAGATTAACACTAATTTTCTTTAGTCACTTTTGTCAACTCTTTGCAGTATATATGGTCTACCTTAATCATGTTAGAGGCTTCATTATAATGCTCAATGAACCATTCATTTAGCTTGTAGTATGTTGCTCTTACAAGGACAGTGATAGGAAGAGTTTTAGATCCTTTTAGAATACCATTGATGCATTCTGCAAGATTAGTCGTCATGTGGTCGTATCATCTCTCTTGGTCATATGTCTAACTCCATTTTTATTTTGGAATCTGTTCTAACCATGCTTCAGCCCTCAAATTTTTTTGACACAACAAATTCAGCAACCGCTCGAATCATGGTCGCATCAAGTCATAACCTAAAAGTTAAATATAAATTTATTAAATTCCATAATATAAAAGAATATTTACGAATTTATCTTTGAGATCAAAATCTCGAAATTCCTTATTGAAATTACTAGCAAGATGATGAGTACAATAAATTGATTGTACACTAGGTCATCCTATCAGCTCACTTCGGAATGCAGCTAACAAACTTGTCCCCCTATCTGATATAATACGTATGTTTGGTTGAGAGGTAGCATAAGTTCGAAGATTGCAAAAGAACCATTCACAAGCTTCTTTCATCTCCTCTTCAATAATGACAAAGACAGCTAGAAATACACATCTATTTTCGTCTTATGAGCTTGCTATTCGAAATATTTCAGTATATTTCCCGATCAAAAATGTGTCATCCATTTGTAGAATGGGTTTGTAATATGCAAACCCTTCAATGTATGATTTGAAAGCCCAACAAACTCTATCCATAATGAGTCGACTAGGATCTTCCACACCATCTATAATATGTTGATATGTTTGATATTTCACAATTCTATTGGGTGAGAAATACTGCACAATGTTAGTCCAATATGGTAAGTCATTGTATGATCCCTCCCAGTCACAATAAATTTGGGCCAATGCCATTTGCTTTGGAGTCCACGACATTTTATATATGATTGTATAACCAAAACGATAACGACCTCCTTCATGAGTGCCTTAATTGGTATACTCGGATCTGCAGATACCAAATTAGCAACAAGGTCTGAAATGAATGATGAACTTAATTTGTTGTGATCTTGAGAAACTAATGTAGATACATAACTGTGTGTTCCATTAATTTTCTTAATCTCCTAAATATCACACTTAACGTTAAGAGAAACGTGAATTCGTCATTCATATCCTATACCAAAATGTTAACATTGACCAATATATTTATTCGGCATGGACTCTATAATAACATAATCAACTGAATTTTTAATATGAAGTTCTCTAATAGCACTAATTGTGACTTGTTAGAAATTATAAATTTCTAATTAAGGTGAGCATCATATATTTTATACAATGATATCAGCTATTTATTCCGGGGTTACATTATAAGTGATCTAATTACTGAGAGGATTGCTTGTGGATGGAAAAAATGCCCGTTGGGAGAGTTAGCCCCACTTACCTGTGGATGTGCCCGGCTCGGACAGGATTGCCTCCAGTGCGAGGATACCTGTGGGAAACCAAAAAAAAAATTACTGACACCCCTTAGATTTCTAAAAGCTAATAACAAATATGGGCTTAATGGGTGGATACCCATCAGGTTAACCCATAGGGGATAATGGGAACCCTATAAGTTAACATATCAGGAAGGTTATGGTCCCCAATACACCAAATCAAATTCAGTTTTCTCATCTCCCCATCAGAGTGAAAACGCAAGTCCCAAGAGGAATCAAGGATTTGGTTGAGGAAGGTCATCATACCACATCTCTTTCAGAAACGTGGATCAAATGAGCACATCCAAGAACATGGATTCAGGTATGACACTGCACCCTTTGATTCATAAATGTGTGTGAGAATCATTAAATTCAAGATCCTAGGATTGGTATTTCACCAATCATAAGGAATTTCCAACAAGTGGTATCAGAGCATTGGGTTCTGAATTTTTATGATTCTCCATTAAGGGTGTTTTCCCAAATCTTGTATGAACCCTAATTTTAATTTTGGGATTATTAAATTATGATTTCGCTGTCATTTTATAAAATATTAGGGATTTAGGGTTTAATTTGGGAATTATAAAATCTGATTGTTGTATTATTATTTTTTTACTGATTATTACAGTCTTTCGTATGTATATATATGAATGAATACATGAATGCATTTTTATGATTATTCATTAACAAATACATAAAAATGTGTGATCTCCACGTGCCCTGTTTTTTTTTTTATATTTACTTGGTTGCTCGCGGTTTTGAAGATTGGGTGCACTAGTTGGGATTTTGGTTATTGGAATATAAGTGGTTGTGTTCATTCCATTAAATATGAGTGAAGGTGCGTTCACCTTTATATATTGGTCAAAAAAGAGCTGTTGCAGGTGTACGATTAAGATTAGATATGTATTGCTATCTTAATGTGTGAAAGTGTATATATATATACTAGCGTGTTGACAGGCACTCTCGTGCCTGTCAACCCGCTTTCCTATTGTTTATAATGTATAATTTATATGCTATAAATATCAAATATAATAATTTATGTTAGATATTATAATTTGGAGTTGAACATGTTTGATTGAGGTAATTATTCAATTCTATTATTTAAAAATTGAACATTTAAATAATTGAATCACTTACAATTATCTTTAGAGGTCATTTTCCTTTATGAAATTATACATATACCTTAGATATCTATATTCAATCAATGCAATAATCTCTATTCAACAGTAGTGGAATTATATATTTATATTTGTACTTGAGTGGTTATACCAGATATGTGGTTTATTGAATGTGTTTAATATAAGTATTAATCTCTATTAAACAATGATCTTATTGAATTTGTTTTATAATTTAGTATAAAATTATATGTTTTATTAAGGTCCTAATCAATAAAGTATTGTACAGATAAATTAAAATATATCAATTAAAAATAAACAAAAACAAATTAAAAGTTTCAATCTCATTTCACTTAAAAAAGTTATTATATGAAACAAAATTAGTTGATCTAACTGATCATCACTCATTGATCAAACATTAATGAGATATTTAATCAATTTATTATTTACCTCATATCAATGGTAAGTATAAAAAGAAAGGGTTGGTAGCGTATAATAGTACCTCATAGTCTTTTAGTTTTCCAACCATATATATAATAATTAACAATTATTTACAATTTAATTTTAATTGGAACATAAAATAGTAATGAAAACATGAGATTTAAAAGGAGCTCATATTATTTCTATTATAAATAATGGTTGTTTCCATACCAACAAATATATACATATTTTGACTTTATAACTTACTATATAGAATTATATATATTTCATGATAGTATTTATCTTTCAATTGATTATGTATATTTTTTACATCCATCAAATATAGTAAAACATATGAATGAATAAGACTACCCCTTCTACCCAAAATTATGGGATGATTTTATGTGGAAACAACCATCTATAAAAATATTATTGAGTAAATTGTAAGTGATTAGTATACTTTTATCACATTTTTCATAACATGATCTTTTGGTGAAAACTCATATTCCAAATAAGTTATGTACCCAAAAAATAATCCAAATAAATTAAATTACCAATTATCTTTCTAAATCACATATGTTATTTGGTTACCACATACAAATATG
>NC_032010.1:7872304-7873438 GCF_001865875.1 Lupinus angustifolius | reverse complement strand
ATATATATATATATATATATATATATGAATGTATACATGAATGCATTTTTATGATTATTCATTAACAAATATATAAAAATGTGTGTGATCTCCATGTGCCCTGGTTTTTTTTATTTTATATTTACTTGGTTGCTCGCGGTTTTGAAGATTGGGTGCACTGGTTGGGATTTTGGTTATTGGAATATAAGTGGTTGTGTTCATTCCATTAAATATGAGTTAAGGTGCGTTCACCTTTATATATTGGTCAAAAAAGAGTTGTTGCAGGTGTACGATTAAGATTAGATATATATTGCTATCTTAATGTGTGAAAGTGTATATATATATATATATATATATAAATGTTACATATATGTTTTAAAATATGTAAGATCATATCATTCGGAATTTCGATAATGATTTGTATTTTTTTTATGCTTTACAATCGGATCTATTTTACATTTGATTAAGATTACATCCATTTTTATGGGTTGATATATATGTAACATATCTTTTTGATTTGGAATTACATTATTGAATTAGATTTGTTAATCATAAAGATATCAAATCTGGAGGTTTTAATTCCAAGATCATTAATTTTTAGTAATGGACCCATATTATTTTAATTTTTTGTCTGTAATTATCTAGGATTAATGGATGCAATATGTTGCCAAAATAACATCTATTGTAGAAATTAATTGAATTACACAGATGAGTATGAGATTATTTATGCGAATTGTGTTCGGCCCAAAGGAAGACACAATTTGGCAAAATAATAACATACATGTGATGATAAATATGTAACAATTATAAAGTTTATTTTCATGTGAATAATAGTCGGTCCAAAGAAAGGCTATTGTTTGACAGAACTAATTGTTAATATTTGATCATTACACTGAGAGTACCACTTACAAATTGATTTCTCTGTCCAAAGACTAGATATTGATGTTGTGTTAGGTATCTTGTGATGGGTCTATTATGTGAACATGTCTTGTTTTAAAAATATTCCATGACTTGTTTGTTTATATTTGAACATGTTATTAATTCTTTGTTATATGGATTCAGTGTCTTTTACCAATGCTGCAAATTTTTCTGCTCAAATTAGTAACATCCCACTGCTGAATGGGACAAACTTTAAGGTCTGGAAGGAAGCCGTAG
>NC_032010.1:7819270-7872204 GCF_001865875.1 Lupinus angustifolius | reverse complement strand
TAATAAAGTTGATGGTTTATTGTTTCATTTTGAAATTGTGCATTGTAACAATTGTGTTGCAATTAAAGACTTTGGATTGATCTCACTAAAGAATAAAGAATGACCAGTTGGAAATAGACATGTTTGAGATCACATTGCATGAAATTTCCATGTCACTCATCCATATTTGATCTATGTCATTGAGTATATTAATATGGTGATCATCGTGGTCGAGTCACACTTAAATGTGATGAAAGTCGCGGTGGTTCCATAGTTAATATATGAGATGGACCAGATTGTATTAAGGAGAAGTCTAAACGTAAATAGCATACGGATGCGCGCCTAAAGAACCTGTGATATAATTGTATCATGAAGATATGAAGCTCAAGTGGGAGATTGTTAGAAATTATAAATTTCTAATTAAGGTGAGTATCATATATTTGATACAATGATATCAGCTATTTATTCCGGGGTTACATTATAAGTGATCTAATTACTGACACCCCTTAGATTTCTAAAAGCTAATAACAAATATGGGCTTAATGGGTGGATACCCATCAGGTTAACTCATAGGGGATAATGGGAACCCTATAAGTTAACATATCAGGAAGGTTATGGTCCCCAATACACCAAATCAAATTCAGTTTTCTCATCTCCCCATCAGAGTGAAAACGCAAGTCCCAAGAGGAATCAATGATTTGGTTGAGGAAGGTCATCATACCACATCTCTTTCAGAAACGTGGATCAAAGGAGCACATCCAAGAACATGGATTCAGGTATGACACTACACCCTTTGATTCATAAATGTATGTGAGAATCATTAAATTCAAGATCCTAGGATTGGTATTTCACCAATCATAAGGAATTTTCTAACATGACTTGCTTGGATTCAAATTGCATCCCAATAAATAAATCATTATCATTAATATTCATTAAACTAATTGTATGTCCAAAATCACGAGCAACTTTAAAATTTGTGCTACAAAAAATGATGATGGGGTAGTATATGTTATACTATGAGATGAACCAACACCAAACGAGACGTCCTCATCATCACTAATATCTCAATGTTCTCTTTGCCACTAAAATCACTAACAATATTCATTCCTATAGTCATCTGCATTTAACAAGTAAACAATTGTAGCAATAATTTATAACAAATGGAAAATATACTAAAGTTAGAAGAATGAAATAAAACATAATAATATACTAACCTGATCAACTTTAATAAAATGTGATAATTGGATCAATAACTTTAAGGAGCTATATCCTTCTTGCCCTCAACAAAAATGCCTCATGAAAAAGTATATGCTATGTGTGTAGAGAAGAGAAGAGTTAAGGAAATTTTTACATGAATATATAATGACCATATAAAAAAGAACGTGTATGAATATATAACACTTGGCTACCCTAATGGCGATATAAAAAATTTAATTTTATACTAGAAACTCCAAGATTTCCACTTCACAAAAAAAATAGAAAAACTCCTATAAGATTATCGAGTTAGTTAAATATATTATAGCAAAAAATCTCTGATATGAGTGTTGATTTCAATTTCACAAAGAAATCATGAAAAAACTTCAATTGGGTTGACGAGATAGTATCTATACTATATATAAAGCCAAAACATGGTGTAACCACCACCATGACATAATTTATATATTCCTATTTTGCCCTTCAAAAATTTAATTTAAAAAAATCATATAATCCTATATAACCACCTCAAATATATTAATTATAAGTTGCATATCTATACTACTTAATAAAGGAAAAACCTAACCTAACTTTCATGAAGTTATTTTGGGTTTTCCTATTTCATATTTTATAACTTCTAATTTTATTGTATAAGTTATACTTTCATCTTTATATATACTTATACTACTAAACATTTATTTCATATTTTATAACTTTTAATTTCATTTTTATAACTTCTAATTTCATCTTTATATATTCTTATATTAATAAACATTTATTTCTTATTTTATAATTTCTAATTTCATCTTGCTTATACCAATAAACATTTATTTCATATTTTATAACTTCTAATTTTATCTTTACTAGCGTGTTGACAGGCACGGTAGTGTTTGTCAACCCGTTTTCCTATTCTTTGAAGTAATTGTTCAATCTTAAAGAAATGATGCATATACAATTGTGTTCATCAAGAATATAGTCTTGATATCTTCACTTCACTTAATTTTATTTTCTAGCATGTTGACAGGTACTACTGTGTCTGTCAACCCGCTTTCATATTGTTTGTAATGTGTAGTCTGGATGTTTTAAATGTCAAATATTCACATACTCTTTACTCAATGGCATACGTTTTGACCAATGCAATATATTTCATGCATTCCTATTTTTTAATTTAATGGATATACATTGTGACCAATGAAATAGATTTACTCAATAGATTATAATTAATTAGATAAAAAAACCACTTTTATATGTAGAATACACAATACAAACGATATGAAATTGGGTTGACAGACCCGGTAATGTCTATTAACATGCTAGAAAATAAAATTAAGTGAAGATATCAAGACTCTGTTCTTAATGAACACAGTTGTATATGTATCATTTCTTTAAGATTGAACAATTACATCAAACGAATATATATTCAACTGCAAATTACAATATATAATACAACTTAATATGTAGAATACACATTACAAACAATAGGAAAGCGGATTGACAGGGACGGACACGCTAGTAATATAATAAAGCCAAAAACTCCTATCATATTGTCGTTGCTTTAGGAAAAATAGAAAAAATGAAAAACTGAATAAGGCGGACAAGTTTATTAAAATATTTGTATATAATAAAAACTCTAATGGAGTAAGTCTTTGTGTTCTAAGGAAAAAAAAACTGGACAATGGGATAGTCAAGTTTTGTAAAAGTATACTACTATGGTAATAAATTCAAAAGGTACACCAAGACTGTAATATTTTAGTCAAAGTGCACCAAACACGTAAATTTGCCCTTAAAAATGGCAATTCAACTGACTTTTTTGCATAGTAAGCCATCATTGTCAATTCAATTTCTATGATTAAAACATGTGTAAAATAGATTAGTTAGTTAATTAAGAATTAGATAGAGTTAAGTCTCTTGTATTTTCTATATGATAGGTTGATTAATTTATTTTTAATACAATTTGTTCAAATAATAAAAAACACATTCATTTCTTACTCTTTGATTTCTAGTAATGGTCAATGAAAAAACAAAGATATCTCTATTGTTTTAGGAATATCTCTTAGACATCTCTATGAAGTATTACTTGATAGTAATATTACTTGCTTACACTTGAAAATATTCATTTATGAATATTGAAACGAAGTTTTTATATATTAGGATAATATAACTTTGCCTTATAATATTTTTTCCTCTAAAACACAGGCTTTAGAAAATCAATATAATTTGAAGATAATGTTTTCAAAGACAACAACATAATCTTACTAGGTAGTCAACTATATCTTATATATATACATATTTTCCTACCAATTTAGAAAAGCAAAATTAGGGCTATTTCACCATTTGAAACCCTTATAATGCACATATAGTCATTTTATTAAAAAAAATCCTGTTATTACTAAATACTACACAACAAAAACTGGTAGTGAGAAAAATTAATACTATAAAAGAAATATTATATCCTGAAAATTAATTAAATCGTGTATCCTTATATAATTATGTAAAGAATCCTCACGATGTAATGAATGTCAGGTTGAAATCACATGCCCATAATTTGTTTCAGTCAATGTGCTAAAAGTGTTGCTGATTTAACAAAAGTGACCATGTTTATAAATGCCATTAGAGTTCATACCCAATGATAGATTAACACACAGTGTTGCTTGCATAATGCATTTTAACAATAGAAATTTACATTTTTGTACTATTTCAATTTTCAGCTCCTATACTTGAGTTGCAGATGAAGTAATAATATACAGGAAAAGATAGTGACATTTCACTTGAGGCACAGCCATGTAGAACTAGAACATGGTTTTGTAAAATGTAGCATTTGGAAAGTATGCTGTCTCAACCAGGGACAATCAGAACCATCAACACTCCTAATTAGAGTACTTATTCACACCCCTTACTAAGCAATAATAATTGACCTGTATGGAGTGTGAATACACAATTTAGAGTATCAAGAGCATTAACCTCATCAAGTATTCTTCTCTAAGACAGAAAGTGCTGGTGTCAAGTAGTTATTTGCTTTGTCAGGCAAGTGTGCAACCTAAGCAGACACAAAAATAATCAGTTTCCATAAATGCAGACTAGATCATAAGGAAGTACCTTTTTCATTTCTAATTTTTTTTTACGAATAGTTGTTCGCATACCAGCTCATAAAGCTCCCTTCCTTCTTCGGCAACATACTCATAACATACCTACATAAATTTGAAACAAGTTTAGATTTGTTTGCATTAGTCCAGTTTATAAACAAGCAGGGTTTGCTCACATCAAAGCTTTTATTTCTTGCTGTTTTATCATGTAGTGACTTCACACATATATCAGCCACATCAGCACAGCTGATACCCTAAAAATCAAGTATAAAATTTTGCATTAATTAGATCAATCATCCCTACAGTGTAAAAGGCTTCCACAATGATACTAAAGAATATAATAGAGTAACCTGAGATATTCTGTTTCCTTGATCGAATACAAGAGCACGCTGTCCACCGGGTTCTTCCTGTCACAAAAACTGTAAGTTAGATGGTTAGATGGTAATATAAACTGCATGTTATACTTCCTCACTCCAAACAAAATGGAGACGGGGATTTTCTTTGCATTCCTGAACTTCAATGCAAGGTTCAATTTGTTAAAAAAAAATATTTGGCATATAAAATGACCTTGGCATTAATTAGGCATCACGGGAATTAATTAAAACATATAGCTGGCTGCCATAGTGACCCTGATAAAATGACCCAACCCTGGTGAAGTTAGCAACCATTTAAAGTCAGCGGACTACAATGATGCCAATTTCAGAGTTTCTGAACAAATTAGAGTGGACAACGCTTTTGGTTGCAAATATTTTACAAGCTAGTTCCTTTATGTTGACTGTGTTTTATATCGTTCTTCTGAGGTGGGGTAGATAAATATGGGATTCTTTGAAGGATGGTGACTAATGTTGGTTTTTAGATATGTTTACAAGGGTTTGGTGGAATTAAATGAATCTGGAGGTAGGTGTTCTGGAATTATTGCTCTGTTCATTATTGGGGTGAGTTTGAGTTCTCAGTTTTGGGGAATTTGTCAGCAGGATAGCATAGTGATCAGAACATGGAGGATGATAGTGAATTTTTCTTGCATACATCACTATGGATAGGAAATGGATACTTTCATGTCAAAGTTTTACATGACAAGGTCATGTCCCCAATCGGTAAGACCTGTAAGTATGGAAGAATATATCAATATATAGGAACTGCTTTGATAATTGATACTACATTGAATCAGTGTTTGAGAGAGTTTGTCAGTAGTTCTGTACTATATGATCATAGCTTAGGACTTTAGGCCTTATACTATGTATCAAACAGGGCTGCTCCATAATCTATAGCAGAATAAAAGTGAGGTCGTTGGCCCCACAGGTCTCATGTGATCACACTCTATCTCATTTCACTTTTTCCTGATACTTTTTTGTTTCCCAGTGTAGTCAAATGCCACAAGAGTGCATATTTGTGCAACTAAACAATAAAATTAGTTGTGCAAAATTTACTAATAACATTCCATTTATAATCATTCCAATGCACATTTCAGTGCATGTTGCACCTGCAACGGTGACTTTACCTCCAGAGGACCGGGACGAACAATTGTGTACCCAAGGCCAGATCTTCTTAAGGAATCCTCCCCTGCCTAGAGAATTTGACATTGGCATAATCAGGCATATAACTCTATTAAAAAAATAGGAGAAGCAACTCTCAACTAAGTTTAAGAAACTATATAAAGAAGGAAACAAACCCTCTTGGCTTTAAGAACCTGCTCCCGTCTGGAAGGTTCAATTCCTAGTCCTGAACATGAAACTAGGACAAAATCGGTCTCTTGCCCTGTCTGCAGTGTATTCACGTGCAACATATACAATAGAATGATAAGTATAATCAACATCAGTGCAGAACATATACCGTACTCCAATTTGTATTTCCACTCCTGTCTGTTTAATTTCTGGGGAAACTACTTTTACCTCCCTTGAGGTTTAACTTAATTACACTTGACAGTGACACCATGTTTTAAAAGCTACACTCACCTCCCTTCAAGGGAGGTTAGTTAATTTCAATCATCACCCTTTCAGTGTAGGTAATTCTAATGATAATATAAACTTCAATCAAACGAAGTTTTCTTAAACAAGAAGCATGCAGAGTGTAATTAAGTTAAGCTGAGAAGTTAGTGTGATGCCCCCTTCAATATTTTACTATTTCCCTAATATACAATTGAATTAGTGATTTAACAATGCACACAAAGTGACATTAGACAAGCATATAATCAGTGTTGTCATAGTTTCTGGCATGATAAGAGGAAACTTCATTGAAGTACATACTGGCAAGGCTTTTATATATTCCAAGATAAGCTTAAAGCTTCTCAAATCCTGATTCATTGTTGTATTTACTTCAACAGGCCTCTGAAACAAGAATGAATATAGGATCAGCATAGTGCAAGAATGATAAGGCATAGAGTACCTCATATTTATCTAATTCTAGTTTTACATATTTTAATGAAGTGAATCACAAACAACAAAGGAAGTATTCATAACCTGTCTTCTAGGCTCAAAGCGTATTGTGAATGTATGTACGAGAAAAGGGTCTAATACTGGATCATCTGGTTTTACTGGGCGGAATGATGAAAATGGTACTCTAACCTGCCATAGGAATTCGGAAGGAATGAGGACACGTGAAGGCTATAACTTAACAACTCATTAAAGGGGAAATGGTTCCTACCCTACAGAATCCCACTTTTGTACTAATCCTTGCAAAATACAATTTACTCTGACTTAGATCCCCCGAAGGACCAGCTTCTAGAATTAATACATAAGATCTTCCATTGCCACCAACAGAGAGAACAAGACCTTCATATCTATGAGGACAAAACAATTGTAGATGATTATCTCATTCAAAAAAAATCATGTATCTAATCAAACTAGTATTTACTTGATACCTGTCAAGAGTAGAGCCTAAAGGTAGAGAAAGCTTTTTAGAGAGTTCCACATAGCCTCCCCTATTGAAGACATAACCTACATATATACAATTGATATGTATGTAAGGAAACAAACAATCTTGGTAGTATCTAGTGATTTAAATTGCAGACCGCATTATGTGATGCAGCCGCAATATTGCAGTTGTGGTGACTCCTGCAACCGCATCACAACGCAATTGCAATGTGGCACTGAATCACATAGATGCAGCTGCATCTGTATCGAATTCAAAAATATTTTTTTCATCACAAAATAATTCACACCACAACTGCCACAATCTGCATCGCAATGGTTACAATGACCGCAATCACGATAACCGGAATCGCGATCACAACAGCAACAACCCGCATCGCAATGGGCGCAATCACAATAACCACAATCATTATCACAATCGTGACCAAAACTGCAATTTAAAATACTGTGAGTATTGAGAAAGCAAGCATACATACCTGAGAAAACAGCATCTCCATTGTCAGTGAATTCAAATTTAGCATCCATCCCTCCATCATATTTAGTAGCGACTACATCTTGAAAGTAAGTACCTTGACGGACAAACCATCCATCCAACGAAGAAGCAGATTTGAATTTCGCAATTGGGAGCTTACTCTTACTACTTTTACCAGCTCTCAATTGAGCCAATTTATTATTATGATCCTGAAACGCCTTAGATAAATTATAAACACCTCGATAATCAACCCTGAATAGATCAGCAGTAATAGAAGAACGCGCAGTAGCACAATAAATAATTTTATTGGACCCTTCAACAGCAGCTTTAAGAGTTTGAGGATCACCAACGTCACCCATCACAATCTCAACTGATCTTGGAAGAAGCTCTATAACTTCCTCATCAGCTTTCCGTACAAACGCTTTCACTGAGTAACCCCTCAGCATGAGTTTACGAATAACGATGCGACCTATGCGACTGGTGGCACCAACAACGAGGACAGTTGTGTTCTGAGCACCGGGGATAGCGAACTCACACATTGGTCCTTCGCGTATGAGAAGTGTTTCTTGATCATCTGTGCGGATTGTCCTTGAGATCTGACCTAATCCAGAGAATTTTCTCCAAATTTCATCGAATAACTGACGTGATTTTCGACCAAGTCCCACTGGGTTCACGTCGTTAAGGCTAAGTGATACATCAAATGGTGCTTGTTGTGATTCTAATACGCGCTCATCCTTATCTTTATCATCATTATTTTGGTTATTCTCTCCTCCTCCTCCTGTTGCTGCATTGGCCCTTACCAACAATAACCGACACTTATTCTTGTTGTTGTTGTTGTTGCGTGGAATGAAAGATGGGGAAGAGAGAAAATAATTGTTTGTTTTAGAGAAAGAAATAATGTCGGGGGAGAGTTTACAGTTTAAGGACACACTCATCGTTCACCTGCTGCTGATTTTGCTAAAGCTTGTTTAGTTTTGACGTTGTTGTTGTTTGTACATAGAAACAATTGCTATGTTATGTTCATTGTGTCAAGTTGTAGAGAACAGACGAGAGGAGATAATTTCCACCACAATTTTTTGGAGCCTTCATTATTCTTCAACTCACAAACGAATTATCCAAGATTATTTATTTTTCATTTGAGTATATTCTTGGTGATTTCAGGACTTCCACGTAGTCCAAGTTTGTTTAGCATCGGCTCAGATATGAAAATGGATAAGTGGGTGAGTTATAGATTATATAGTGTTGTGATAATCAAATAAATTTCCAAATAGAAACAAAATTTGAGAATTTTTAAAGGTGATTTGATTAAAACAAAAGTATTGAAAATTGAGGTTTATTGTTCTTTGAGAAGATACGTGAGAGGAAGAAGAGAGCCCAAATGGCCCAAAGCAACTAGAGGGAACTAGAAGGAGGCTTTACATTGTGCTTTGTGTCCAAGGCCTCATACTCATTAGATCGAGACTATGAGTAATAAATGAATATATTTGTATTTAGATCCTAATGAATAGATAAAAGTCATTCATCAATTGATATAAATTCATTTAAATCATATTTTAAATCATTCATATTCAACCTTAATTTATGAATTATAATCCATACAACCAATCAATGATTTCATTTTCATGGATTTGGATGGATAGATATCCAATCCATTTGATCTTTTAATTAAAACGACAAAACATTTTTGAAAAAAAATCATCCTTTTAAAATCAATATTTCAATAAAACATTTTTTTAAATCACATTTTTTAGAAAAAGTGTTTTAAGAAATTTTCAAGAAAATGATTTTTTTGAACTTTAAAAAAATCAATATTCTAGAAACATACAATGTTTAAGGTTCTACATATAAATTTTTTAATATATATTATGTACTTAGGAACAAATTTTTAATATTATCTACATCCCTGTGGCCTATAATTAATCCCAGTTTAATAAAACAAAAATTAAAGTGAAAGTGAAAAGCACTACAAAAAGTGAGAGTTGAGATATTGAATGAAATTGAAAAGAATATAGCATCATTTTTTAATGTTTGTTTTTGGATGGATTTGATATCACTCCAAATATATATACATCAATATTCATTAGATTAATAGATGGATTCAAATCCATTCATTACTAAAGTTTTTCATTGGATTATATCCATTTAAATTCATTACCTCTAATGAATGGTTTGGGATAGATTTATTTTTCTTGGATTTGGACGGATTGTGGATTGTGAATAATTTTGACACATATAATCCAGACCTTTCAATTCGCCCTATTATGGACAATAATGTATGATGGGTTAGGCAGATGGAATGGATGCATCCTATCAAACACCGAAAAGAAATAGAAATTATTTTTCTTATTAACCATTTTAAATATTATGCATGATTAAAGGTCAATGAGAGGACTCTTTCTCAAGGACTTAAGGCCTAACAACTCAAGCTCAAAATGATGAGTTATTTTGATAATCAGACCATCAATCACAATAGTAACTACTCAAGTTAGCTTCACCTTTAAAAGGTGTTGACCTAAATTGGACCTAATATCTATAAGATAGACATTGATCATAGACAAAAGGAATAAAAGCTCATTAAACCATTTCTACCCTATGTCAATAAAATATTGGCTATTATGTGGTGGAAATAACGAAAGTTTGGGTTTGGCATATGGGATGCCTTCATATTGGGGTAGTTATAAGTCATGGCATTACCAATGATATTGCCCTACGAGTGGGGAGCTTGGAACTCCCTAGGGGAAGTTCTTTCGTCTCTTGAGGGAAGGCCAAATATGATATTACATTCAACCTATGCAAACTGAAGTTGATGTCCCTTAAGGTGAAAGTTATCTCCCATATTTGGCACTCTGCCCCTATAGGATTTGAGCCTCAACAAAAACTAAGGAAATTTAATGTTAACTAACTATAAGTTAGGTCCCTATATGTCATAAACCTTACCCAACCTACTATAGTCAACATCCAATCGATATTCACCCTTAACCCGAAGGTTTCCAACACAATATCACCCATGTATCTAAAAGAGACAAAATTTTCCTAGTGAATAAATGAGGATATCTAGCCTTTTGAATATATGTGAATAATAAGAAACTATGAGGGGGGAAATTTGTTTCCTCTATTAGAATTGCCCCAATTATGAGAAGATGAAGGCCCGTCACTATGTGCTCTTTTTGAACTCATAATGATGAATCTTATATAGTGCATTCTCAAAGTAATTCAAATTGATGGAGTTGGAGTTTTAAATTTCAGGTTTTTTTATTTTCCCCACATTGGTGAATGAGAATGGAGGTGAAGCCTTGTACATTATTAGGCAGATGAACGATGAAGGGCAAACGGAGTTTCAGGTCATGGAAATGGTGATTTATGGAAGCTCTACTTATGGTTGGTAGAGGAGGTGAAGAAGATGAAGCAATGTAAGAAGGGGAGGGGGTTTGTGAGTGATGGAAGATTGTGAGGAGTTTTGATAGATCGGAGGATTATAGAGATTTTGGAGGTAGGAGATGAGCGGAAAATGAGGGTTAGGGATTCAAATTAATAAGGGGAAAGTATGATACATGACAATGTATATGGATATGGCCAGGTTGTGTGCGAAAGTTTACTAGGTACAATGCTTGTCTACTCGTTGAGACACGACTGTGTTGGCTTGTGTATAGATTTGGAATTCCTGCAATTGAAGACACACGGTCTGTCAGAAGGAACAATTGGGACAAACATTCATTTCATGGGACACAGCTGGGTTGTGTTTCCCCTCAAACCCAGTCTTCTAAACAAAGTCATTCCAAATTGTTCATTCAAGTTCCTTCTAATGGATATATCCAAGTTGTGTCTGATCACTAGACCTTTACACAAGTGTTAAAAGTTAATTTTTGTTGTTGGCTGATATTATAAATGCCCCCTACAAAGTCTGTAAACTCATGGAGCCACTTAAGACGACATAAATGTAAACTAACATTAAACTATCATAAAAGATGTTACGAAAAGTATTTCATCCTTTGGGTTGCTCCCAAGCGACACTCATTAACATCATTAGCTTGATGATTGATCCTTCAACCTGTCTAGCTCAAAAATGGTAGCATTCCTCCTTCCATTGAATTACTTGTTTTCCACCTTGTGATCATTCACCAATTTGATGGAAGGAATATCATTAAATATTACTTTTTTTTTGGAATTTCTCTTCCTTCAAGCTTTCAGGACGATGGTCTCAATCAATCACTTTACTTTTCTTGTGTGAGTTACTTTCAATTGAAGTACTTGCTCGGTCATTTGTCTTTTCACATAAGGAGCATCCCTTTAATGGAATATGATGTGGAATGTTTGACGAAGCTTAATTTTCTTCTTGTTTAGCTTTTGCATTCTTGAAGTAATCATTCTTAAGACAAGGTTGATTATTGTACATAATGAGTTCAAAGTCAATCTCGTCGGCTCCTATACCTAGGGACAACTATCCATTTTTCATCAATCATTCTAAATGCAGTTGCCAAGAAATGATTGTCGAGATTGATAGGGATTTGAGAATATTTCTTCATCTGGACTACTACAAATCAGCGGGAATGAAAAACTTTCATACCATAATAAAATCATATCCTAAGATGTATATTGGGAATTCGATGTATTGGTGTTTCGATTGGAGATATAATTGTGGGCTTTAGTTTGCACACCTCCAACTTCTTAAAGACATATTCATCATTTAGCTCACACTTGCCCGTAAATCATACTATGTTTTGTCTAAGCTAGTATTATTAATCAAGTACGGAATATAGAAACTAGCCGAATATTTTAATTTAGGAGTCAAAATATTTTAAATTAAAGTGTTGCACTCCTTATTTAAAGCAATAGTCTCATAGCCATTTAATTTCTTTTTTTACTCAATGCCTTTAAGAAATTTAGCATGAGATAAAATTTCTTGCAATGCCTCAATGAAAGGCATATTTTTTAAGGGCATGTAAGAATTTCCCAAATTTTGATCTAACTTTTCTTTAGCTAATTTTTTGGAGGAAAGAGATAGAGGTTGCTATAATAGAGGAGGCACATACTTAGATAATTTTGTAGAATGGTTTCATCTTGAGAGAATGTGCATCTCAGTAAGTTCCTTTTCCTCATGATCATCATTATCTCACTAGGTTTGAAATTAGCAAGTTCCTTTCCACTTCGTAAAGCAATCAGAAACGCTGAATTTTATCATATATATTTTACATAAGAAAACGAGATAAAGGAAATTAGAAAAGGATAAATTGGTATTTTTGTCTAAAAAGGGCTTTCTTTTAATTTCCATGATTTTATAAAGTCATATGATCACTTAAGGTATTATGATGTGTGGTTTATATTCTTTAAAACAATTAAAATACATTCAATTCCAATTAGGAATGATAATGGGGCGGAGCGAAAAAATGAAATGTTTTTCCGTACCCACACTTATTTGTAGGTACCCGTATGAGTAACATTTATTTATTGATACCGAACAGATTTTCAAATTTAATTATATATTTGTAATAATATAATATGCATATGCTAAATTTATCATTATAGTCCAATAACTAAAATTCATTATTAAATAATAAAACTAGATAATATATAATCTTAATGTACTACAAAATTATGATATAATATTTAATTAAAAAATAAATATATATATATATATATATATATATATATATATATTCTCTTCGATCTATTTTATAGTTTTTTGGGTGAGTTTTATTTGAAATAAGTTTATATTCTTTCCCAAGATATAATATTGTATTCTCTCTTTTACACATATATGCCCTATACCCGATTGTTAGAGATACTTTAGGATATTGGAGACCCTTCCCTTTTCAGTAATGACATTGCATGGTCTCTAATGTTGGTAGGATGAACCACTCAAATTGCTACTGATATTGTGAGTTAAAAGGATGAGTAGGTCTCTCATTTGTAGGTACAATATTTTAGGTTTCCTTTATTTCGAGATGGAATACAATCTAAGGACCCTATAGAAGTCTAGAACCTCCTAAGGAGTTCACTATAAAGATATTCTACAACTTTGTTCTAGGACTATGGCTTTTAGACTTATAGGAAAATCCTGTTCAGTGTATCTCATGTAAGACACATGAAACATAATTTAATTTTTATCTCTCATCATTTTTATTTCTTATAATCAATTATAACTTTTGTCCCTTAAATAATGTCACCTCAACATTATCTTGTCTAAGTGGTTTAAAATATCATTGAGCTTTGATATTCCAATTCTACAAAAATAACTTATTAACATACAAAATAAATACTTTATGTAAGGTCCATTATCAAAAGGGTAATCTTCATAGTAGTGAGAACATATGTCTATTCATCTTTATTCAGGTAAGTATGAATTATACAATAATTGTCAACTCATGTGTTGTAATTATGATTAAACTATCCAAGATATGGTTCATTACCCTAAAGAGCATGTATTTTATATTATCATACACTTCATCTATACCTACATGCATTCAAAAAAGGAGAATATATCATTCAAACATTCATCCACTCATATATCCACTACTGTAAATATCTTTGTGCATTATCACAATAATACAAAAATAAATCATTTCATACATCATTGAATATTTCAACAATAAGATTTTATAAATACTCTAACACATTCGAAATCATATGCGTCTAAGATTGTATTTTCAAATATTTTCATGTAGCCCAAAAAGAAAAACCACACATATTCATTAGCTAGATTGGATGCACTTCCATGCATGCATATTTGCATATTGATACATGCCAAAATCATAGGTACCAAAATTACATTTTTACTCATGCATCCCATCCATACATCATATTTTTAATTAATAAAAAAATATCAAATCTTTCTGAAAAAAGAAAATCCTTAATTTAACTTGACCATTTAAATAATTGATTGACTAAATTTCACCATTATTACTCTTAAGTGCCCTTACAACACTCATCTTCAATCAAGGATAACAACTTTGTTAGAATCAAGTCAAGAGAGTAAGCAAGAGGTGGATGAGCTCGAGGTACAAATGAGTGAATTATGAAAAAAATCCAAACCTTGTGAAGCAAGAATGCTTTAAATGGGAAGATTATCAAGAGTAGCCCCCTACTCATCTGGAACAACGAGTTCTGCATGCCAAATTAACCATCCAAGATGAAGATCCTACTTATGAACCTCATTAGAAGACGAAACCAACTAGAACTTTACCTCGACTCAATGTCCATTCCACCAAAACCTACAAGGATTTGCAACATAGGATCTCCCTTATGGCGGTAATTCACATGGCCAAGGAAAAGAATAGTTCAAAAAGTTGAACCTATTAGAGGAAAGGTTGGGTGCGGAGAGGGAATGAATTGTCTAGATTTAAAAAATGCCTTGTGATGTGATTAGTCCTACATGTAGTTCTGTCCCTAAAGTTCAACGTATCAAATTTGGAAAAGTACAATGATACTATTGTCCTAATAGCCACTTGCAAGTGTATGTGTAGAAGATGTTTATTTATCATGACAACGATAAACTATTAATCCATTGCTTTCAAGATAGTTTGGTTGGAGTCACCATCAATTGAACAATTCACCTAATATTATAACCTTCCTGGATTTATCTAATGCCTTTATCAAATAATACAAGTAAAACGAGGATGTTGCTCCTTATAGAACTCATCCAATACACACAACTCCCCTTAATATTGTGTACCTTTATATATCATTTATCATCGTCCAAACATAAACCAAACACACTTTTCCCGACAAACCCAAAACACCCGCCAAGTCCAACACATAAATTTTACTCAAAATCAAAATAGAAATCATCCAAATCAAGTAAGAGGAAATCCATACTTTGACTTCACTGTAATAACTTATGATGAACTCTTTGCTCGACTCCAAGACCAAAAATGTTGACTCCAATAGAAGGAGAAAGTTTTTTCTCATTGTATCCTTAAATGATATGATCCTGCTACTAGTTGTAAATAACATTTGGCTCACAAGACATTCTAGAAAAACTTAAGGATCTTAAATACAAGGAGCAATAATTGATGTATGCCAAGTGGCTGGATTTCAATCAAACACCAAAGAATGTTGATTGAAACTCCTTGCTCAATTACTAGAATCAAGAGAAGGCTCTAGGTCTCCTAAATAGTGAGTCAAATTATGTTTTGAAACCCTCACTACAATCCCCTAAAGCTTTAGGGTCATCAAATAATGGAATACCTATGTTTTTCTTATTGAAGAATAATGCTTTATTTTTAATGCATAATTTTTAGTGAGTACATAAATACTCTAATCATATAAATTATCATCTCATACTTCATTTTACAAGTTATATTCCCAACAAAAATGAACAAAATTAAAGTTAATACATACATTAACATGAGATATTTGATTCAATAATTAAAATAATAAAGGTGATGATGCAAATAAAGAACTTAAAACAGTGTGGATCCTCAAGTAGATTTTTGAGTGTTATACCAAAAATATTATATGTTGATTAATTAAAATAAAAGATTATTTTGTATCTAGTATATCTATTTATTATTTTATGTTGTCAATATATTATTCTGTGTAATGTGCATTGTTTTTATTAATTTACTTAAGGATCTATTATTTAAATATTATACTGTGTAAATATTTTTCACACATATATTATTTATATATTAATTGTTAATGTTTTGATGTAGCAAAAAAATGTTAATTATTATTGAATGTTAATAAGAAACTAACATGTCGACGGACACTTCGTGTCTACTGACCCGTATTCTTATTTTATGATATTAAGTATTTATTTTATATTTTTTATTTTAGAGAATTAGAATGTTTTTCATTGGATGTACTTCATATTATAATTTTTGTATTTATTATAATATCAAACTTAAAGTAAGATGTATTAGTTATAGTTATATAGGATTATATGGTTTTACTTTAGAAATATAAAATATTAATGATAAAGTATGAAAATAGAATTATGGTGGTAGTTATTTCAAGTTTTGACTTTACATATAGTACAGAGAATAGAGAGAAGTAAGAAAGTTTTTGATTGAGAATATATATATATATATATATATATATTAATCTCTTTATTTACTAATAAATAATAGTAAATGACACGGTGAAGGATTTTTAAGGTATATTTTCTCTAAATTTAAAACCAAAAATTAATCAAAAAAATTGTAAAACCCACACTTTCTCCGTCCATTCCTTCAACGTAACCCGGTACCCTTTTCCACCACATCGCCACCACATCGTCATCACACCGCCGTGCCTGCTCTCCCAGCCGTCGCACCTGAAAGATGAAAGTTTTAGGTTGAATCCCCACAACTCACTTCATAAAGCATACTGGAAAAAGATGTAAGTTATATTTGGATTCCATGACTCTTATTTTTCATCTTTGTTAATGGATCTTACAGGGATTGAGTCAATAGGTTTTCGAAAAATCAAGGTTGGTACCGGTGTGGTTCTTTACAATTTTTGATTGATTTTTAGAATCTAAATTTATTCATTCAATTAACAACCACGAGTACTTATGATATACCATGGATTCATTTAGCCGACCTTACCTAGTACGATCAAAGCTTGGTTGTGATTGTAATTAACAATAACGAACAAAGGATCCACTTTGTGTGATTTTACATCAATTCAATCCACTCCACTTTGTTTGATAGGATTCAGCGTACTTTATAATGATTGCAATATCTTTTGACTTTTCCTTTGAACATTTTGATAATGAAATTGTTGGCTCTTGACTTCGTGGCGATATTATTATTTCATGATTTGCACCCCGATTAAAGGGTTCTGTATTGATTGATTACATGGAACTTTTTGAGTTATGTGAATAATAAAGATGAAACTAAATGCACATATTCCAGTCTAACAGGTTACCTAATCAAGCTGGGTCTCAGTTGCCTGGACTGACTCAACTAACTGGGAATGCCCTTTCTCCGCAAATGTCAAATTTATGTGGTGTACCGCGTTCTGCAATCAATATGGACCCAGAATTTCTTATGGCACGCTCATCTATGCAAGAGAGGATGTAAGTGGAGACGAATATATTGTTTATTTGCATTCGATTTGGGGTAACTAGACTATATTGTTTCTTTTGAGGAATTTTGTCAATAGGGTAAAAATTGGAGATGTATATTTTTCTTAAAATTTACTTCCAAGATGCAAGTGTAAACATAGTCATGTAAAGCATGTATGTGTTATATATTATAATTAAGTGTAATATCTATGTATTATCGTATAAAGATTTATACATAGTTAGTAAAATATACATTATTCATTTGTATTACTTATTTTTAAGAGTCAATGATGATCAAATATGAATGATGGATAATACAGTGACATTGTAAAAAATTCTTATACTGTTAGTTCATACATTTTTTTATTATTATAAATTATAGAGATGTTTATAAAGGAAATAAGCTGTTGTGCTTAGCTAGAACAAATCAAAAGGGAAAATGAAATAATTTTTTGTTGGCACTCAGATCATCATGGGGTGTGTGTAATAGTTTCAGAGTTTTATTCAGATTGTAATAAACTGTAGTGTTGGCAACAACGTTTGCTGTGTTCCTTACAGTATATTGTATGGCTTAGCTTTCTATTAGTTACATCATTTTTTCTTAATAGTATTATGTGCCTACTGCTCCACCCACATTGCCTTTTTGTCTTAAAAAGGGTATAATACTTGTATAAGATTAAAATGCTATAATCAATTTCGTTCTTGTCAATTTTACCTAATGTCAATTAGCATTTTACCTTCTACCTTCCAGCTGTGATATTTTATTGCAACGACAACCAGAACCAGTTACAGAAGTACAGAGAAGGAAAGTTCGGGATCTTGCAAAACGCCTGGAGGAGGGCATGTTAAAATCTGCTCGCTCTAAGGTTTAATTTTTTTCCTGGGCCTCTAGCTAACCTTCTTTTCCACTAATTGGAGGGATCTAAATCTTATCGCTTACTTTTAAGTTCTTGAGATGTATGATTCTGGAAGTAATAACATGGAACCTTTAAACTATTCCCTAGGTTAATTTTTTGGAATGTTATTTGACTTTATAGTACACATTGTCAATATTTATTATTTATGGTGTTGACAACGTTTTGGACTTGATCTATTAGGAGGACTACATGAACTTGGAGACACTTGAGACTCGTTTATCTAATTTCCTCAGACGGGCATCAATGAATAATCACAATCAACAGTATCCACAGCTCGTTGGCTCTTCCCCAATTGGTACAATGATACCAACTCCTGGTATGTTGCATGTTCCGAATTCAAGCATGGTGGTTACATCTTCTATGGATACCTCAATGATTGCCGCCACCGGGTGTAATAGCTTAGTATCTACATCTTTCAATAGTGTAAGCATGTTACCAGCTGGTGGCATGTTTGGCAGTTCATTAAATAGATCTAATAGTAATATTAGGTCTTGCAAATCTTTGCCAACCCTTTATGCTTTGATTTTCTTCTCGTACATTATAGAGCCTATTTATTGCAGGTTTGTCTAATGGTTATCAACAGTCTTCTGCCAGTTTTTCTATTGGATCGGGAACAAACATGTCATCAATAGGGGTGCAAAGAACTGGAAGCCAGATGATTCCCACTCCTAGATTTAATGTCAGCAGTAATCACTCAAATATGACTATGGATTCTTCTACTAACAGCAGCGCCTTTTCTGGTGTAGATTCTATGATGGTACCACAGCCACAGCTGCAGCAGCAGATGCAGCATATCAGTGGCCAAAATAGTCATGTATTGCAGAACCTTGGCAGACAAATGGGTAATGGAGTGAGATCTGGTTTACTGCAAAAATCCTTTGCAAACTCAAATGGTGCTATAAATGGCGGGTTAGGCTTGATTGGAAACAACACAGCAAATGAACCCAGCACTTCTGATGGCTATGCGTCAACTTATGCTAATTCCCCTAAACACTTACAGCAGCACTTTGATCAAAATCAGCAAACAGTTGTGCATGGTAATCTTTCTCGCTCATTTTGTTTCCCCGGATAAATCAGTTGCATTAAGAAAGAAACATTACAACAAGAAACCAATATTTACAGGTTCACCCAGCTAACAAATAGATAGCACCAAACAGCCAAAGGAAAAACTAGGAAAGTTTATACATTCCAGGCTATAGTCTCTTTTCTTTTATTTTTTGAACAAATGAAACCAAGACTTTTTTACCTCCAACATAGCACCTTTGTCGAATTGTATAATCTTTTTAGCTAAGTTGTTGTTTGTTGGGTGGGTTTACGTCTGTGTGCATGTGCTGTATGTTTTTCTCCTTAGATATTGGCATCTCACGAAAGGGTAACAATTTTATTATCAGGTGATGGATATGGATCGCATAATGTTGATACTTTTGCTTCTGGAAATTTTTATGCTTCTACGACATCCTCTGGCTCTACGATGAACACTCAGAACATGAATTCAGTTAAATTGCCATCAATTCCCAAAACTAGCTCACTGATAGGTGGTCACTTGAATTTGCACGGTATGCAGCAGGCTACTCATATAAAGTCTGAAGCAGTTAATCAGTCCGAAAAGTTGAATTTTCAGTCTTCATTGACTTCAAGAGAAGGCCTTCTGCATTCTCAACAGCAATATCAACAAAGGCCGCAACAATTTCAACAGCCAGAGCAGTATGCACAGCAGCAATTTCAACTGAAGCAGCAAAGTCAACAACCTCAACATTTGGTCAATAGTGATACTTTCATTCCATCTCAGATAACTGCTAATTTAGAAAGCCGAGTGAAGTCTGAGCCTGGAGTTGAACATCATAAAGAGGTGCTCAATTCTCACATTTCTGAACAGTTCCATATGTCTGAGATGCAGAGTCAGTTCCAGCAGAATTTGTCTGAAGATTGCTCTGGGGGTGGTCAACATCGTTCTTTTCCTTCTGGTCAGCATGATATGTCCTTTTCAACACCTCAAAATTCACAACAAATGTTGCTCCCACACCACCAATTGGTTGCTGAGTCTCAAAATAGTTTTAGCTCTCTTACCATTGGGGCACAATCCAAATCAGTTGTTCCAAATCAATGGCCTCAATCTCAAGATGGTAACCACATACCTGGGAATGTTTCACATGACCAACATCTTCAAATGGATTTTCAACAAAGAATATCAGGCCAAGATGAAGCTCAATGCAATAACTTATCATCAGATGGATCTATTATTGGTCACGCTGCTGCTTCTAGGGGCTCAATCGACCTGTTAGATTCGGGCAGTGCTATCAAAAAGGCGCACAAAAATCAACAGAGATGGCTTTTATTTCTACTCCATGCTCGACGATGTTCTGCTCCCGAAGGACAATGCCAAGAACGCTTTTGTTCTCTTGCGCAAAAGTTATGTAAGCACATAGATGGATGCACCCTGCGCCATTGTCCATATCCTCGTTGTCATCATACTAGAGTATTGCTTCATCATTTCATAAACTGCAAGGATCCATGTTGCCCCGTTTGTGTTTTTGTAAGAAATTATCGACGTGCATTTCAACTCAAGCATCAGATTCGGCCAGAAGCTGAATCAAGTTTGCCAATTGCAGTAAATGGATCCTGTAAATCATACAATATTGTAAGTTCATCGCCAAGATTGATCTCAAAGCCTCCACTAGTTGTGGAAACTTCAGAATACCCGCATCCATCTCTAAAACGCATAAAGACTGAGCACATCATGCAGTCCATTAATCCTGAAAATGACAACTGTGCTTCATCTGTTTCTGCAAATTGTGAATCACATCTTGCCAGGGATGCTCAGAACCAAGCCTATCCCAGTGTTGAGATGCCTATCTCAATTAAACCTGAACTTACGGAAGCTAAGGCAGAAGTTCCAGCACATTTGGTACATGAAAAGCTTAGTGAAATGGAAATAGATAACAATAATGCAGATGATAAAATGCCCGGTGGTGAACGTGTCAAATATGATGAACCTGATAATTTAGCTAGGACAGAAAGCACTAAAACTGAGAAGGAGACGGGACAAGGAAAACAAGAAAATGTGATACAGCCTTCTGAAAATGCAGCTGGAACCAAATCAGGCAAGCCAAAAGTAAAGGGGGTCTCACTTACAGAATTATTTACTCCAGAGCAAGTCAGGGAACATATCACTGGCCTCAGGCAGTGGGTTGGCCAAGTAAGTCGTCCTATACTCATATTTCTTTCATAGGAAAAACAATATCTGGTTTAATAGTTGAAAGCATCTGAAGTACATACCAGTTCCATTGTGGTATAAAAACAATTGAACTTTATTCAATTCATTAATGGCATTGAATTCTGATGCTCTAACTGAACTTTAAAAACGAGATAGCAAACAAAATGGATCATGTACTGTCCTCTTATGACAAATAGAATATGGTGTTTGGCATCATGACATTAGCCTTTCTTTTTAATTCATAAAATATTATAAAAACATTATAATGAGTACAAAGAAAAGTTAAAGTGTAACTCCATTTCCTATTCAACTCTGCCAATGAGATTATTTGAAAGAAAGCTTGTGCTGAGCAAAATGGGGAGACTGATAACAATTCTATGCCTTATCAATCATTGGAACAGAGATTTTCCTTTAAAGATTAAGGCATTTTAGTCCAGCTATAGGCACCAAAGAACAACATACAAAGTACACTTCCACATCAATATGCTCTCTTTTCTCCGACCAAAGCCTATGAGCATAATTAAGTGAAAATACTAAAATCTTTGATGTCATCCCAAAAGTCACCAAACATACCATAAAAGTCCACTCCAAATGTATCATTGGGACAAGATTTTGCACCATGTTTCTTATGTTATCACATTACTTACTTTAAATGCCCTGGCTGTCTTTGACTATTTTTAGTATCTAGTTAACTTTGGTTTTTGATGTATATGTATGATAAATGATATCTCCCTTGTATTTCTTCATTTGACTCCATCTCATGCTATGTTCACATTACTGACACGCTTCTTGTAGAAGCTTCATTTTTTTAATGCACTTAGCTTCATAAAACACTGTTTATATGTTCCTTCTAAATGTTATGATAAATGTTAAGCCCAAATGTAATGCTCTTAAATGCTATACATTTCTAAAAAATATTTCTCGTTGTCCCATTTATTTAACAATATCAGTCATCATATGATATGATATCTCTCCTAAAGCTGAGGTTTATAAATAATTTTTAAGGTTGGAATTAGCTAAGGTTACTTGTTCATTTGCTATTTAACATGCATAAGATTTCTCTAATTATCTCTGTATCCAAATTTTGCCATGATGAGCATTAGGGAAAAAGCTGGAGTAACTCCTATTATAGAAAAGATGGTAGAATCACACCGTAGTTGCTTTAGACATGTGTAGAGGAGATTGTTAGAAGCCCCAGTAAGGAGAGTAGATCAAATGGATGTTACTCCAATTTTTAGAGGAAGAGAGAGGCCAACAAAAGTATAGGCAAAATGATTAGGAAAAATTTAGAGATCAATGATTTGTCAATGAACATGATTTATGATTGAACATTATGGTGTTGTTCTATCCATGTAGCTGAACCCGCCTAGTGGGATTAATGTTGATTGAGCCTTATGATTTATGATTGAGCATTATTTACTATGATGTTTTTGTACTCTTGTTTTCCTTTAACAGAGCAAATCAAAAGTAGAGAAGAATCAAGCAATGGAGCATTCAATGAGTGAGAACTCCTGTCAATTGTGTGCTGTTGAGAAGCTTACTTTTGAACCCCCACCTATTTACTGCACAACTTGTGGTGTCCGCATTAAACGAAATAATATGTATTACACCATGGGTGCTGGTGATACACGGCATTATTTTTGTATTCCATGCTATAATGATGCTCGTTCAGAGAACATTAACGTTGATGGGACTCCCATTCCCAAGTCAAGATTGGAAAAGAAGAAGAATGATGAGGAAACTGAAGAATGGGTGCGTGCCATGTGTCATTTTGCTGCTCTATTGGCAGTTCATCTGTTTGATTTGCTATTTACCATCTATTTTTATGTGCAGTGGGTTCAATGTGATAAATGTGAAGCTTGGCAACACCAGATTTGTGCGTTATTTAATGGTAGAAGAAATGATGGTGGACAAGCTGAATACACTTGCCCTAACTGCTACATTGAAGAGGTCGAAAGAGGAGAGCGCAAACCGTTACCCCAAAGTGCTGTTCTTGGAGCGAAGGATTTGCCAAAAACTATTCTCAGTGACCAGATAGAACAACGATTATTTAGACGACTGAGGCAAGAAAGGCAAGAGAGGGCAAGGGTTCAAGGGAAAAGTTATGATGAGGTGATTCTTCTAGTGGCTGGATAAAATATGTTTGATTGAATTTTTATTTCAGTGTACTTTTTTAATATATATTTATTAGTTCCTTACTTACTGTGCTCACACTCTAGTTTCGTGTATACTAGTAATTGCATTTAGTTGTGTTCATGTGACATATAAAACATTTTTTCTTGGATGTAACTAGGTGCCTGGAGCTGATTTCCTTGTTGTAAGGGTTGTTTCATCTGTTGACAAGAAGTTAGAAGTGAAACAGCGGTTTTTGGAGATTTTTCAAGAAGAAAATTACCCAACAGAATTCCCATACAAATCCAAGGTAATTGGGAAGCTGCTTTATTAAATTTGATGTAATTGAATCCCCATTGATGATGAATGTTGATGACCTTAGCTTTGTATTCCAGGTAGTTTTGTTGTTTCAGAAAATTGAAGGTGTGGAAGTCTGCCTATTTGGCATGTATGTTCAAGAATTTGGATCTGAAGCTGAATTTCCCAATCAGCGCCGGGTGTATCTTTCATATCTGGACTCTGTGAAGTATTTTAGACCTGAAGTTAGAGCAGTGACTGGAGAGGCTCTCCGGACATTTGTTTATCACGAAATCCTGGTAAATTGTAGTCACTAGTAATTTTGCTCTTATCATGTCTTTACATCCTTTTGGAACCCTATTGTGGTGATATTCAACTTCTGACTATTTCTTTGTAGATTGGATACCTTGAATATTGCAAGAAGCGTGGTTTTACTAGCTGCTATATATGGGCATGTCCTCCGTTGAAGGGTGAAGACTATATCCTATATTGTCATCCGGAAATTCAGAAAACACCAAAATCTGATAAGCTTCGGGAGTGGTGAGCCTATGAGCTTGAGGAAAAGCAAAAATAAAAGAAAGAAGTTGTCTAATTATTTTACCTGTACAAGATGGTAGGTTTCTTCATCTCTAAATTTGGTTTCTTCTGTGTTCATTTCTCTTCAGGTATCTGGCCATGTTAAGAAAAGCTGCCAAGGAGAATGTTGTGGTTGATCTAACCAACTTATACGATCATTTCTTTGTATCTACCGGGGAATGTAGGGCTAAGGTTACAGCTGCAAGACTTCCATATTTTGATGGAGACTACTGGCCTGGGGCTCAGTGCTATCAAAAAGGCGCACAAAAATCAACAGAGATGGCTTTTATTTCTACTCCATGCTCGACGATGTTCTGCTCCCGAAGGACAATGCCAAGAACGCTTTTGTTCTCTTGCGCAAAAGTTATGTAAGCACATAGATGGATGCACCCTGCGCCATTGTCCATATCCTCGTTGTCATCATACTAGAGTATTGCTTCATCATTTCATAAACTGCAAGGATCCATGTTGCCCCGTTTGTGTTTTTGTAAGAAATTATCGACGTGCATTTCAACTCAAGCATCAGATTCGGCCAGAAGCTGAATCAAGTTTGCCAATTGCAGTAAATGGATCCTGTAAATCATACAATATTGTAAGTTCATCGCCAAGATTGATCTCAAAGCCTCCACTAGTTGTGGAAACTTCAGAATACCCGCATCCATCTCTAAAACGCATAAAGACTGAGCACATCATGCAGTCCATTAATCCTGAAAATGACAACTGTGCTTCATCTGTTTCTGCAAATTGTGAATCACATCTTGCCAGGGATGCTCAGAACCAAGCCTATCCCAGTGTTGAGATGCCTATCTCAATTAAACCTGAACTTACGGAAGCTAAGGCAGAAGTTCCAGCACATTTGGTACATGAAAAGCTTAGTGAAATGGAAATAGATAACAATAATGCAGATGATAAAATGCCCGGTGGTGAACGTGTCAAATATGATGAACCTGATAATTTAGCTAGGACAGAAAGCACTAAAACTGAGAAGGAGACGGGACAAGGAAAACAAGAAAATGTGATACAGCCTTCTGAAAATGCAGCTGGAACCAAATCAGGCAAGCCAAAAGTAAAGGGGGTCTCACTTACAGAATTATTTACTCCAGAGCAAGTCAGGGAACATATCACTGGCCTCAGGCAGTGGGTTGGCCAAGTAAGTCGTCCTATACTCATATTTCTTTCATAGGAAAAACAATATCTGGTTTAATAGTTGAAAGCATCTGAAGTACATACCAGTTCCATTGTGGTATAAAAACAATTGAACTTTATTCAATTCATTAATGGCATTGAATTCTGATGCTCTAACTGAACTTTAAAAACGAGATAGCAAACAAAATGGATCATGTACTGTCCTCTTATGACAAATAGAATATGGTGTTTGGCATCATGACATTAGCCTTTCTTTTTAATTCATAAAATATTATAAAAACATTATAATGAGTACAAAGAAAAGTTAAAGTGTAACTCCATTTCCTATTCAACTCTGCCAATGAGATTATTTGAAAGAAAGCTTGTGCTGAGCAAAATGGGGAGACTGATAACAATTCTATGCCTTATCAATCATTGGAACAGAGATTTTCCTTTAAAGATTAAGGCATTTTAGTCCAGCTATAGGCACCAAAGAACAACATACAAAGTACACTTCCACATCAATATGCTCTCTTTTCTCCGACCAAAGCCTATGAGCATAATTAAGTGAAAATACTAAAATCTTTGATGTCATCCCAAAAGTCACCAAACATACCATAAAAGTCCACTCCAAATGTATCATTGGGACAAGATTTTGCACCATGTTTCTTATGTTATCACATTACTTACTTTAAATGCCCTGGCTGTCTTTGACTATTTTTAGTATCTAGTTAACTTTGGTTTTTGATGTATATGTATGATAAATGATATCTCCCTTGTATTTCTTCATTTGACTCCATCTCATGCTATGTTCACATTACTGACACGCTTCTTGTAGAAGCTTCATTTTTTTAATGCACTTAGCTTCATAAAACACTGTTTATATGTTCCTTCTAAATGTTATGATAAATGTTAAGCCCAAATGTAATGCTCTTAAATGCTATACATTTCTAAAAAATATTTCTCGTTGTCCCATTTATTTAACAATATCAGTCATCATATGATATGATATCTCTCCTAAAGCTGAGGTTTATAAATAATTTTTAAGGTTGGAATTAGCTAAGGTTACTTGTTCATTTGCTATTTAACATGCATAAGATTTCTCTAATTATCTCTGTATCCAAATTTTGCCATGATGAGCATTAGGGAAAAAGCTGGAGTAACTCCTATTATAGAAAAGATGGTAGAATCACACCGTAGTTGCTTTAGACATGTGTAGAGGAGATTGTTAGAAGCCCCAGTAAGGAGAGTAGATCAAATGGATGTTACTCCAATTTTTAGAGGAAGAGAGAGGCCAACAAAAGTATAGGCAAAATGATTAGGAAAAATTTAGAGATCAATGATTTGTCAATGAACATGATTTATGATTGAACATTATGGTGTTGTTCTATCCATGTAGCTGAACCCGCCTAGTGGGATTAATGTTGATTGAGCCTTATGATTTATGATTGAGCATTATTTACTATGATGTTTTTGTACTCTTGTTTTCCTTTAACAGAGCAAATCAAAAGTAGAGAAGAATCAAGCAATGGAGCATTCAATGAGTGAGAACTCCTGTCAATTGTGTGCTGTTGAGAAGCTTACTTTTGAACCCCCACCTATTTACTGCACAACTTGTGGTGTCCGCATTAAACGAAATAATATGTATTACACCATGGGTGCTGGTGATACACGGCATTATTTTTGTATTCCATGCTATAATGATGCTCGTTCAGAGAACATTAACGTTGATGGGACTCCCATTCCCAAGTCAAGATTGGAAAAGAAGAAGAATGATGAGGAAACTGAAGAATGGGTGCGTGCCATGTGTCATTTTGCTGCTCTATTGGCAGTTCATCTGTTTGATTTGCTATTTACCATCTATTTTTATGTGCAGTGGGTTCAATGTGATAAATGTGAAGCTTGGCAACACCAGATTTGTGCGTTATTTAATGGTAGAAGAAATGATGGTGGACAAGCTGAATACACTTGCCCTAACTGCTACATTGAAGAGGTCGAAAGAGGAGAGCGCAAACCGTTACCCCAAAGTGCTGTTCTTGGAGCGAAGGATTTGCCAAAAACTATTCTCAGTGACCAGATAGAACAACGATTATTTAGACGACTGAGGCAAGAAAGGCAAGAGAGGGCAAGGGTTCAAGGGAAAAGTTATGATGAGGTGATTCTTCTAGTGGCTGGATAAAATATGTTTGATTGAATTTTTATTTCAGTGTACTTTTTTAATATATATTTATTAGTTCCTTACTTACTGTGCTCACACTCTAGTTTCGTGTATACTAGTAATTGCATTTAGTTGTGTTCATGTGACATATAAAACATTTTTTCTTGGATGTAACTAGGTGCCTGGAGCTGATTTCCTTGTTGTAAGGGTTGTTTCATCTGTTGACAAGAAGTTAGAAGTGAAACAGCGGTTTTTGGAGATTTTTCAAGAAGAAAATTACCCAACAGAATTCCCATACAAATCCAAGGTAATTGGGAAGCTGCTTTATTAAATTTGATGTAATTGAATCCCCATTGATGATGAATGTTGATGACCTTAGCTTTGTATTCCAGGTAGTTTTGTTGTTTCAGAAAATTGAAGGTGTGGAAGTCTGCCTATTTGGCATGTATGTTCAAGAATTTGGATCTGAAGCTGAATTTCCCAATCAGCGCCGGGTGTATCTTTCATATCTGGACTCTGTGAAGTATTTTAGACCTGAAGTTAGAGCAGTGACTGGAGAGGCTCTCCGGACATTTGTTTATCACGAAATCCTGGTAAATTGTAGTCACTAGTAATTTTGCTCTTATCATGTCTTTACATCCTTTTGGAACCCTATTGTGGTGATATTCAACTTCTGACTATTTCTTTGTAGATTGGATACCTTGAATATTGCAAGAAGCGTGGTTTTACTAGCTGCTATATATGGGCATGTCCTCCGTTGAAGGGTGAAGACTATATCCTATATTGTCATCCGGAAATTCAGAAAACACCAAAATCTGATAAGCTTCGGGAGTGGTGAGCCTATGAGCTTGAGGAAAAGCAAAAATAAAAGAAAGAAGTTGTCTAATTATTTTACCTGTACAAGATGGTAGGTTTCTTCATCTCTAAATTTGGTTTCTTCTGTGTTCATTTCTCTTCAGGTATCTGGCCATGTTAAGAAAAGCTGCCAAGGAGAATGTTGTGGTTGATCTAACCAACTTATACGATCATTTCTTTGTATCTACCGGGGAATGTAGGGCTAAGGTTACAGCTGCAAGACTTCCATATTTTGATGGAGACTACTGGCCTGGGGCTGCAGAGGATTTGATTTATCAGCTTCGCCAAGAGGAAGATGGAAGAAAACAAAATAAGAAAGGAACAACTAAAAAGACTATAACAAAAAGGGCTTTAAAAGCGTCTGGTCATTCAGATCTTTCTGGAAATGCCTCAAAAGATCTTATCCTTATGCACAAAGTAATTCATTGATTAAATATATATTACATATTTTGCTATTTTGGGTAATTGTGGTTTCTTGCAAACCATTTTTATAGTTTTTGTATATGTTTTATAACTTTATCTTCTGACAATAATAGCTTCTCCTTACTTAACATATTTTAATATCTATATGTTAGGTTCCTTACGTGTAATAATAATATGCTTCTTACAAAGCTCTTGATCTTTCTACAGCTTGGCGAAACCATTAGTCCAATGAAGGAAGATTTTATTATGGTTCATTTGCAGCATGCATGTACCCACTGTTGTATTCTAATGGTGTCTGGAAACCGTTGGGTTTGCAACCAGTGCAAAAATTTTCAGATTTGTGATAAGTAAGGATTCCTAAATCTATCTCCATGTTTTGTCATGTGATATGTCAACTCCAATTAGTTAAACATACATGACTGCACTATATCAACCATGTCTTCTCTGGATAGAGAAAAGAGTCTTGAACTGCCCTCTCTGAAGCATGGACTTCTTTTCCTGTTTTTTTGTTACCGACATTTTTAGTGAAGTGCTGTTTCCCTGTGTCCATTTCCATTCTTCTAGACTGCTTTGTTCAGTTTGTTTCTGAACTAAATATTCTTATAGAAGTAATGCTGTTGTAGTAGTGACTAGTGAAGAGAATTGCAGTGAACTTGAAAGCAACCATTAGATTTAATTGTGTTTTCTATACAGCGGAGACTTCAAGGAGTATTCTTCACTAGGGCACTTCTAATATCAATTGTAAACAACCTCTTAATAGTAATATGGAGAGAGGATGGTTCATGTAAAATGTGAGGTGTAGTGCTTGCATGAAGAGAGCTGGATATGTTGTTTCTGTTTAGCTCGTTTGTCATTTTCTTCCCACATGCATAATGATTTGCATTGTATAAAGTTGCATCTAGAAGAGACAAGTCCTATATAATTTTGGATTATCAGTTAACATTATTCAGATTTCAGACTTCCTTATAAGTATGATGTAGGACGGATCTATGATACCTCTATTATTTTGTCTCACATTTGGCTTTAGTTTCCCAAAATAATAAATTTAGGCAAACATAAGGTTGGATCCGGGTAGTCCAAAGACTTGTATGATAATATAGGATAAGCGATCCATCTGATAAGCTTTTGTAAGGCTCGTTTGGACGAGTCTGAGATAAGATCTTTTTATGAACTGTTTTTTTTCCAATGATCTAAAACGGGTCTTTTTTCAAAATCCATCTTAAAACTTGTGCTTGTTCTAGTTTTTTTAAAAGGTTAATCCAAACATGCTAAAATTGAAAAAAAAGTACTTCCTTTTTTAGAGAAAAAAGACTTTTATTTGAAAAGGCACATCCAAATAGCATATAATGTCATTTGTCCATAGCAGAGGTTGAGTAGTTCTAAGGGGTGACTAAAATAGTTTGAATATCATATTTGAAGCAACCTTTTATTATAGAAAATATTTCTGTGCAGATTTGGACAGCATAAAAACTTCTGTGGATATTGTCCTAAGAACATATTTATTTGGCATTATAAGTTTCAACAACTTTTTAGTTTTATCTGTATTTATTGATAGCTTCCTTTTATGAGTTTCTCCTTTTTGTATATTTCTTATCAATTGAACCTGTTCGAAACTGACTTAGTCAATTTTGCTGCTCACCCATTCTGTCTCACCTTTTGCTGTATTAATTAGTAAGGGATATACAGTATATTGATATGATATAAATGGTTTCTTAGGTGTTATGAAGCAGAAATAAAGCGTGAGGAGAGAGAAAGACATCCTATTAATCAGAGGGAAAAACATTCCTTTCATCGGGTAAGTAAGCAAGCAAATCTAATTTTGACATGTAAAGTGAGTGATTCTGTGCAAGTTCATTTCTTTACTGATGTTTGAAAATTTTATTAGCACAAGACTGTTAATCACCTTGGTGTCTGCCTGATTTCTACTTAGATGAACTAGTGATTTTGGTATATTATGGTGTTCTAAATCTGAACTGGTATACAGCATGTTTGATTTTGATCATTTTACACTCAATATCTTTTACGCGTAAGTTGCTTGGGGGCTATTTTAATTTTAGGTTTTTCTGAAAATTAGTTAAGCTATTTCAATCCAAAGGCATAATAATCTTATTATAGATACTGATTAGAAGTGAATTTGGAAATATTTAAACTCAGCGGTTTCTTGCAGGTTGAAATTACTGATGTACCAGTTGATACAAAGGACAAAGATGATATTCTTGAGAGTGAATTCTTTGACACTAGACAAGCATTTCTGAGTCTCTGTCAGGGAAACCATTATCAGTATGATACACTAAGGCGGGCCAAGCATTCCTCAATGATGGTCCTCTATCATCTTCATAATCCAACTGCTCCTGCATTTGTTATAACTTGTAATATATGCTATCTTGACATAGAAACTGGCCAAGGTTGGCATTGTGAAGTTTGCCCTGAGTACGATATATGCAATGGCTGTTACCAAAAGGATGGAGGCATTGATCATTCTCATAAGTTGACAAATCATCCATCAATTGCAGATCGTGATGCTCAGAACAAAGAAGCAAGACAGCTTCGAGTGTTGCAGGTATTTACAAGATTTTATCTTTTGTTCCTGTGGATTGTTTTATTGCATAGGATGTGCTTGTATCTCAATTGGTTATATTTTATGTCAAGTAAAACAATAGATTATGAATGGACTTATTAAATTCTACTTATTGATTTGATGTTATAAGATAATAATATAATGCAACGACAGCTAAGAGTCCTATTTATAGTAATTATTGGCACCTAGTTCTAATTAAATAATTAAATCAGGGACAATAAACAGGAATGAAGTCCTATGAGATCATCTATGATTTTTAAAATATTCTAAGATACAAAAATATATTGTGAGATGTTTCCAAATATTCTGAAGCTCTCTCTAGGTATGACTTTGGAATCCAAATATAAAAATTTATTTGCTTTCCTTATAAAAAAAGAAATCGATTTGAGAACACGCAAATCCCTATTATATGTAATAAAAGAGAATAAAGTATCTCCTCATACCAGGAGATAACTTATCTCCTTCAGTCAGTAAAAGTGTGACATGTGGGCTGTTTTGTTTAGATTTAGAAATATATTTGTAGAAAATAATTAAATATGACATATGTCATGATTTTAGTGGTTGGAGGAGATAACTTATCTCCTTATACTAGGAGATACTTTATTCTCATAATAAAATGCCCCTCCCGCTTTTTAAGACATGTGTTAACTATTGTAAAATCAAAACCTTAGGAGAAATCTAGAATAATCCTAGCTTCCATATTTGCTTTCACAGATGAGTGGAGGAAAATATTTTAATCCCTATTTATAAGAAAAAGGGTGACATACAAAATTTTGTAGACTATAGGGAGAGTTAAGTATCTTGGGTCAATCATATAGATTTAAGTATCTCCTATTGTAGAAAGGGTGATAGAATTGCACCTTAGGTGTTTGTAAATGTGTGAAGGGGACAGTTAGAAACTCCAATAAGGAAAGTAAATCAAATAGAGGTTAGTCCAATTTCTACAGAAGGAAGGAGGCCAAACGATTATGAAAGATTTAGTGATCAATGTTTTGTCAGCAAAGATGATTGGTATAATGTTGTTTGATTCATGTAGTTAATCCCAGCTAATTAAAGTTTGGCTGTTGTTGTTGGCAAACCCTTTTACTCATGCCAAATCCTTTTGCATTTTCTCTTTTATTAGATTCTTATAACTTGGAACTTGTGCATTTGTGTGAATTATGACTTTAATTATGAGTTGTATGAACCTCACGACTGGAATGTGTTATTTCATATAGTATTTTGCTATTATGAGTCTTATGATTTGTATTATGAATTTTTTAGTATTTTTATTTTTATTGATGATGAATCTTACGATTCACGATACCATTAGATAAATGAGTTGGGTTGGGGTTGAGAGAGGAATTAATTGCGAAGTTAGAAATGTGGAGACAAGTTTTAGTATCACGCGACCTTCATATAAGTTGAAGTAAAGACGAAGTATAAGTTTAGCAAGAGGTAGACAAACCATATTGTAGAGGTAAAGATTTAAAATCATACCATACCACAAGTCTCTAGATTTAAGTATCTTGGGTCAATCATATAGTACGGTGTGGAAATTGATGGAGATGTAAACTATAGGATCAAGCAGGGTCGACGAAGTGATGGGATAGAAATGTGTCACTCAAGCTTAAAAGGAAGTTTTACAGCACAACTAAAGGACCTGTGATGTTATATGTTACTAAATGTTGAGCGCTAAAATATTAAAGAGAGTAAACTACATGTAGAAGAGATGAGAAAGTTGTGTTGGATAAGTTGACACACTAGAGAATGTTACAATAGATGAGTGGATAAATTGGTTTTATATAGAAGGTTTGTTGTGGGGTTGAAAAGGCAGATGGTTCTGGGTTGAAACAGTAGTAGAATTTATACTATTTTGTGAGGTTAAGTTGCCTGATGGGTGAGAAAAAGTTGAGTCATATTAAAAGCAGTCAGCTGGCTCATTCTGAAGCAGTTGATAAAAAAACACTGTTTGGGGTTTTAAGAGACCTGGTTTGGAATGCGACCAGCTTGTTGCAGACTCAGACGGTTCACGCCCACATGATTTGGATGGTACGAGTTGGGATCCTGTCATTAATGAAGAGGCAAGTGCTTCAAAAAATAAAGAAAAATGCAATTTCCAATGACATATTTATCCTTTTCATTATAATGAAATTATACTTTTGCCATTAAAAACAAAAACATATAATGGAGAGGATCTTTGTTCGGACCGTACAGTCCGCTTCACACGATTCCAGGTTCAGTTCTGGAAAAAATATGCCACACAATTTACATTGCTAGAGGGTGGGAAATCGAATCCATTGGGATATGGCTCCGAACTAATCGATTGGGATATGGCTCCGTACCAATCGAAGGACAATGATAGCCATGTTTGGGATATTGTTACTCTTTTGACATCCCTTTGGTCCTTTATTCATGAACTTCTTTATCGGTATTTCTTTGTTAAATATGACTGATGTATTAACATGGTTTGTTAGTTGTACTTATCTGTTCTTGTGATAATGTTTCTTTTATTATATAAAATTATCTCAAACTCTTCAGAGGTACATGGTATAGAAACTGATTTTCATGTGTGGTCACAGCGATGGTTCCAATGCTTATTTTCGAAATTTTATAGTCTATTGGATGGTTATAGTTTTGGATGGTTCAACGTGCTTTTCAGTAGCATTTTCTCACTCTTTCATCATACCATATTCGCCATTGTTTGCTTCTCTTACTCAGATTTATGATTTGATCACCATGCCTAGTGGTTTTATTGCATCTTTCTATGTAGGTTCTTATGTAAATGGTTTTTTTTAATTACAGCTACGGAAAATGCTTGATCTGCTTGTGCATGCATCCCAATGTCGTTCTGCACATTGCCAATATCCAAATTGTCGCAAGGTAAAGGGCCTTTTCCGCCATGGGATGCACTGCAAAACTCGTGCATCCGGAGGTTGTGTTCTTTGCAAGAAGATGTGGTATTTGCTTCAACTTCATGCTCGTGCATGCAAAGAATCTCAGTGCCACGTACCACGTTGCAGGTTTGTCAGTCAGACGTTGGCATTTTACTCAAGTTAAACCTTTTTAATAGACTTAGCATGTGTTGACTTTTTCCTGTGGTTGGTTAATTCAGAGATTTAAAAGAACATTTACGGAGGTTACAGCAACAATCTGATTCACGACGTAGAGCTGCTGTAATGGAGATGATGAGGCAGAGAGCTGCAGAAGTTGCCAACAATGCTGGATGAGCAATTTGTGCATGTAAATATGTGACTTTGAAGAAATGCTCTTTAACACCAGTGATTGTTTTTGTGGATATAGAGATTATTTGACTGTCTACTCTGTATTATTATGTCAATTACTAAGTCCCAATCCTAATTTCTTACACTTTCTACTCTGCCTTTTCTCTTTTAAAGATTGATCGCATTCTGTAGAATTTATTATATTATTTAAAGGCTAAAGTAAATAATTAAACTCATTGCTAATGCGGCAATTCACGATTAATTCTGCATTTCTATTAGTATTTGCTAATATCCCTTTTACACAGGCCCCTGCTTCCCCTTCCAAATATTCCTCTATGGGAAGATAAGTAATAATTACCATTTTTTGGCTGGGATAAAAAAACAGGAGATAAAACAGCCTATCACTCAACAACAACATTGAAAAGACTAATGAAGATGAATAACTTTGGTGGAGGAAGAGAACATTTACTTTTTTGGTAGAGGAGGAATACAAAGAAAAGACTAATGAAGATGAATCACTCCTAGCCCATCACTCAACAACATTATGGAATTGTATCATTTAATCTATATTTATACTATATATCTATACTATATATAAAGGAAAAATATAGTGTAACTACCATCATGATATTTTACTATTTTGTCCTTAATAATTTTTAATTTCTTAAAAAAAAACCATATAATCATACAACTTAATTTGACCATTAAAATAAAAACAAAAAATACAATATAAAGAGCACTCAATAAAAATGACAATATAAAGAATATTGATTTTAAAAAATATTTTGAATTTTATGTATTTTGGTAGTTTGTTAAGTCATTGTTGTCTCAATTTACTCTCATTTTGTTATTTTGCTGTAATGTGACTTGCTTTCAATGAACTACGGAACTCATGCCTTTATCGGTCAAAAAATCATTTTTTTTCTAATTTACTTATACTATATATATAAAAGGTGTGTAACTACTGCCATAGTATAATTTTACTATTTTGTCTTTAACAATTTTTAACTTCTACAAAAAACATATAATCATGCACTTTAATTTGACCATTAAAATAAAGACAAAAAATATAATATAAAGTGCAAAATAAAAATTACAATATAAAGTATATTCAATTTAAAAAAATTCTAATTTACCAAAATAAAATATATAAAACTTAAATATTTGATAATAAAATGTAAAATCTATACTATATATAAATAAAAAACATGGTGTAACTACCACCATGATATAATTTTACTATTTTGTCCTTCACAATTTTTAATTTCTACAAAAAACTATATAATCATACACCTTAATTTGACCAATAAAATAAAGACAAAAAATATAATATAAAGTGCACCAATAAAAATTACAATACAAAATATATTTAATTTAAAAAATATTTTGTATTTTATATATTTTGGTAGTTTGTTAAGTTACTGTTGTTTCAATTTACTCTCATTTTGTTGTTTTGCTGTAACGTGACTTGCTTTCAATGAATTATGGTGTGCTTTTGCATGCCTTTATCCGGTGGCGGATCTTGACATAACATTTAAGAGGGGCAATAGTTTTTAATTACAATTTCTAATTAAGATTGATTAATTAACAAAAAAAAATATAAATAATTATTTTAAAGTTTCTAAATAACAATAATTAACAATTAAAACGTTAAAGAAAAATATACATTTATTTAAGTGTCGCTCTTTGTTAAAGGCTTGAATTCATTGATTATTGAATTAAGTTTAAAATTTTTAGCAATTTATTTTTCAATATAAATTACCACGTGGTCTATAAGAAATTCATCTTTATTTTACTACAAGATTTTGTTTGATTGTCTTCATTGCTGAAAATGATTTTCCTGTAGTTGCTAAACCAAAATAGTTAAGATAAGACGAATAACTCGATCAAACAAATAATATACATTCACTTTTTTCATATCATCAAAGTTGCACTTAATTCATAGATGATTTAAAGTTTTTCAAATATGAATAGTTAACAATATCAACAATAAAACATTGAAATTAACATTTCCAGTAAATCTTTTGTTAAACTAACATTGAAATCCATAGGGTAGAAGGTTTGCGTAATAATATATATGTTATTAATATTAAATGATATATAAAAATTCATAAAATCTTAGTTAAATCTTTTGTTAAACTCACATTGAAATCCATAGGGTAGAAGGTTTGCATAATAATATATATGTTATCAATATTAAATGATATATAAAAATTCATAAAATCTTAGTATTTTTTGGTGCAAAATTTGGCAAATGCATTATCTCCTATAATATATTTCATAAGTATAAAATTATGGGTTTAATATGTATACACTGACAGTGTAAATGTTTTTTACACTGTCAGCAAATCTCCACTATTCACATGTTAATTACCGTTGACTTTAAACAAAGTATTACAATCAGTGGTGAATGATGTACTGACAGTGTAAAAAACTTTACACTGTCAGTGCACATATTTTAAACTCTAAAATTATTATGAACCCAAATGAATAAAAGTATATTATAAGCAATATCAATATTTACACATATAAAGAACTTTATCTATCATCTATAATTTTTAGAAGGATTACACAATTTATAAAAGAAAAAATATATATTTTAAAAAAGATAAAAGAATATTTAAAAAGAATTTGAAAAAAAAAAAAAAAAAATTCAGGGGGGCAGTTGCCCCCACCTGCCACAACTAAGCTCCGCCTCTACTTTTATCTAAAAAATATTATAATAAACCAAAATAAAATATATAAAACTTAAATATTTGATATAAAAAAAATGTAGGTCGGCGGACATGAAATGTCTATTGCTATACTAGTTATAGTAAAAATTATAAAAACAAAAACTAATTTTTTTATATTACTTAGTTTAAATCTATTGAATAGAGATATAAAGATAATATTTTTTTTTGAATAAAAGATCCTTGTTTCGATGCTTTTGAATACTCAATTTTATAAGATAATCTGTAACAACTAAAAATGTGCATGGTGCTACAAAGTCAAAGCAAGTTGCACATACTGACAATAACTTAGTATGCTGATTGATAATTTATTTCAATAATGACTAATTGTATATAGGGATGACAATAGGTAGTTGGATTCATGGGTACCCATAAAAGATATTCGGAATGAGTCAGGTTTGGGTTTATGTTTTTAGACCCGCAGGTAATTGAAATTTTAAGACTCGTTATTCCTTCCTATATATGTATGTATATATTTTTAATCCATTATATTGTTAATTTATTAATATGATTGATATGTTGTTAAACAATGATGCTACATTATTAAGTAGTGATGTGATGTTATGCTATTAATTGATATATATATATATATATAATATTATGTTGGTTGAACAATTCTTATTAAATCAATTTACATCGTAATCTTGAAATAATTAATTTAAAATATGTTTAAAACTTTAAATTATGTTTTATAATTTTTTTCTTGCTGATTATCTAAATAACATATAAGATTGTAGGAAACAAACACATAATTACATAAGTTACTCACAATTATTTTCAATATTTTTGAAGTTGTGGGTAATCGCAGATCTGCTGAGTACACATGGACCCATGGGTAATATACCCAACATGTATTAGCACGGGTATCAACACTGGTTTGAGGCGGGCCTGAGTCTAAAAATGAAGTAATGCACAATTCAGACCCAAACAGATCCATTGCCATTCCTAATAGTACAATGATCTTGCTAATCTGACATAACCGAAGGATGTTCCTAGTTCTGGTCATCTTTTTGTAGATGTTACACCAGTTTCCATTTATAACAATGGTAATGGTCCTGATAAATACTTCAACTAGAAACTTAGGCTCAATGATACTTTATATATGTTTTTACCATCACACAAAATCTTGTTTCAATTTCTCATTTATGTCAATCTTTCACCACGTTGTGAAGCATGGAAAATATGATTAAAAGTATTGGATCAGATTGTGATCAGAGAGCCTTCAATTACCGGAGATTCTATTATTACTGGTGTATGGGAAAAGTGGAAAGCCACAAGTGAGATAACACGTCTTAAACCAAAAGCTTAAGACATTATTTTCATGAGTCTTTTTTACTTATAACCTTTCACTTCTCCCCTTTATCCAATGTGAGAATTCGCACTTGAATAAACACAACAATCTCTCCCTCAAGTGTGGGTACCACACACTTACTAGTCTGCTCCCCCTTAAGTCCATCATGTCTTAGCCGAACCAACGACTCTGATACCACTTGTTGGACCAGACTGCGACCAGAGAGCCTCCAACCACCAAAGAGTTCCATTGTTACCAGAGTATGAGAAAAGTGAAGAGCCATAAGTGAGACATATGTCTTGAACCAAAACCTTAAGACATTAGTTCCATAGACTTTTTCCACTCATTCCCTTATATCTAATGTGAGACTTCATACTTAAATAAACGCAACAGAAATAATTCAACAAACCACTGTTTTGATTACCCTCATAGTGGTATTCTTAGTCATGCACTCAAGCTTCATAACCTTCATTTTTTCTCTTCCAATAAGAAATGTCTTGATTGTCGGAAAATAAATGCCATAAATTGTCTTTTCATCTTTGTACCTGTTTTAGCAATAAACCATTAGAGATTATTTACTCTAATGTATGGGGTCCTACTCCACTTCATTCAATAAAATATTTTTTTTCCGTTATTTTCATTGATCATTATTCCAAGCATGAATGGTTATACCAAATGTACTTTATATCAGATATCGCAACAATATTTTTAGTGTTCAAATCCATGGTTAAATATCAACTATAAACACTAAAATTAAGACTTATTTTTTATAATGGTGGTGAGTATCTTAAACTTCATTCATTCTTTCAGAAAATGGAATTTCTCCCGTTACAAACCCTCCACATGCTTCTGAATATAATGACCTCTCTGACTTAAACATCGTCATTTAACTGAAACATCTCGATGCATATTCTACCATACTTCCTTTCTCTTGAAGTACTGGCGTTTATTCATTACATGCCACTACTTATCTCATAAATTGGATCCCCATTCCCAACCTAAAAATGACCACTCCTCTTCCTTAGTATAATCAATCCCCAAATTACCAAACCAATAACATTTTGGTGTCTTTTATTTGTGGCTTGCTCCATATACCACAAACAAATCCAAATTCTTTCCCATGTTACATGTGTCACAATTAACAACCTCGTCACCTAATATCTCTCCACTTGAAACTTGTCCACACACTGAAACTTTATCTCCACCTTATGCCTCAACTCAACCTTACAATTCATCTTCTCACTCCTCCAACTCTTCCCCATACTCATAACAACATCCTTCCTCTCCTCAACATAATCTCAACATTGTCTGTCCAAAATACATTGGTACCTCAGCATCCCATGATTACTAGATCCAAGAATATCCTTTTTAAACCGAAAAGATTAATACTGTCAGCAAGTTTCCTCTGCCTCCATATGTTGAACCAAAATGTGCATCTGAAGCTATAAAATTTCTAGAACGGAAGGCTTCTATAAGTATTGAGTTCAATGCACTTTTGGCTAATGGAACTTGGTTCCTTGTTCCTCCTTCCTCGCATCACAATGTTATTAGATGTGGGATCTATTGATAATTGATCAACAACCAAAACCTTAATCTAATAGTGTAAGGACCCACTAAATCCATAGGTAAATAATAAAGACACAATCAGGCCACCCCAGCCAAGGCCCAACAGATTGAAGCAAAGACCCATCTGACTTAAGGATAATGTTATTAATTTACAATGTTCATTTTTATGTTTTTGAACTTTTCTAGACTTGAAGCTAATTTAGCCTAACTCGTAAAAATTAAGCTAATGTTGCTAAGTTAGTATTTATCTCCCTCTGGTTTGGAGGCTAAGGTATCAATAAAGAAGTATGTTCAATAACATTCCTTATTTCTTCCTCTAGATTATTGCCTTATAATTCCCTGTTCACTTGAGGTTCTATTATTGATGCTTTCATTCTTTTTCATGCCTCCTAAAATATCAAACAAGGAAATAAACGACTCACTGATATTGTAAGAGGATTCAAAGTTTGTAAGTCTGATCGATTAACGGGTTTTTAAGAATAGCAGAAAATATAAACAGTAACAACCCTTAATCGATTAAACCCTTACTTAATCGATTAACGGGATCCCTAGAAATCAATGCTTAATCGATTAAAATTTCTCTTAATCGATTAAAGATTTTCTAAAAAGATATTTCAATGATGAATGAACCTCCTACATGATTTATAAAAGTATGATGCATACATTTGAACGGTGTATGATTTAAAAACTCTTTTAAATGCATTCAAAAACATATAATCATGTATTTATGCACGTACATGGAAATCATGTATGTATGCATGTAAGTCTCATTTTAGTTATGATTGATTTTAGCTTGTGAGAGTTCCGTTGGGGTTCATCCTAGCCTAGACTCTTTCTAAGCAAGCATCGTAAGACCTAATAAAGATATCAAAGACTTAGCCTCTAGATCTTCTTTTGAACGCTTTGCCTTATATGAACTTGAGTCTTGACTTTATTTGATACTTATTGTTTGTTGATTTGCTCATCCCTTCAAGCTTGTCCTTGATCATTAATCATGTGTCGATCCTTGTCTATATTAAACTTTGTCTTCATTTGTCTTCATCAAAATATATGTGATACATGCTTGCATACACACTCTTGCTCATTCATGCATGCTTGCCTCTTCAATCTCAATAAGGGTTTTAGCTACTCATGTTCAAAAGGTGTACATAAGATATGGATAAAACACAACTCATGGGATGGTAGAACCATACACAAATGAATATAGATTAACTCTTGTAATGCTTAGACCTTGATCTCATAACTAAAATGAGCTCAACTACCCTAGAAACTCAGAAAACAAGTATTAGAAATGAATATTATAAATTGTGTGTCTTTTGGTTCGAGTTGGAGGTCCTTAAATAGTAGTTAGACGCTGTCATATGCGTTCAGCGCACCATTGGAACGCTCAACGCACCTCTATCTGGCTTTTCGTGACTTTTCAACGCACCAACTTGCGCTTGATGCACCACCCATTGTGTTGAGCGCAAGTGGGTGTGTTGAGTGCAGACGAAACGATGGTTAAGTGCTGATATTCACTGCTATTTGCGTTGAGCATGAAAACCTGCGCTCAATGCATTGAGTTTTGCTCATTTTGACGACCTTATCGTTCATATTAAAGATCCATCTTTTAGGAACAACATAACCAAAATTTAGTTCGATCCAACAGTGAATGAATGAGTTATCATAATTTTACTTGGAGTAGTCATGGCTGAATTTTTGTTTTAGTCCAAAACTTATCTTTTTGCAATCATTCCTCCGGATTAAGCCTACAAAATAGTCCGAAGTTGAGGCTTGACCATTTAAACAAGTTTTAATCATATATTACTACAATTTCATTCATTTGATTTGATTAAGTAGTTAAAGTGACATAAAAAATGTGTATAAATATGATAAATTTAGCACTTAACAATACATCACTGTTATCTCTTCTCCCTTACTCTTTTACATTTTGCACGTGATTTTTTCTCACTTAGTCTTCCGTTGAAAATCTGATTCTTACATTTTTAAATGTTTAAAAAATCTGCATAAAGTTGAAGACAAACCAGAAAACTAATTCACCCCTAGTTTATCAGCTAGACTTACAAATACATGCACTAAAATATAAGGTATTATTGATAGAATATGGATTAAGGGATATTGGCAATAACGTGTGGAAAAGTACAATTTGAGTGGGCTTGGCAAAGGGGTATATATACCATTTCTTTCAATTATCTATAGAAATGACTATGTTAATTATCACTCTCTAGGATTTGTCAACATAGTCTTGAGCCTTGAATCATCCGATAAACAACCACTGTATCTTGTCAGGAATTTTTGATGAACAAGACCATCCAATAAATTTCCCCAGTATCTTGCTTATAATTTCGGAGATTAGGAACCACCCCATAAACTGCCTTCTACCTTTTATCTTTTGAAGTATTGCCTCATTGATAACTCCTTTGCGTTAGCTATTGAGAGCAACTTCCCCTTATTTTGATCTCTAACTTTTTATTAGCTCACCTTTTTGGGTTTTCGATCTAATGGCCCCTTTCTTTTTAATAAAAAATTCAAAGCGAAAGTGAGTATGAGAACCACCTACAACAAAGTGAGAGTTATAATGAAGAATATTGAAAAAATGACATAATTTATTAATTTTATTGGATTAGGATGAATTGTGAATTGTGAATAATTTTTCCACCTATAATGAAAGATACAAGAAAACTAAGATAGTGAAATAAATGTAATGAAATTTTAGTAGATTTAAAAATAATGATTTAATAATGTAATATGATACTAGAACATAAAGGCTATGGATGACAAATGTATGTAGTTATTGATTTTGGATCTTAATAGATGAATACAAAACTATCCATGCGTCCATATAATTTCATCAAATTATCTAATTTATCCATGTTCAAACTTAATGAATGAATTTTAGTTCATCCACGAATTCATTTTAATTTATAAACAACAACAACAACAACAAACTTAATGAATGAATTTTAGTTCATCCACGAATTCATTTTAATTTATAAACAACAACAACAACAACAAACTTAATGAATGAATTTTAGTTCATCCACGAATTCATTTTAATTTATAAACAACAACAACAACAACAAACTTAATGAATGAATTTTAGTTCATCCACGAATTCATTTTAATTTATAAACAACAACAACAACAACAAACTTAATGAATGAATTTTAGTTCATCCACGAATTCATTTTAATTTATAAACAACAACAACAACAACAAACTTAATGAATGAATTTTAGTTCATCCACGAATTCATTTTAATTTATAAACAACAACAACAACAACAAACTTAATGAATGAATTTTAGTTCATCCACGAATTCATTTTAATTTATAAACAACAACAACAACAACAAACTTAATGAATGAATTTTAGTTCATCCACGAATTCATTTTAATTTATAAACAACAACAACAACAACAAACTTAATGAATGAATTTTAGTTCATCCACGAATTCATTTTAATTTATAAACAACAACAACAACAACAAACTTAATGAATGAATTTTAGTTCATCCACGAATTCATTTTAATTTATAAACAACAACAACAACAACAAACTTAATGAATGAATTTTAGTTCATCCACGAATTCATTTTAATTTATAAACAACAACAACAACAACAAACTTAATGAATGAATTTTAGTTCATCCACGAATTCATTTTAATTTATAAACAACAACAACAACAACAAACTTAATGAATGAATTTTAGTTCATCCACGAATTCATTTTAATTTATAAACAACAACAACAACAACAAACTTAATGAATGAATTTTAGTTCATCCACGAATTCATTTTAATTTATAAACAACAACAACAACAACAAACTTAATGAATGAATTTTAGTTCATCCACGAATTCATTTTAATTTATAAACAACAACAACAACAACAAACTTAATGAATGAATTTTAGTTCATCCACGAATTCATTTTAATTTATAAACAACAACAACAACAACAAACTTAATGAATGAATTTTAGTTCATCCACGAATTCATTTTAATTTATAAACAACAACAACAACAACAAACTTAATGAATGAATTTTAGTTCATCCACGAATTCATTTTAATTTATAAACAACAACAACAACAACAAACTTAATGAATGAATTTTAGTTCATCCACGAATTCATTTTAATTTATAAACAACAACAACAACAACAAACTTAATGAATGAATTTTAGTTCATCCACGAATTCATTTTAATTTATAAACAACAACAACAACAACAAACTTAATGAATGAATTTTAGTTCATCCACGAATTCATTTTAATTTATAAACAACAACAACAACAACAAACTTAATGAATGAATTTTAGTTCATCCACGAATTCATTTTAATTTATAAACAACAACAACAACAACAAACTTAATGAATGAATTTTAGTTCATCCACGAATTCATTTTAATTTATAAACAACAACAACAACAACAAACTTAATGAATGAATTTTAGTTCATCCACGAATTCATTTTAATTTATAAACAACAACAACAACAACAAACTTAATGAATGAATTTTAGTTCATCCACGAATTCATTTTAATTTATAAACAACAACAACAACAACAAACTTAATGAATGAATTTTAGTTCATCCACGAATTCATTTTAATTTATAAACAACAACAACAACAACAAACTTAATGAATGAATTTTAGTTCATCCACGAATTCATTTTAATTTATAAACAACAACAACAACAACAAACTTAATGAATGAATTTTAGTTCATCCACGAATTCATTTTAATTTATAAACAACAACAACAACAACAAACTTAATGAATGAATTTTAGTTCATCCACGAATTCATTTTAATTTATAAACAACAACAACAACAACAAACTTAATGAATGAATTTTAGTTCATCCACGAATTCATTTTAATTTATAAACAACAACAACAACAACAAACTTAATGAATGAATTTTAGTTCATCCACGAATTCATTTTAATTTATAAACAACAACAACAACAACAAACTTAATGAATGAATTTTAGTTCATCCACGAATTCATTTTAATTTATAAACAACAACAACAACAACAAACTTAATGAATGAATTTTAGTTCATCCACGAATTCATTTTAATTTATAAACAACAACAACAACAACAAACTTAATGAATGAATTTTAGTTCATCCACGAATTCATTTTAATTTATAAACAACAACAACAACAACAAACTTAATGAATGAATTTTAGTTCATCCACGAATTCATTTTAATTTATAAACAACAACAACAACAACAAACTTAATGAATGAATTTTAGTTCATCCACGAATTCATTTTAATTTATAAACAACAACAACAACAACAAACTTAATGAATGAATTTTAGTTCATCCACGAATTCATTTTAATTTATAAACAACAACAACAACAACAAACTTAATGAATGAATTTTAGTTCATCCACGAATTCATTTTAATTTATAAACAACAACAACAACAACAAACTTAATGAATGAATTTTAGTTCATCCACGAATTCATTTTAATTTATAAACAACAACAACAACAACAAACTTAATGAATGAATTTTAGTTCATCCACGAATTCATTTTAATTTATAAACAACAACAACAACAACAAACTTAATGAATGAATTTTAGTTCATCCACGAATTCATTTTAATTTATAAACAACAACAACAACAACAAACTTAATGAATGAATTTTAGTTCATCCACGAATTCATTTTAATTTATAAACAACAACAACAACAACAAACTTAATGAATGAATTTTAGTTCATCCACGAATTCATTTTAATTTATAAACAACAACAACAACAACAAACTTAATGAATGAATTTTAGTTCATCCACGAATTCATTTTAATTTATAAACAACAACAACAACAACAAACTTAATGAATGAATTTTAGTTCATCCACGAATTCATTTTAATTTATAAACAACAACAACAACAACAAACTTAATGAATGAATTTTAGTTCATCCACGAATTCATTTTAATTTATAAACAACAACAACAACAACAAACTTAATGAATGAATTTTAGTTCATCCACGAATTCATTTTAATTTATAAACAACAACAACAACAACAAACTTAATGAATGAATTTTAGTTCATCCACGAATTCATTTTAATTTATAAACAACAACAACAACAACAAACTTAATGAATGAATTTTAGTTCATCCACGAATTCATTTTAATTTATAAACAACAACAACAACAACAAACTTAATGAATGAATTTTAGTTCATCCACGAATTCATTTTAATTTATAAACAACAACAACAACAACAAACTTAATGAATGAATTTTAGTTCATCCACGAATTCATTTTAATTTATAAACAACAACAACAACAACAAACTTAATGAATGAATTTTAGTTCATCCACGAATTCATTTTAATTTATAAACAACAACAACAACAACAAACTTAATGAATGAATTTTAGTTCATCCACGAATTCATTTTAATTTATAAACAACAACAACAACAACAAACTTAATGAATGAATTTTAGTTCATCCACGAATTCATTTTAATTTATAAACAACAACAACAACAACAAACTTAATGAATGAATTTTAGTTCATCCACGAATTCATTTTAATTTATAAACAACAACAACAACAACAAACTTAATGAATGAATTTTAGTTCATCCACGAATTCATTTTAATTTATAAACAACAACAACAACAACAAACTTAATGAATGAATTTTAGTTCATCCACGAATTCATTTTAATTTATAAACAACAACAACAACAACAAACTTAATGAATGAATTTTAGTTCATCCACGAATTCATTTTAATTTATAAACAACAACAACAACAACAAACTTAATGAATGAATTTTAGTTCATCCACGAATTCATTTTAATTTATAAACAACAACAACAACAACAAACTTAATGAATGAATTTTAGTTCATCCACGAATTCATTTTAATTTATAAACAACAACAACAACAACAAACTTAATGAATGAATTTTAGTTCATCCACGAATTCATTTTAATTTATAAACAACAACAACAACAACAAACTTAATGAATGAATTTTAGTTCATCCACGAATTCATTTTAATTTATAAACAACAACAACAACAACAAACTTAATGAATGAATTTTAGTTCATCCACGAATTCATTTTAATTTATAAACAACAACAACAACAACAAACTTAATGAATGAATTTTAGTTCATCCACGAATTCATTTTAATTTATAAACAACAACAACAACAACAAACTTAATGAATGAATTTTAGTTCATCCACGAATTCATTTTAATTTATAAACAACAACAACAACAACAAACTTAATGAATGAATTTTAGTTCATCCACGAATTCATTTTAATTTATAAACAACAACAACAACAACAAACTTAATGAATGAATTTTAGTTCATCCACGAATTCATTTTAATTTATAAACAACAACAACAACAACAAACTTAATGAATGAATTTTAGTTCATCCACGAATTCATTTTAATTTATAAACAACAACAACAACAACAAACTTAATGAATGAATTTTAGTTCATCCACGAATTCATTTTAATTTATAAACAACAACAACAACAACAAACTTAATGAATGAATTTTAGTTCATCCACGAATTCATTTTAATTTATAAACAACAACAACAACAACAAACTTAATGAATGAATTTTAGTTCATCCACGAATTCATTTTAATTTATAAACAACAACAACAACAACAAACTTAATGAATGAATTTTAGTTCATCCACGAATTCATTTTAATTTATAAACAACAACAACAACAACAAACTTAATGAATGAATTTTAGTTCATCCACGAATTCATTTTAATTTATAAACAACAACAACAACAACAAACTTAATGAATGAATTTTAGTTCATCCACGAATTCATTTTAATTTATAAACAACAACAACAACAACAAACTTAATGAATGAATTTTAGTTCATCCACGAATTCATTTTAATTTATAAACAACAACAACAACAACAAACTTAATGAATGAATTTTAGTTCATCCACGAATTCATTTTAATTTATAAACAACAACAACAACAACAAACTTAATGAATGAATTTTAGTTCATCCACGAATTCATTTTAATTTATAAACAACAACAACAACAACAAACTTAATGAATGAATTTTAGTTCATCCACGAATTCATTTTAATTTATAAACAACAACAACAACAACAAACTTAATGAATGAATTTTAGTTCATCCACGAATTCATTTTAATTTATAAACAACAACAACAACAACAAACTTAATGAATGAATTTTAGTTCATCCACGAATTCATTTTAATTTATAAACAACAACAACAACAACAAACTTAATGAATGAATTTTAGTTCATCCACGAATTCATTTTAATTTATAAACAACAACAACAACAACAAACTTAATGAATGAATTTTAGTTCATCCACGAATTCATTTTAATTTATAAACAACAACAACAACAACAAACTTAATGAATGAATTTTAGTTCATCCACGAATTCATTTTAATTTATAAACAACAACAACAACAACAAACTTAATGAATGAATTTTAGTTCATCCACGAATTCATTTTAATTTATAAACAACAACAACAACAACAAACTTAATGAATGAATTTTAGTTCATCCACGAATTCATTTTAATTTATAAACAACAACAACAACAACAAACTTAATGAATGAATTTTAGTTCATCCACGAATTCATTTTAATTTATAAACAACAACAACAACAACAAACTTAATGAATGAATTTTAGTTCATCCACGAATTCATTTTAATTTATAAACAACAACAACAACAACAAACTTAATGAATGAATTTTAGTTCATCCACGAATTCATTTTAATTTATAAACAACAACAACAACAACAAACTTAATGAATGAATTTTAGTTCATCCACGAATTCATTTTAATTTATAAACAACAACAACAACAACAAACTTAATGAATGAATTTTAGTTCATCCACGAATTCATTTTAATTTATAAACAACAACAACAACAACAAACTTAATGAATGAATTTTAGTTCATCCACGAATTCATTTTAATTTATAAACAACAACAACAACAACAAACTTAATGAATGAATTTTAGTTCATCCACGAATTCATTTTAATTTATAAACAACAACAACAACAACAAACTTAATGAATGAATTTTAGTTCATCCACGAATTCATTTTAATTTATAAACAACAACAACAACAACAAACTTAATGAATGAATTTTAGTTCATCCACGAATTCATTTTAATTTATAAACAACAACAACAACAACAAACTTAATGAATGAATTTTAGTTCATCCACGAATTCATTTTAATTTATAAACAACAACAACAACAACAAACTTAATGAATGAATTTTAGTTCATCCACGAATTCATTTTAATTTATAAACAACAACAACAACAACAAACTTAATGAATGAATTTTAGTTCATCCACGAATTCATTTTAATTTATAAACAACAACAACAACAACAAACTTAATGAATGAATTTTAGTTCATCCACGAATTCATTTTAATTTATAAACAACAACAACAACAACAAACTTAATGAATGAATTTTAGTTCATCCACGAATTCATTTTAATTTATAAACAACAACAACAACAACAAACTTAATGAATGAATTTTAGTTCATCCACGAATTCATTTTAATTTATAAACAACAACAACAACAACAAACTTAATGAATGAATTTTAGTTCATCCACGAATTCATTTTAATTTATAAACAACAACAACAACAACAAACTTAATGAATGAATTTTAGTTCATCCACGAATTCATTTTAATTTATAAACAACAACAACAACAACAAACTTAATGAATGAATTTTAGTTCATCCACGAATTCATTTTAATTTATAAACAACAACAACAACAACAAACTTAATGAATGAATTTTAGTTCATCCACGAATTCATTTTAATTTATAAACAACAACAACAACAACAAACTTAATGAATGAATTTTAGTTCATCCACGAATTCATTTTAATTTATAAACAACAACAACAACAACAAACTTAATGAATGAATTTTAGTTCATCCACGAATTCATTTTAATTTATAAACAACAACAACAACAACAAACTTAATGAATGAATTTTAGTTCATCCACGAATTCATTTTAATTTATAAACAACAACAACAACAACAAACTTAATGAATGAATTTTAGTTCATCCACGAATTCATTTTAATTTATAAACAACAACAACAACAACAAACTTAATGAATGAATTTTAGTTCATCCACGAATTCATTTTAATTTATAAACAACAACAACAACAACAAACTTAATGAATGAATTTTAGTTCATCCACGAATTCATTTTAATTTATAAACAACAACAACAACAACAAACTTAATGAATGAATTTTAGTTCATCCACGAATTCATTTTAATTTATAAACAACAACAACAACAACAAACTTAATGAATGAATTTTAGTTCATCCACGAATTCATTTTAATTTATAAACAACAACAACAACAACAAACTTAATGAATGAATTTTAGTTCATCCACGAATTCATTTTAATTTATAAACAACAACAACAACAACAAACTTAATGAATGAATTTTAGTTCATCCACGAATTCATTTTAATTTATAAACAACAACAACAACAACAAACTTAATGAATGAATTTTAGTTCATCCACGAATTCATTTTAATTTATAAACAACAACAACAACAACAAACTTAATGAATGAATTTTAGTTCATCCACGAATTCATTTTAATTTATAAACAACAACAACAACAACAAACTTAATGAATGAATTTTAGTTCATCCACGAATTCATTTTAATTTATAAACAACAACAACAACAACAAACTTAATGAATGAATTTTAGTTCATCCACGAATTCATTTTAATTTATAAACAACAACAACAACAACAAACTTAATGAATGAATTTTAGTTCATCCACGAATTCATTTTAATTTATAAACAACAACAACAACAACAAACTTAATGAATGAATTTTAGTTCATCCACGAATTCATTTTAATTTATAAACAACAACAACAACAACAAACTTAATGAATGAATTTTAGTTCATCCACGAATTCATTTTAATTTATAAACAACAACAACAACAACAAACTTAATGAATGAATTTTAGTTCATCCACGAATTCATTTTAATTTATAAACAACAACAACAACAACAAACTTAATGAATGAATTTTAGTTCATCCACGAATTCATTTTAATTTATAAACAACAACAACAACAACAAACTTAATGAATGAATTTTAGTTCATCCACGAATTCATTTTAATTTATAAACAACAACAACAACAACAAACTTAATGAATGAATTTTAGTTCATCCACGAATTCATTTTAATTTATAAACAACAACAACAACAACAAACTTAATGAATGAATTTTAGTTCATCCACGAATTCATTTTAATTTATAAACAACAACAACAACAACAAACTTAATGAATGAATTTTAGTTCATCCACGAATTCATTTTAATTTATAAACAACAACAACAACAACAAACTTAATGAATGAATTTTAGTTCATCCACGAATTCATTTTAATTTATAAACAACAACAACAACAACAAACTTAATGAATGAATTTTAGTTCATCCACGAATTCATTTTAATTTCTCATTCTCGTCCTCATCCTTTCCTCTTCCTCATCCTCCTCCCCATCCTATCATCATTCTCATCCTTGTCCCATCCTCATCCACACCCTCATCCTCATCCTCATCCTCATCCTCTTCCTCATCCTCATCCTCCTGCTCATCCTATCCTTATCCACATCCACATTCTCATTCTCATCCCCATCCTATCCTCATCCTCTTCCTTTTCCTCATCCCCATCCTATCCTTATCCTCATCCTCTTCCTCATTCCCATCCTATCCTCCTCATCCTATCCTCATCCTCCTCCTCATCCTATCCTCATTCTCATTCTCGTCCTCATCCTCCTCCTCATCCTATCCTCATTCTCATTCTCGTCCTCATCCTCCTCCTCATCCTATCCTCATTCTCATTCTCGTCCTCATCCTCCTCCTCATCCTATCCTCATTCTCATTCTCGTCCTCATCCTCCTCCTCATCCTATCCTCATTCTCATTCTCGTCCTCATCCTCCTCCTCATCCTATCCTCATTCTCATTCTCGTCCTCATCCTCCTCCTCATCCTATCCTCATTCTCATTCTCGTCCTCATCCTCCTCCTCATCCTATCCTCATTCTCATTCTCGTCCTCATCCTCCTCCTCATCCTATCCTCATTCTCATTCTCGTCCTCATCCTTTCCTCTTCCTCATCCTCCTCCCCATCC